>NC_089650.1:22692896-22995927 GCF_037042795.1 Molothrus aeneus | reverse complement strand
GGTGGCCTGAGTAGCTGACTCAGTCTGCATTCTGGACTGTTAGTCCTGTCAGCATTTTTGGTAACTTTCCAGAAACAGGGAGAAACAAGCAGACAGGAATTTTTTCACATCAAATTTCATTACTGTTTTTGTCTGTAGTAGTGTCACCAATAGAGCTTCAGCTACACTAGATGTTGGCTTTTGTCTGGGTCTTAGGGATGGAAGACTGCATTTATTGTTAATAGAACCTCTTTAGGACTGGTTCACCAAAACATAGAAAGGCTGTTTCCTTTCACAGGTAACTGGTAAGATATTGGGATGGCTCTGCAGTAGTGTAAGAAGCAGTTTTGTTGTCTTATGTGTCTCCTTCCTCCAGCAGGCAGGTGCTTAGCCTTGGGATGTTGTGTTCTCTGAGATGCTTTTCTGAAGTCACTTCAAAATATGCATTAGGTCACTGGCCTGAGTTAAAAGGTGCAACTGTCTTAGTGATGTTAAAAACATGGCATTTTCCTTTTAAAGACTGGAAAGTGAGTGCACTTGGCACTGCCACCTCAGTGTCTAACAAAAGGCTGTGCCTTGGCATGGACCTGAAACTTTGGCTCTTTCTTGGTCTAATTAACAAAATGCCAGTAATGATGCATTTCAGCAAAAAGTACAAATAATTCTAAGGCTTTTTGCATAAACTCTTTCAAAGTGCTTCCGCTTGAAAAACAACTGAGAGAGCAAATATAATCTTTTAAAAAATTGTATTGGGGAGGAGCATAAATGAATCCTGAAGGAATAGCAACTGAAAGAGCAGCTTTGCAAATAGTGTTTCTCCTCCCAGTACTGCCAAATCACATTTGAGGACAAAAAAAAATTTTTTCCCATCCCTTGCCATCTCTTGGTTTCTTCTACACAGCGTCATTTGAACTTCATCTTGTCCTCAGAGGAATTATTTTAAAAAACCTATTTAAAAAATAGGTCACTTCTATTAGAAGACAGCATCTAGTAATCAGAATGAATTTCATGTCATGGAAGGTGACAACTTGGCTTTCTTGCAGTTTATCTAATTTTCCCACAGAATTATTGAAATAATCTACAAATACATATCAGCCTTAATTGTTTGCAGATGTGGGAAGATTAGAAATGAGTTTATCGTTTGCCAGAGTATACTTTCATTGTGCTACTGCTGGTCTCACAGTCTGAAGTCAGAGGGTTGGTGGATTGGTTGGATATTCCTGGAATCCAGAATCTCTGTAACATGTTAGGTGCTTGGTAATTGTTACTATAGCTTTGAAGATCTCAGTTTTTTCTTTGCAGTTTCTAGTTACTGCATTGCCCATAGGGCAAATTTCAAATATTTTGGTTTTATTTACGTATGTATCCATCTGTGTACCCACAAGTATATTTGTACACGTGGGCTTTTCTTTTGAAGTCAAAGTTTGTTCTATTGACAAACGGGGTAACCTGGTGAGATTGAACTCTGATGCATGATACGAGAGGAAGCAGTTTAGGTTAAAATGAACTTGATTTCCCAGATTAATGGAATTACATGCTTTCTGAGCTTTTTAATCAAACTGTTCTGTGTGTAGGATTCAAGTATCTATTTCATTTGTTTCAATATCTTAAGTCTTTGTGCACTTAGTTTAGATTTATGGTAATAGTAAAGGTTATCAGCAGCAAACCTATTTTCTTATGGAGTCAGTAATAAAAAATGTGGGATGCTCTGGAAACATTTTCTAGGAAGTCAATCATGTTTTTCTAAGCAACTTGGAATCTTAATTTAAAATTTGCTTATAGATGGAAATTGGGTCGCTGGCTGCTATAATTATGGTTTGGTCTCTTGAGCTGTGGTAAGTGTAAGTCAATCACAAGAACTCTCCAGAATACTTGGTGTAACACAGCTTTTCTCAAGCCTAATAAAATTCTGACACTGTACATGCAAGCAAATATGAGTCTTCTTACTGTCCCCATATTAATGTTGTAGAAGGAATTTCCTCAGAAAATAAATGACATTTTCTGACTCGTAACATTGACGTAGTCACAGAATGATAAAATTTTGTACTGTCAGATCATCATCAAAAATCATTTAGAAAATCTTATATTCCCCCTTTAAGTGTATAGTTTAGAATTAGTATATTATACTTGATAGTTTGGCTAACTGGCAAGTTAAGTTGCAGTTGGATTTATTTGACATTGAAAAATAGTTTGCTTCTGTTTACGTGGCTGTCTTTTAAATTGAGTGGAATTACTATAACCATGGAAATCAATATGGAATAGAGGTAAAATGTGCTTTATTTGCAGTATTTTAAAGCTGTGGGTAGTCTGGTGTCTCTTGTCTACCAAGGCCAATTTTGTAGGTGTGTGTATGTACATAAACTGGATGTACATGTGCTCTTTTGTTTCCCCAGCTCTTGGAGCTCGTGACTGCAAGACTTTCACTTGACATTCACACTGTGAAATGGCTCTTAAAAATCTGGGTTTTGTGAATTGTTGATTTCTTTCTCATGTGCAGACAATGTTTGTGAGGCTTTTGATGGTTCACTGCAAACAGCTTTACCTTCTTGTGCTCCTCTCTCTTCATGTCTCTGTAATATGATGAAGTGGCTACTTGTATTCCTGATGGGCAGCACTGCTGTTTAAATGTGGACAATTTCCCTCTTCTCTAATCTGCCAGTAACATTCTTAAGTCTCTGTGCATGGATGAAACTTCATTTTTTGGTTTATGCATTGTAAGATTTCTAGGAGTCATAGATATAGAGAGTCAGTGGAGCTGAGAGAGAAATCCTTACGGTCACAGATGTTTAAATGGGATTTTATTTGTGATTTAAATAATTTCATGAGCAAACAAGCTTATTACTCATACTGAAGTGAAACTGATATAGTTCTTACAATAACTGTTTGGTTGATGTTTAAATATACAACTTTTGAATGAAAAGCTTTTGAGTTTATGTAATGTGATGGTCATAATTTCTTTTTTGGATGTGATAAATTGTCCTGTCTTTCTCTCTCCCCTTCAAAGGGAAGTATTGGACAATTTTTTCGAAATAGAAATACAGTGGAAAGTTATTTTGAGATCAAAATAGAGAAGTCCCAGTCACTTCTCAGAATAGGGCAATAGGCTGTTTTAGGGAAAGCACTTAAAATCTCTAAACATGGTAGCACAAGGCAGAGCCTGGGATCAGAGATGTCACTTGAAAGGGTATGTTTCTCTGGTGGCCCCATTTGTTTCTAACTGAGTTGAAAGACTCTTGGTGAACTCCTGGTGGTCCTTCCTGTTCTTTTTTTTCTCTCATTTTACTTTGGCTTCAAAATTTGTTGTACAGTGTCTTTGAAGATTTCCCAAGGCCCTTTTTACAGACAGGTTGTTGAAATAGCTATTCTATTACTGAATACACCTTGGTAGTCTCTTTGCTTCTTTTGTTGCCATTCTTTGCAGTCTGGTATGTCACATAGGCCAGAAGTTTATTTTTCTCTCATATGATGATTTCCTCTGATTTTATTTTGCTTATTTGACTACCTTCTGTAGTTGACACACTGTGTGTCTTGGTCACACATATGACATACTGATGGGTTCTTTAAAAATAAATAGTTGCAACCAAGATTTGCAGCACTGTTTGCTTTTTAGTGGGACTAGAATATTTAGTACTTGGAGTGAAGGTATTTAATGTTTTTACTCAATTAGCATGAAAATAGGCTTTTGTAATGGCTTGGAATGCAAGTTAGGTAGAGCAAAGAAATGCTCTTGCTTTACCTGTAATGTAACAGTCTTGTGATTTTTCCTATTGGTTATTTACTTAAGCATGTACTGGGTGAATTTTGCTTTGGATTTTACCATAGGCTTGTGTCAAAACTGGGGCAATGATTTGAAGTTGTCTAGTCACGGGGGAATATTCATTTTAGTGGGCTTGTCTCACACCAAGAAAACTGGCAGTTGTGCTATCCCATCAATGTAAAAGATTGAGTGTGTCAGTGTCACCAAAGTGGCACAGCCAAATTTGAAACACCTTTGGGTCTTCATTGCAGTGTCATTGCCAGAATTTTGGAAGTCACAGAACAGCCTGTATCAGTGCAGCAGACACTTGTGCAAACATCTTCAGAAGTACTGATTATGTGCAACAGAACAGTATTCTGGCTTGGCCATTAATCCTCTTTATGGCCTCTCCCCCAAATACACACTGCTTTGCCTGCTTTGAAGGAAGAGTGTTAAGGCATTGCAGTAGAGAATGAGGTAAAACTACTTGACTGTCTGGTGGGATGTGATAATGGGGCCATGATTTTATTTAGAAATTCATTAAGTGACTAGTTTTATACAAATTAATGTTCAGGCTTCTCAGAATGTATTCTTTTTCTTAAGTTAACTTCAAATGTTTTTTTATTTAGATTGGATGGACAAGATGCATTTGTGATGCTTTTTCTTTCTTTTCTCATTCTAAAACAGTGGTTGACTTTGCAAATTTTACATACAAGTGCTTTTATTTCACATTAACATACAGCCTCAGAGGAAAATTTCAGTGCTAGAAGTGTGGATCTGTTGACCCCTGTAAACACAAGTTTCCACTGGACCGGACAGGATTATGAAATGTACATTGAAGGAAGACCAGAGTGCAGGCTGTGTGTTTGAGAATGTTTTTCATGTAAATAGTTCTGCTTTCAGTATGCTTCACCAGGTTATTCTGTGTTTTGGGAGACAAAGGGCATGAGGGGAGGAATCTCATATTTATCTTAGTTTATAAAACACTTTCTTTGCTGTCATATGGGGTTTACCCTGTTTTCTTCTGTGTTTTCCCACTATCAGTGGGCATGCTGCTTTAAGCCTTTTAAGATTAGCCTGTGGAAGGAGACAGCATTTTTACTCAAGAGAGGGAAACTGTTGTATTGGTTCTGACACCCCTAGGTTGTTCACACCCCTAGATTGTAATGTCCAACTGTAAGGTCTGCTAATAGTCAGAAAATTACTTCTTCCAACCAGTTAACTTTAGAAATAGGGAAAGATAATATGCAAATGCCCATTTAAATACATCTGTATTAACTGAGAACTAGCTTTTTCTCATTTTTACCTATGGTCCTAGCTTCATCATGAAGCATAGACATATTTAACAGGAAGAACAAACCAGCTGATGGATGAGTAATGATTTCTGAAGAAATGGTTTTCATTCAGTTAGTAGAAGTAACTTCTGTCTCTTCGGTAGATTTGCATTTTCGCTTAGGCTGTTTAAAACGTGCCAGAATTCAGCAAAGAGGTGCTTGGGTGTTTTTTTTTTTTTGTGTCAGGGGCCAGTGTTTTTGTCCTGGCTTGCCTTGAAGCCTCACAAGCACACCTGTTTGGGAAAGACAATAAATTTTTTGTAATTCTCTATTTTGTCACTTGTATACCTAGGAGCACAAGATTTTATCAAACTGACTTTCTCATAGATAGCAAACAACACCATTTTGGTAGGTACTGTATCCTTTTAGGCCTTTCATCTCTTGACTTCTGTGAATCCAAGTAGATTTTGTTCAGACAGTTGAGGTAAAGAACAGTCTTCCTCAGTTTATTATTTCCTGTTGTTTTGTGTTAGAGAGGGTACCCAGCAGTGGTGCACTATGCCTGCCTCAGACAGCAGTGTTTCCTCACCACAAAGTGCCAGCCTTTTCCATTTCATAAGAGTCTTGTATCTAAACACTTGCTAGCTTTCTTGACCCTTATGTGTGCTGTATTATGTCTTTTTTACATGGAGAATAACATGACAAAAACATACATATTTTCTTAGCCCAAGGAGACCTAATGCCCTATGACATTAATTTTCCTATCCTGTTCCTTATAACATCCTGCAGACTTTGTCTTAGTCTTCCTTGATGACATGTTGCTGGTAGTTTACCACAGGTTCATTTTCTTGCACAAGAGCTTTGAGGGCGTGTTGGAGGTTAGTAAAGTTCGTGACTGAGACCTTTCCAGATCCCCAGCTCACAGGTGTTGAGATGAGTATGTTTGCTTATGCAGTAAGCATTTTTGTGTGCTTTTTGCATTGCAGTAGAAGTAATTAATTAAACAGAGCTGTTTCTTTGCACAAGCTTTTTGAAGCAGCAGTGAGGAAAAGAAGTGGAAACTAATGGTGTACAATGCAGAATTTGTTGCAGTTATTTCTGTGATCGTGAGCTGGCTGCTTTTGTTCCAAAAAGTTAATTTAGAACTTGTTTCAAATGGGCTTATGGATGTTCTAGAGGATTGTGAACCATATCTCTTGAGGACATTTTCTACTAATACTTTCTAAAACTTTGTTTTATTATTTTTAATCTCAGGATTGTAGGTTTTGATGAAAAATGTGTGGCACTGAATTCTTTAAAGCATTTATTCTGTACAATCGTGTTGCAAAGGAAAAAAGGAGGAGCTGTGAAATGACAGGATTTCAAGTAGTTTTCTTGTTTGGTTTTGGGGATTTTTTCTCCCCCTCTCATTACTAAAAGGTGATTGCTCAGGACACCACTTTTTTCTGAACATTCAGCTTTACAAAAACTGCCAGGGCAGGTTTTGATAGCAATTGAGACTGCTTTCTTTACTCTCCAAAATAAGGTTGTGAGTTAGTGATATCCTCTAATTTTCCAGGAGGACTTAAATCTGTTCTGTTGTTGATGAAGTAGCAGTATTAGGAAAGTATCTCTTTATAACAATTCTGATTCAGATCAAGGTCCTTTCCTCAATCAGGACAGGCAGAGATGTTTGGAAAAAAAAAAAAAGGTTGTGTTCTAGATATTTGTCAAAAAGACAAGCATGTGCCAACATACTGCCTAATTCTTCCTTTCCAAATAAAACTGACCACAAGCTAATAAAGTATGACTTGCTGTATGGGATGATAAATACTGGTATGCTCATGTCTGGTTGGTCCTGCTTTGAGATACTTAAAACGAGAGATGGATCACAGAACCAGATAGTCCGTTCTAGATAGCATGGTGTGATTTTTGTGTTGAGGGAGCATTTGCTGTAGCCACATTATCTTGTTGTCCTTTACCAATATGTCTTGAAATGTTGAGGCAAGTAGTTGAGACTTGACTGCTTTGGTGTCTGGCTGGTTTGCTTGTTCCCAAAGTTTTGAGGATACTGTTGTGTCAGAAATTATTCTGAAAGGTCTTTAAGGAATTTTCACTACTGTTCTTCAACTGCAAGAGGAAAATTCACTCCCTCCAACTTCATTACCATTTCCTTCGGAAGAACATCTCTAGGGCTGTGAATGAGCAAGCTGTAACAAAACAAAAGACATCTGTGATTTTCCTCAGCCTCCCTGGTTCCATTTCTATTGCAAAGCCCTACCTAGCCTTTCTTCATTTTGGTGCACATCACCCTTTTGAGCCTGCTGCCCATCAATAAAGCAGCCAAATTGCAGCAGTTATTCTCATCAAGTACCTGGTAGATTTTCCCCTGCTACTAATAGAGGGAGAGCCACTGTGTCCTTGATTATTCGAGTCTCTGGATCAAAATGGGGAAATACATATTGGGGGAGGAGTTATATCTTTCTCCCATTCCCTTACACTTTGTTTAAAACCTGCCAGCCCCTCTGAGTAATTCATCAATCATGGAAACACTGACCCTAGGTTTTGGACAGGGAAAATATTAAATGATTAGCTTAAAAAGTAAAAGCAAAATCCCATACCCCACCAAACAAGGACATCTGTTTCTAACTTCAGCTTTTTATTTTTTTATCTTTCATTTTTTTTGTTGGTAAATCTCCCAGACAACAGCAGTTCTGTAGAGAGTTTAAATATGAAGGAATGGCAGGACGGGCTAAGGGCACTTCTACCGAACATTAACATCAACTTTGGTGGACTGCCCAATGCTTCTTCCCCCTCCAACGCCAACCACAGTGTACCAACGTCCAACACTGCCACCACCGACAGCCTGAATTGGGACAGCCCTGGCAGCTGGATGGACCCCGCAATCATCACAGGTAACCGTTTCTCACTCCTTCAGCTCCACTGGCAAACCATCCAATGGGTATTTGGCACAAACTGATTTACATCTGGAAAAAAAAAAAAAGAAAAAAAAAAAAGAAAAAGTCAGTATGCGGTGGTCTCTTCCAGCTTCCATCCACAAAACCTCAAGGGTCCAAGAATTTTTGTGGAACCTCTAGGTATAACAGAGCGTCACTTAGGCCTTTGCAATGCATGCCCAGGACCTTTGCAGGCAGTCAGGTGGATCAGTGCTTTCCTATAGGGTCAATCTATAAGGTGTCCCTTCTGCTGGATGGCATGTCCGGTATGTGCGTCGCTGGTCCTGAGCCACTGGAGGCAATCACTGGACTTGGTTATTTGAAAAGGGACATACTCCACTTGTTTATAAAGCTCTCTTTTATAAGGCTGTCTGGTTGTGTCTCCCTGTTAGAGAGGCTGAAGCATGAGTCAAGTAGGCAGAATGAAAGGTGAAGCATGAGTGTACTGGCAGCTTAGTGTGGTAAGGTATGTTGACAAGGAGGCAGTTCTTGAGCAGAATGTTTGATAGAAAAATGTGTGTTTTCTGAAGAAGTACTCTGAGGGTGAACTCTCTCCTCTCTCGGTTTAATGTTAAATGTTTTTTGGGCAGAGTAATTATGCATAATAATGTAAAATGCATTTTCTGTACAAACTAATAATGTTTTTTCATTGTTTTTTGCTAGGTTAAATTGACCTCCTTCATGGTCAGTTTGTTGCTTCTCCTCTGACTTGCCTGTATCCTTGTTTTTTTCTTCTTTTCTTAGGTATCCCAGCCTCCACAGGAAACAGTTTAGACACTCTTCAAGATGACAATCCTCCACATTGGCTAAAATCTCTTCAGGCCCTCACAGAGGTGGACGGCCCCAGTGCAGCGCCATCACAGACGCACCACAGTAACCCCTTCGGCACACAGATCCCTCTGCACAGAGCCAGTTGGAATCCCTACTCTCCTCCTTCAAACCCCACCAGCTTCCATTCCCCACCTCCAGGCTTTCAGACAGCCTTCAGACCCCCCAGTAAAACCCCCACAGATCTACTACAGAGCTCAGCGCTGGATCGTCATTAGGAAAGGAAGAAAAAAAGAAAAAAGAAAAATAAGACCCAAAACGTTAGAAATGCAGGAAGTGTCCCACCCTGACTCCTCCCCACGCCCACCTACTGTTCCCTGTCATATCTTTCTTTCTGAAGAATCCAGTTCCTGATCAAACTTCCCCCCCAAATGCAATGCCATCACAGGGTCATGACCATTCTTTTTGTTAAGTTTCTGCAGAAACAGTGTTTGAAATACACTGTTTGAAATACTTTCTAACCATTCTAAGAAAAAAAAAAAAGAGAGAGAAATCAAAATGCAGTCTCAATGCTTCAGGAGAATATTAAGAATATTACTGTCTTACGTCTTTTGCACATGAGTATTTCTGCCTAGTGGAAAAGTGTCAATCTGCAGTAGGGGGAAAAGTGCAATGCAGAATCAAATGCAAGAACATAAAAAAGGTATTTAATTTAAATGAAGTTACTGAACATGTGGGGCAAGCAGTGGCCCAGCATTTATTTTGCATTCATTGTGGCACTACACAGGGAAATTGCTATGTTGGGGTTGGTTGTTTTTTTGTTGGTTTTTTTTTTTTTTTTTTGAGCAGGGGATTTTATTGCATCAGTCAGAGTTTGACATGAAGTGTGTGGAAAGACAAAACACTTATAGCTATGAGTAACTGGCATGTTGCTAGAGTGGTTTAAAGAGGGGAGAATAAGATTTTTCTTTAATTTTGGCTTTAGATTTCAAGTAAACTTTAATGTTTAAAAGTATTCACAGATTTAATACCTAGCATATAAGTAATATAATTATAAGCAGCTGAAACACGAGTGATATTTACTTCAGTCTTTCTGTCTCCTCTGTCAGTCTCTCTTTTTTTTTTTTTTTAAAAACGATTCACCTGATTTGGGCACTCTGGGATAGCACTGCATTGGGGCCACATGATCACCATCAGGAGCAACCTCTGACCTCCTCTGCCTGCAGCTTTTACTTAACCCTGTAGTTTCTGGACGTTTGTGCAGTATTGAAAAGACAGGAAAAAAGAAACAGATAAATAAACATGGTTATAACCTGACGCTAAAACTAAAACCAAGGAAATGTACCTCTTTCTTCAGAATTAAAACTAAAATCTTAAATAAAACAGAAAACTTGATGATGACTTCATGTTTGCTTTCTGATTTTTTTAACCTTGGATTTTTAATTACTGCATCTGGTAAAAAGTGTATGCCATTGCATGTTTGGGGTTTTCTTATTCATCTAAACCAGAACTACTTTATCATTGGAAATACTGCTTTGTATGGTAACTTCTGTACTGAAGGGTGGAAAAAGCATAACACTTTAAATCTTTTAAAGGGATTCTGTTGTCTTTACTCATGGCAATAGCTCGAGGCAGTCAGTCTCTAACTGTTATTGGTGCTATCATTTTAAATCTGAAGCATGAAAATCTTGTTTGTATTTTCTGAATTAAATGCCATGGCACTTGGGGTGGATAGCATACAATAATATGCCTGAAGATATGGCAGAGAATTTGTTACAATTCCCTGTGTTCATCAACAGCCTTGCGTAGAAATTTAAAATATGTCACTGCACAACAGAGGATGAAGAGCTCTTAATGGACAGAAGGCCTCCAGTAAGCTTTTATACTTGCAAGCAGACACACTCAAAACCTGTTAACCTTGTGGTTGGGCTGCTGTTTGATGTAGCTTATGGGAGTGGCAGCAGAGAGCCTGAAATTCTAAAGATGCCTGTGCAGAAGGACTCTCACCTGATGTGAGCAGTACAGTTCAGGCTGGCCGCCTTCTGAAAGTGTTGGCTGCGGGCAGGGGCAAGGAAGGGAATTTCCACTGATGAACTGTGAACCGTAAATGGGGATGGGGTGGGGTGAGGAACTGGCTTGTCAGGAAGTGGGAACAAATGCTGAATCAGCCACTGGACAGAGGAGCAAAGGTCTTGAATCTGCACAATGTTTCTAAATATCCTGTTACACAAAGCAGCACTTGGTGGCTACGTGCCTTTGCTCTTCTCTCACTTGCATTGCCATGTTAGTGCTGGATTTATTACTCTATATTAAGGGCCTCTATGTGCTGTTTCTGATCTGTCAGCATTGCTGCAGATGAGTCATGTGCCCTAGTTACCTGGGGGAATGTGCACACCCTTTGATGCCAGTGCTCCCCAAAAAGTAAACTATGTTTTTTTCACCCAGCCATTTCCTATAACTGCTGCTGGTGGAAAGAGAAGTGCTGCAGACTGGAATGGCCTCATCTATGGCAGTGCCTACTGGTACCAGTGAACTGGGGGTGCAGCCCAGCAGGAACTGTCTGCTGGAGGTGTTGGAGGAGATATAATTCATCTTTGGTTTGGATTTTTTTGTGTCTCCTTCCACAGTTGATAGGCATTTTTCCACCTTTAACATTTTGTTTTAGAAGGGTGCCCTTCCTGACTCTGAAAATTAGCAAGGCTCCCAAAGCTGCTCCAACTGCTTTCTATGTACCACAGCAATCCCTGAAGCTGCTGCCTTCTTCAGTTTTTTATTTGTCCCTTTGTTGCAGTTTAGGAGGTGCTGTGGCAGCCCTGTGCCCATGGTCTGCTCCCAGTGGAAACCAGGTTTTAGCTGCCTTGGAGACACTTCCTCCCTGCTGCCATGCAGCACCTGGTGTGGTTGGCCTACCAACAAACTCTCAGCCTTCAGGAAAAAGTTTGCAACTACAATGCCTTCTTCTCCTTATGGTGCTGCGTCCCCAAGAAAGACTTCTTGGTGGGTAACGTTGGCATTCCAACAGTAAGGTGTATCAGTGATCAGACTGATATATGCTGGGTGCAGCTTTTGTCACATTTAGCCTATTTTTGTGTCCACTATCTGATGTGGATTCTTCATCCCTTCAGTTGGCAACCAACCTGGTGTTGCTCTCTGTTCAACTGTGTGGAGCTTACCTGGGTTTTTCTCCTGAAGTTTTGGGTTTACTGGTAAGGGGGAGGAAGGTGGGTTATTGTTTTGTTGGGGGTTTGTTTTTGGTGTGGTTTTGGTTATTTTATTTTAATCAATTGATGGAATTTTCCTATGGCAAGAAATTCTATACAGGAACATTTACTGAAAAGAGAACATCAGTGTGATTGTCTTAGTTCACGGTCTGTTGTTTCTTATATTGTATGGATACTTGCAACTCTTTCATGTGTTAAGCAAAGAACAGTGCTTGACTGAAAGGCTGGTGACACAGGACTGGCAACACATTTGGTAGATAATGTGTAAAGGATGGGCCAGACTTCTCTTCCAAAATGTGCATGAGTATGTGTTGAGGGAAGGAAGGGGATTGTTGGCCATGAATGTGTTGGTATAAGAAGCTGTGTGGCATTTTTAAACACATGTACAATGCAGGTGTAGTAATTTGAGGGTGAGCAGTGCTGGACTGATAGTAAGGGTTCCTGCCCTATGGCTTCCCCTCCCCATCTTTCTAATATCAAACAAGGGAATTATGTTTTTTCTAGATACAGCAAAAAATAAAATGTCACCTTCTGGCTGAGGCGAAGAGCCATTGCATGAATTCTTTTTCCTTTAAAAACTTTCATTGCCTTGTTGGAAATCAAGTGTCAGCACGTATGTGGCATTGTAAATGCAGTGTCTTGAAAGACCTGTTTTAATCACAATTAAAATAGAAAATAAAATTTAAAAGGGCAAAAGAAAACAGCTAAGAAGGGAAAAAAGTTAAAATACTGAAAAAAGAAAAGTTAAAAAGTATTAAGGAGGGTCACTTGCAAGTGGCACGTGCTCAGCATGCACCAGGTTACTGTGAAATTCAGTTTTCCTCCTGCTGGGAAAGCTTTGGCAGTGCCCTGGGCGCCCTGTGCCTGGCCCCAGGAGCTGGGTGTCAGCCATACCAGGGTCTGACCCAGCCTGGAGACCTGAGCAGCAGCTGCTGGGAATGAGGGAGGGTCTGGTTCTCTGCTGAGCTGGTCTCAGGTGAATCCACGCCCTGGCACCCCGTGCCTCCTGCAGCTCCTGAAACGCTGTTGCAGTGCTGCTGCTGGGGCAGGCACTTCAGCTGTGCTGGCCGCCACCGACTGGGTCAAGCCACACCTTCCTTGTCCCCGTTTGAGGATTTCCTGAACTCTGTTTTTCTTTTTCTCCATCACAGAATCTTGTTCAGTAAGTTCTTTTCCCCTTAGATGCTCATATAATCATAAACATTGAAGATGTTGGATTTTAGGGAAAATGGGGGATGGTTTTGGCTTTGTGGTTTTGTTTGTTCTGTTTTCGTTTGGAGTTTTTTATAATTTGGTGGAGTTGTCATGCTGCTGTGGATATTTCTGGCTTTTTTTTTCTTCTGGTGGGAAGGAAATGGTCATGCATCAGTTTCCTCGTAAAAGAGCTTAGAAAAGCTCTTTTACGAGGAAAAGGTCATGCTCGTAAAAGAGCTTAGAAAAATACACTTTAAAAGCTTGTGGTTCCTGGGTACTTATTGTTCATCCCTCTCCTCAGAACATGTGGAAGTTGCCTTAGTTGCAAAGGAGCTTGGCACTAGTGTTGGTCTCTAGCACACAGAAATCCAGTGCTTGGCAGGTGTTGCATTGCTTGGGGCTAATTCCCTCTGGGGAAAGCTGTTGTGCTGGTATAAAAGCTCACTGCTCAGAACTGAGGTGTGTCAAGAAGCTGAGAGGTGGCAGGCAGAGTGCTTGAAGGGTTGGGGGACTGGGGTTGTCACCAGCCTGACCTTGAAGAGCTTATAGGTACTTGTAATGTCTTGAGGGGGATGACCTCTCCTCCAGTCCAGCTGGAGTTCTCAGTGTGGCCAGAGCCTGTACTGTAAAGTGGTGTTTGGCACGAAGCTGTGGTTTGAGTGGTTGTTGCTTTACATCTGCAGTAGTGTGTGGCTGCATGGCCAGCTGCGGGTGTGCTTGCCACTTCACTGGTGTATGGTCATCTGTTCCAGCTGAATGCAGATGCAGATGTAAGAGCTTGTGCTCCTTCCTCTTTGCCCTTATCTCAGCATTTTTTTCCTTCTTTGGGATGTTCAACTAATAGCCATGCCCAAAGATTCTTAGCTTTTTCGTATATTTGTAGCTTTGTAGATTTTTAAGATACAGTTGTATGGTTTCTAGTACCTTTCCTGCCCTCACATTTTAGAACAATAAGCTAAACCTTTCTAACACATTCTTGAAATTTTGTTTAGTCTTATTCTTAAAAAGAGAATTTCTGACAAGGACGTCTTGTTTTCCACCAGAACTTGAGACATAACAAGAAATAGGGCAAAGAAGCCCTGGGGCTGACCTAAGGGTGGGTTACTGGGGCAACTGATCTATTGGATGCACTGCTGGATATGATGAGTAATTGCACTTATAAAAATGGTAGGAATCCTTTATCACAGGTGTGTATATAGCCATATCTGCGCACCCAAAAGCTTTCATTCAAGAATTGCTTTTTATCTTATCTCTCTTAATAATTTTTGGAAAGTTTTTGTCTTTTGATTCCAGGCAGCAATAGGACGGAGCTCTTGAGTTCTCTTCTCTTAATAGCTGAGACCATATACAAAGCTTCTAAAGAATAAAAATGTGAAGTATCATCATAGCTTTGGGTTGCAGTGTAAGAAAAGGCATAGCCTCAGGATGCTGTGATCCACATGCAAGAGTATTGTTAATGAGTGAGGTGTTACCTTCCCTACTTTTCTGGGCTATGCCTTTGCCCAAGACACACTGCTGTTATGTTTCTGTGGCAAATTGAGGGCTCTTCAGATGCAAATGGCCATACAAAGTTGTTGCCATACAAGTTCAGGGAGCTGGAGTGACTTGTGGTGCTCAGAATTGCTGCATTGTGAGGGTTTGAGGTGAGTTGGGTGACCTGGCAGCTGCAGATTTGTTACTGGCTTTGCTGATGAACAGTACTGGTCTAGGGGGGTCTGATGCAGTGCCTTAGGTGTGGAAGTCATTTGAACAGAGATAGTATCACTGCAGAGGAAAACAGTACAGAAAAGTCCTTTTTAATCTAAAATCTGTGGGAGAGTGGTCTGCCTGACATCTGATGGTCAGGAGGTTCCATCTCCTACAACGCAGGTGAGTCTTTCAGTGGGATACAGGCATCACATAGTTACTCTTGTTGTCTCCTGTGAAATCTTGCTAGATTGATATTTCTTTTTCCCAGTCCTCAGACTTAAAACTTTGACAAATAATGTGTGTGTTTGAGGTGCATAGAGAGAAAATGAGACTTGCTCAGCTCTTTCCTTTTCCTACCAGCACTTAAAATGTTACTCTAGAAAGCTTGTACTGCCAGAAGGTGGCTATTGTTTTCAAGCTCACAATGAGTGTGTTTTTAGAATTTCATACCTTTAGTATTTGGATGTTACAGGTCCCAGCACTAATCTTGGCCAGATCTCCAGAGAGTCTGAGATCTCTTCTGCCAGTGCTGAACAGTCACAGGAGGCTGGTACACCAGCCTTCACAGGAGAATTTTAAGTTGTGACCAAAGCTTGTTTAGCTCTTTTGAGATAAGCATGCAGGCTGAGGTTTACAGCGTGGAGTCTGAAGCTTAAAATCCTGTTTATAAAAAGAACCAACTGGGAGTGCTTTGTTCAGACACTCAGCAGAAAGCTACTGCTTGTGAGGTTTGCCTGGGACAGCATGGGCAATGAGTTGGCCTTGCAGCTATCTCCATCCCACTTCAGATGGTTTCCTTCAGTTCCAAGGTCCAGCTCTCTGCAGAATATTGAATGTATATAATTTAAAATTTAAAAAAAGGTGATATATGTGGTTCAGTGGATGCTGGCTCCAACAGGAACCTCTGTGTAACATGGCAAGAATGCATGGGATTATAGTCTAAGAGGTTTACTTCTTCCAGTTTACAAATTACTTGAAGCTTCTATAGAGTTGCCTTCCTCCTCCCTCCTCATTTGGTAAATAAATGCAAACTGTGCTTCTTGTTGCCTCACTGATGGTGCCTTCCTGAGTTGAAGCTGAGTGTGGCTTTTCACACTTTCACTCAGCTCTTGCTGCGCTGGTCCGAGGAGCTGAGGCAAAGACTAAAGGGTAGATAGAGAAACTTGTATAGAGCTGACCGTCCTGCCCTTAACCCATATTTCTTCTCTTCGTTCTCCTGCTGCTTGAGATGACTTTTGAGGAAGACTGTGTGCTCTTTCTTGCTGGAGAAATTTGGCTAGGACAATGATTTGGGATCAAAGAGTTTTGTTAGGAAGCAGAGTTTGCATGCATGCATTAAAAAAAAAAAAAGTCAGGAAAATGTTACTCCAAGGTAACTTTTCGATTTTGTCAAGTAAATAATTTTTTAAATACCAATTGTATAAAATGTTTGATTCAAGTTGACCATTTTGTCTGTACAAAAAACTACTGTCAGTTTTTTATTGAAAATGCCAGCTTTTAGTCATGACACTTCATGTGAAGTGAAGTTGCTGACAAATCAGCAACTTTCTAGACATGTTTGGCAAAAGATTTTTATATCTGCAATGTGCATCATTTCAGTTTATAGTGAAAGCAGGTGTCAATCTCTAATATTATGTAGCAAAAAAAAATCACGCTTTTAGTTTTAAAGCGTTGCTCAGATCCAAGGGAGAACAAACTAAGTCCCAAATATATTTTTTGAACAAAAATCTCTTTGGAGAGAGAGAAGATTGTAGTGAGGTTTTTTGGATTCATTAAAACATAACAAGGGAGAGGAACAGAGAAAGAAATAGATAGGAAAAGTCTCATTCCCATCCTATTCAATTTTTCTTTTGAACAGTTTACCTTGAAATGGGATTATTCCCCTCCCTGTGCATTAGACTTGGTTGGAAGAAGAGGGAGGAGACGGTAAGGTTAGGATGTGAGCTGAAGGGAAGCTCACAGCAGGTCTTGTTTTCCCTGTCCTTTCTAAGCCATCAGTTGCCTTAAGAGAACGAAAGATTTTTCTTCCTTCTTGTGTAGTTGCTGGTAAATGGCCACTGCCATTCCACTACCTGGAAAATCATCATTTTCCAGGGATCTGTTGCAGTGTGATTTCCTGTTTCGCCTATCCCAACCCCCCAGGTGTGCCAACCTTCCCCCTCCCCCTTTTGCCCTCCTGCCTAAGAGCTGTCCATCAATCTTAACATTCCAGCAAGGCGTCGTGTGGTTGGCAGATGCCCTTCAGGTCTGGGCTCATTGGCCTGTCCTAGCGTCCATATCCCTTGAGCTTTCCCCTCCTCACACCTGGTTGGCCCTCACCTGTCCCTCCCCTCCCCCTGTCCCCGGGGCTTAAAAGGACACGAGACGATGCGGCTGGGTTTCTATTGGTGAGCTGTTACCACATTCAGAGGTCTACCATGCTGAAATAAAACTCTGGATTAAGACTCTACGATAGAACCCGCTCCTTTTCTCTTCACTGTCGCCTGAACCTTTACCACCAGAGGTAAACTGAGTTCCTACTTTGCCTGGATTTGTTCCGAGTGCCCAGCTGCAGCACCCAGCCGGCCAAAGGTATCTCTGTGGTGAAAACACCACAGCTGCAGCCTTTGGCCCAGCAGCAAGGGTCAGACGAGGCTGGGCACGTCCCACCCAGAAACATCGGGATTAATATTCTATAGGGATCTGTAAAAGTTTTACTACCTGCTTCCAGACTTCCCATAGCTTGGTCATGTGAAAAAAAAAAAATACATAGGAGATAATATTGGAATAGATTCCTTTATTATTATTAGAGAAAAAACCAGCATCCCTAGCCCTCATTCCAGGGAAAAGTGGCAGCAGTATCAACATCTATCAAATGTCCTCTTATCACAAGGAAGTGCTGCCTTGCATCTTTTTAAGGCTTCTTTTCTTGAAATGCAATGCAAATGTTGATAGAAACAAAGTCAGCAGACTAAAACTCCCAGCCTTTGTAGCAGGACTGCATGAGTGTCACATGTTGGATCCTTGAGCCAGCAGGGCATGCTGGGGTGCTCCTTCTTATTGCCAGCCGCTCCTCTAGCACCACAGCACCTCTGAGGTCCCAGCAGTGTCTCTGCACAGACCTGATGCCACAGTACTCACCAAGCCCGTGTGCCCAGAGTGCCTCGGGCATGCTGCAGGGCACAGCTGTGTCCTGGGGTGCAAACAGGGGCTGAGGTGTCCTGGAGCTGCCTGGCCAGGCTCTGCATACGCTCCTGGAGCATGCCCCTGGACTTCCACCCAGGAGATGTTGGACACAAATACAGTGTCATTGCTTTCTGAATGCAATTGATGGTTAGCTCTTTGAGTCCTGCTATGGGTCCTGATACAGGTGATTTGAATTTCTAATGCTGGAGAGAAGAGATGAAAAACCCCCAAGAGTTGGGTTGGGGTTTTTTTCTTTCCTTTTTTCTTTTTTTTTTTTCTTTCAGAGGGGGTGTTGTTCTGTTTGTTTGTTTTCAGATGTGCTAGATTCTTTGTATGAAAGATAAATTCATGTCCTCCCATTGACTGGCTAGCTTTGTACTCTTGTCAGTACATCTTCCGAGTCGAAGACTGTCCATATAGAAGTGGGAGGATATGGTGACTTCTGAATGCCAACGAAAAAACCCTTTAAGTCTCTATCTATATTCAACTGCAATTAATTGTAAATGCTTCCAGATATCTAATCTCATTCTTTGTTCCTGGTAACTGTTTACACTTTCAGCCTTTAAAAGAGCCCTAAACCGAAAATCAGACTCATGTTCAAAACCTAGAAGTCTATACATAGACTTTAGGTTAAGCTGGGACTGCTCAGACTTGACTTAAGAAGTTTATAACCTGGAAACTCCTCTTTGAAGCGTGCACTGCTGGGCAGGAGAGGGAGATAAAAGGATTATATAAAAAAGTGTCAGGTTTTCTCCATGTGAAAAGCCAGGTGCAGTAATTGGCTCTTCTGAAATGCTTTCCTGAGCTCAAGGATTTAATAGCGTTTAAAGGGGAGGAGGGGGGGAAGGAAGTGGAATGGCAGTTTAAATTCTCAAACCGGCTTTCCGAAGTTGCTGAAGAGCTTGTGTTCCTCCAGGCCGGTGCAGCCGACGGGCAGCCGGGGGCCGTGCCCGTGCCGGGGCAGCCGGGGGCCGTGCCGGGGCAGCTGGCAGGGCTGGCCGCTGCCCGGGGCGGGGCCGGGCCGGAGCGGCGCCGGGGCCTCGCAGCGCCATCTTCCCGCGGGCACCTTCGGCTGCTGGGCTGGGCTGCTGGGAAAGGCAAGCGGGACAGGCCATGGTAAGGAGCCTGCAGCCTACCCAGTGCCGCTGAGGCAGGGCATAGGGAGCCCCGGGCCTCCGGCTTCCCTCCCGCTTGGAAAAGAGCAGCGGGTGCAAGGATTATTTCACTGCTGTCGGGGCTAGGTGGGGAGCATGTCAGAGGGTGAGGTAGGGGATTGACTGCTCAAGGACTTGAGCTGTTCTACAGGTGGCTGCTCCTGCCTGCGGGAAGCCTGAGAGCAGCTCGTCCCTGTGTGAGGAGCTTGGGAGGCAGCGGCAGGGGCTGGTGCTGAACCGTACCTATGGAAAGCCAGGTTATCGCAGCCTGCGAATGCCCCTGGGAACACGGAGCTGGAGACGGCCGAGAGGTGGTAATCGCGCCGGTGGTAGTGCTTGAGTCTTCCAAAAGCGTTCCTGCCCCTCTCGGCCGTGGAGGGGCCACGCTTCCATCCTCTGACTTTCCTTCGCTGCTGCTGCTGCCTGCCGGGTGGTGAGAGAGATGCCATGCAGGTGCTTGCTTTGGGCTCTGTGGTCGGGCTTCTATTTGCTCACACCCCTGGAAAGACCTGGCATGTTTGTATCCTAAGGCAACGCTGTCACCCAGTGATTTTTACCCCGTTCCTGTGTTCCCAGAGGAAAGGACTGACGCTGTTTCAGCCCCACAGAAAAGGGCTGCACCACCCAGGGAAGAGCAGACTTGTGGGGAGAGGTGTGCTTGGTGCCTGTTAAAAGACTGAGATGCTCTCTCTTGCTTGCAGGGATTTTTTTTCCTCCTTGTCCTTGTGCACTTCTGATAATGAGTTAGGCTCTTGGTTAAGGTGTACTCCTAGGCTGCATGGTCCCTGTTACTTTTGTATCCGGTGCCCTTTGCCCAGGATAAAAAAGAGGCCTTGCTGGACTGTAGTGTATGCCAGGCAAACTGGGCGGCGCTGCTGCAGAGATGGTTCTCTGTGACTGTGGTCCTGCTACCTCTGTTTGTCCAGTCCTGCTTCCCACCATGACTTTTCTCCCAGCTATTTCCAGAGAAGAGTGGTCCTCTTTTCCCTCCCCAGCCCTGGGCTGTGCACTGAAGTTAGCCTCAGAAAAGTGATACTCCTATTAACCATCCTCCATGTACTATCTGTTCCCTTCTTCCTCTGATAATGGGGAGTTTTTTGTAGATCACCAGGCTCACAGAATCATAGAACAATTAAGTGACCTTTAAAGTGACCCCACTGCAAGGAGCAGGGACACCTTCAACTAGATCAGGTTGCTCAGAGCTCCATCCAATCTGACCTTGAATATTTTCAGGGATGGGGCATCTATAGCCTCTCTGGGCAACTTGTTCCAGTGTTTTACCACCCTCATTATAAAACCCATTTTCTTTATATTCAACCTTGGACAATCCTCTTTAAATTGCCCCTTGTCCTATCATAACAGGCCCTGTTAAAAAGCTTGTACCCCTCTTTCTTGTAGGGTCCCATCTAGTACTGCAAGGCTGCTGTAAGATCTTCCTGGAGCTTTTGCTGCTGCCTGAATGCCAGCTCTCACAGCCTTTCTCATAGAAGTGCTCCAGCCCTCTGATCAGCTTTGATCCTCTGGGCGTTACTCACAGGTCCATGTCTTTGTTACTTTAGGGACCTCAGAGCTGGATGGAAAGAGGGGTACAAGGACTTGGGGGTGCAGGTGGGGGTCTTACTGGAGCAGACCAGAGGGGTAGAATCCCCTCTCTCACCCTGTTTTGGATGCAGCCCAGGATACAATTGGCTTTCTGTGCTGTGAGTGCCATTCCTGGGTCATGTCCAGCCCCTCATCCACCTGCACCCCCAAGTCCTTCTCAGAGGGGCTGCTCTCCATCTGTTCGTCCCCCACAGCCTGTGTTGATACCTGGGGTTGTCCTGACCCAGGTGCTGCACCTTGCACCTGGTTGTTAAACCTCATGAGGTTTCCATGGTCTCACTTCTTGAGCTTATCCATGTCCCTCTGTATGGCATCCCATTCCTCAGGCATGTAACGAGCCCCTCTGCAATCACCAGCTGCAGCATCCCCACTGATGGAAACCCCTTCCACAGTCACGCATACCTTGGCTTTGGAGCTGTGGTTTAACTTTTTTTATGCTTGATAGTTCCAGATGTGTGAGCGGGAGGGTTGTGAAAGGGCACAAGCGGGTCTCAAGTGTCCCGAGTGGGCACAACCCGCGTGTCTCAGCAGATGGCAGCAGCGACACTCCTTCAGCTGCTCCTCGCTCCTGCCGAGCGCGCCGCGCCGCACCGCTCCCGCCCCACCTCCGCCTCCGTACTCACCCGCCGCGGCTCTTCCTCGCCCTGTCCCGCCAGCAGCACACGGCGAAGGAGACGGACAGTGCCAGGATGACGGCTCCGCTCAGCAGCGAGGCGGCCACCGCCATGCGGGACCCGGTGCCCGAGGGCTGCGCGGCGGCTGCGGGCAAGGGCCGTGAGCGGGGCCGGGCTAAGGGAGCCACCCTTGCTCCCGGCCGCCGTCCCCCGTGCAGGTAACCCCGAAGGGACATTCCAGAGAATATTTAGTAATAACCATTATAAAACCTAATGGTGAACGTGGGTGATGCCACGCCGGCTCGATGCACCAGAAAGTTGATGGAAAAAACCCCGTATTAACATATCATATTTCTTTTCATATAATTAATATAAAATAATCACACGGGGCAGAAAATATAAAGCATCTGATGTGTCTTGCATTAAGCATAAGGGTAGTAGACATTAAGCCCTAAAAATAGAAAGGAAAAAGATTAAACAGGGAAAGTAGAAAAAACTTAAATGTAATAAAGTTAAAAAGGGGAAAAAGTTTAAAAGGGAGAAAAGTTAAAAAGGAAAAAACGTCGAAAATGTAAAAAAGAAAAATTTAAAAGGGCAAAAGAAAACAGCTAAAAAGGGAAAAAAGTTAAAATATTGAAAAAAGAAAAGTTAAAAAGTATTAAGGAGGGTCACTTGCAAGTGGCACGTGCTCAGCATGCACCAGGTTACTGTGAAATTCAGTTTTCCTCCTGCTGGGAAAGCTTTGGCAGTGCCCTGGGCGCCCTGTGCCTGGCCCCAGGAGCTGGGTGTCAGCCATACCAGGGTCTGACCCAGCCTGGAGACCTGAGCAGCAGCTGCTGGGAATGAGGGAGGGTCTGGTTCTCTGCTGAGCTGGTCTCAGGTGAATCCACGCCCTGGCACCCCGTGCCTCCTGCAGCTCCTGAAACGCTGTTGCAGTGCTGCTGCTGGGGCAGGCACTTCAGCTGTGCTGGCCGCCACCGACTGGGTCAAGCCACACCTTCCTTGTCCCCGTTCAGGGCGGCCGGGTCACCCCACCTCCTGCTGGCCCCGCTGCCTTGGTCAGAGTGAGGAAGGCCCCGTGCGGGGGCCGGTGCTGCCCCTCCCCACCCGAGGTAGTGCTCCCCCCGAGCCCCGGGAGCGGGGCAGGGGCTGGGTCCCACCCGAGGGCTCCTTACCCTGGCACTGGGGCGGGGGGTGGCTCCAGGATGAGGTGCTGTCCTGGCGGAGGCAGGCGAGCCTCTCGCTGCCCACCAGCTGGTATCCCTCCTGGCACCAGTACACCAGCACCGAGCCCGGGGACACGCCTGAGCCTCTGTCCACGTAGTAGTATCCATAGCGTGGCGGGGGGAGAGCTGTGCATGGCACTGGGGAGAAGGGGACATGTTAAGCGTAGGTGGTGACAAACGTCCCCACAGTGATGCTGTTGAAAGGGCTGCTAATCCCCTGTGTCACTCCTGCAAGCCGCTGGGACATTTTTGTTGTTTGGTGGTTTGGTTTTTTTTTGTTTGTTTGGGGTTTTTTTTGGGTTTTTTTTTTTGGTTTTTTGTGTGTGTGTGTGTTTTTTTGCATAGTCCAAAGGAAATGCATTAGAAAGTCTAGCAGCTTTATCTGGAAAATAAGCTTTTCAGTTGCAGACTCTCCAGTGTGAGCAGCTACTGAACAGCAGAAGTGAGACTGGAAAGCTGCAGGCTAGGGGGACTATGTAGAGAGCAATTTTTAGGAGGGAAAGGAAGAGAATGTTTTTTTATAACACGATATTCTGGGAGAATATTGTTGGTTGGAACTCAAAGAAATATTACTCTCTTACTCTGCTAGAGAGAAAAGCTTTTTTTCATCCCAGCCTTTAATTTTTTAACTAGTCTGTAACTCACAGCTATTCAGAGCTACTTAACTATCCTGCTTAGACCATCTCTTTTGCATTGCACTAATACCTAGGGAGACCCAGAAGTTAGGTAGGCTCCAAAAAGAATGGCAGTCTGACCATGTGCTTGGCAACTCCCCCACCTGGATATTCTACCATGAGGCCAAGAAGGTGTGGTAGCAGGTATCATGGGTATCAATATCCTAAATTAAAGGAAAATAATATGATCAACTCTAAGTTAACCAAACTTAAAACCTGCAGGCAGAAATGTGCTTTATCTAGCTTGGGGGTAACTTCTGTGGGGAATTCCAAGTGGAATAGTAAAGCTAATGTGAGAGAAAGGTCTGCTTTCCCTCTGCTTTTACTGAGATGGTGTAGGCTTCTAGTCCAGTGGAGCCAATAAGGAACAAATCCGGCTAAGATCAGACTTTCTCTAATTTCAGCAGTGCTGTTAACAGGTAGTGCAGATGTCTGAGTTAATTCAGTAGTGCCAGGGAGGCTGCTGAGTGCCTGGACTGGATCTCCTGTATGATTACATTGTCCAGCCCCAGTTGTTATGACCTTTGCCAATAGTCACCACGGTTTGGAGCATGACATGGGCTCTCTGAGCTGCTGCCAGCCCCAGGTGGGTGGTCACCCCACAGCAGCCCTGAGGCTATATCTCACTTATTGGGGAATGGTGCATGCTTTGCCCTGGAAAGTGGATTAAAGAAAAATAATCCCTCTCAGCAGCTGGAGATTATTTGTGCTTTTTTAAAAAAAATCTCTATTTCTTCCCAAGGGTCGCAGCTCAGCCTCTAGGGGTAGGGATGTGTTCAGTGCTCCCACACCCTGAGCAGACAGCTGGTCCATCATCATATGCATAGATGTTAACGTGGAGGGGGACTTTTTACTTTCAAAGGAAAACATCAGCTGTCGAGTTTCCTCCCTGTGCCTCCTGAGTGCTTCTGGTTTGGTTTGGGCGACACATCTCTCCCATACCACAGGAGCTGCTGTGGCCACCACAGAAGCCTTGTGGTCCCTGTGCATGCACAGGGAGTGCCGCTGTGTCCGACGAGAGAAGCATCATCATGCCCTCACACCGTGTCCCTGCGCCCTTCCCCCTGGCTCCGAGGGGCCCCAGGCAGCCCGGCAGAGGGAGAGGCGGGGATCGCTCATTTCAGTACCTGAGGTGTTGCTCTGCGCGTCGGTCCCGTTGGCAGCGTCTCTGGGCAGCCCCTTTCTGATGTGTCCTGCACCGAGCGAGGCGGTCCCGGGCCCAGCAGCATCACTCCAGGCAAAGCTCAGGCAGCTCCATGGCAGCAGGCAAAGGACGATGCATTTCCCGAGCCTTTGTCCCGTCATGGTTTGGGGAAACACGGCACCATTGGGTGCCTGGCCGCCCCGAGCGCCTGCGGTTTCCCTTGGCGTCTGAGCAGCAATCAGCTGGGCTCTTAGTGCATTAAGCCCTGAGCAGCAAAGCTAGCAGCCGGCACTCGCCTCTCCTCCGTGTCGGCACAAGCCCTGCGTCCCTGCTCCTAGCACTGCCAGCCCTGCTCTGGCCACTCGCCTCCAGAGCCCCACGGGGAAGGAAAACAGGTGTGGGAAAGATCAAAGCCTCAGGATCCATCCTTTACAGCCCCTGTCTGCAGAGACTGGCTGTTAACATCCCTCCAGGTGCTGGAGCTGCACATCAGGAACCCTCCTCCTCCTCCGTCTGCCAAAATCCATACTCGAGCTCACTGCTGAGACTCTTATGCTGCAGACCCTCCTGTGCTCATCTCTTCCTTCCTGCCAGAACCTAAGGCTGATTTTCTGTCAATGGCAGTGGAGTGGGATGTGAGCCATGGGAATCAAAAGGGTTTCATAGCAGCAATTCTGCTGGCTTTGCCACAATGGGAACTGCAGAGAAATCTGTGTTTCCTTTTCTCTGCTTGGCATCTCTCTGCCTGTCATTTCAGGCTGTGATGTTTTGCAGGTGGAGGGGCTGTAGTAGCAATCAACTCTTGCCTCCTGGAATGTAAGTTGCTCTTACCTACCCCACCTGCCTGCTCACTTGTGTACACCCATGAAGAGAAAAGATGCTCCACGCTGCCTGAGTGCTTGAGAGCCAGATGTTTTGGAGCAGGCAATGCCTTTGTGCCAGGGCTCTCCCCAGCAGCCAGTACAGCAGCTGTGTGACCAGCAGGACTTTGAGGTGACTTTTGGAGCATCCCCTGTCTTCTCCCCTCCTCGCACCTGCTGGAGCTCCCCTGGCCTGTGGGTCTCCTTTGCCCCTCCTGTACTGCATCCTTGCCTGTCCTGGGACTTACTGCAGGTATAAGGGTTAGAGGCTGTTATTCACTAATAGCATTGGCACAACTACAGCTTTGCATGGAGATGGGTCAGTTTTGGTTCATTTCTCTTTTTGTATCTGTGGCCTTTAGCTGTAGCCAGTGTGCTCGGCTGCCTATGGCTGCCCCAGTGGGTTCTGAGGGGGGGAATGTTGGCTTGGATGTGTGAGCAGCTTCTATTTCTAAAACCCAGCAGTGGCCTTACCATCTTAGTGTGATTTACTGTAGTGCATAAAGGAGAAATAAAAATGTCAGACAGGATCGAGCTCTTGTCACATCCCATCCCAACACAGGGATGTAGATGAGGGCATCTGCTGAGTGGGAGTTGTGGGGCCAGGCAGTGGCTGGACCTTGCTTGCCTTCCTCCCCAGGTGGGACCTGCTCTTGCTCCCACCTGGAGTAGTTCAGCAGTACTCTGGCCCTCCTTGCACTTGCAGAGAGGTTTCTTGTCACCTCCATGGGGTTTTGGATGTGGGAACACCTTAATCCTGGTCTGTTTGTCCATCCGTCTCTCAGTCCTTTTTTTTTTTTTGCTTTGTTTTTGGCTGGGCTAGTATTTCTGGACTTGGTGCTTCCTTCTCTCCAAGGGATTTATGTGATTTCTTAGGAAAACCTGTTTCAACCTCCCATGACTCCTAATGATCTTGCTTAGAAACTACTTTCATTTCTTCACTTTTCTGGTTAATCCTTCTTAAGCAGTGACCTTTCTTTGGCTCCCCCTGGAGAGCAGACCAAGGAGGTGTGTTCCTCCCTGTCTCGGTGAATATTGCTGGTTTCTTGGGAGTTTTTAGTGGTTTTTTTTTTTGTTTGGTATTTTTGGGTTTTTTTTTTTTCTTTTCTCTATCTGACTGCAGGGATGCTGCTGTTTGCTCGTGCAGTAAAGGTAAAAGCTGTGAGGCAGGCTGGACTGTGTGACAGTGTAACGCTGTCACAGAGGAGCCTGCCTTGGGGCATGCCCTGGGTCAAACCCCCTTATCTCCTGGAAGCTGGAGCGCAGGCAGCGCCCTGGCCTCTGGGAATGCATCTGCCTGGACATGACCGACCCTGAAGTGCTCCCTCTATGGAGCCTGGAATCTGTGCACCTTCTCCGGCCGGGGTTTACGAGCTGGTCCCTCTGCTGCCGATCGATGCCTGGGGACGGTGGGAAGAGCCCGAGGCTGCGGGCCCAGCAGACGGCAGGAGCGTGGCCTTGAGCCCGGCTGGGCAGCGCTGCGGCAGTCACCCGTGCCGGGGAGCGAGCGGCTCCGCAAAAGCCCCGTGACACAATGACCACGCTTGTGCTCAAAGTGCTGAGTGGGTGACATGGATCAACCCTTTGCTAATGCTCTTAAGAGCTAGCCTGTGGCTGAGGGAGATAAAGGGGCTTGTTAGTACCAAATCAATGTCCTGCTGGAGTGGGATTTCAGTGCTGTTCCCAGTTCCTGCTTTCCAGAGGCAGACATCCGCATCAAGCTGTGCGCCAGAGCAGGGCACCAGGCTGTTCCTGCAGGGAGTGAGCCTGGGCTCAGGAGAGGAGGGTGTCCATGCCCCAGGTCAGTCCTTTGCTCGTGAGGAAGGCTAAGAGGAAGGAGCAGCTAGCGGGGAAGCTGTCATGGCTGCAGCTCTCCTAGCTCCACAGTCTTGGCTGGGGCTGTCCACCTTTGCTGTATATTCCCCGTGGGTGATCTCCTTTCAGGGCTGCTTCTCCATCACAGCAGCCTGCAAGGCAACACTCAGCTGATTGTTTTCAAAGCTGGCTCAAGTGTCTCTCGTGTTTGCACTCAGATCTCCCTGCTGGCTGGTGGGGATGCACTGAGGGGTAAAGCTTTCCTGAACCAGAGGCATTTCTCTCTACCTTCTCTTGTGCCCCTTTGAACCTTTTAAATCTTGCCTCTGCAAAAGTGTCCCTCTCCCACACTCCCACTACTGAATTCTGAACTACAGAGGAGTTGTGGACGCCCAGAGAAATTGTGAATGTTCTGTCCCAGGAAGTGTTCAAGGCTGGCTTTCATGGGATTTGAAGCAGCCTGATCTAGTGAAAGGTGTCCCTGTCCATGGCAGGGAGCTTGGAACTAGGTGACACTTAAGGTCCCTTCCAACTCAAACTACTCTGTGATTCAGTGAACACACAGGTACTAATTTCAGGTCAGTGACCATGGGTAATCCTCTTTGCTTGCAGTAGTTTTGCAGACAGGACATAGAGGTGCTTTGTAACTAAATTAGTAATTGTAAGTCACTTGCTTAGTTCTCTTGCTACTCCATCCTTCATGCAAACCAACCAGGGCTAGAGCTGTGGAAGAACAAACTGTTCTTCAGAAAGATGATTGCAGCATTTGGTGTTTTGTTGGGTTTTTTGCACAAAGTCTCCATGACATGCCTCTTCTATACTGCACTGCTTTTATTTCATAGCCCTGACTTCCCTTTAGACACACCTTTGTTCAACCCCAGGAGCTGGGATTCAGTGCCACAGGTTTGTGAGAGCACTGTGGATGAACCTGCTCTCTCAGTAAGGGGCTTGGCACACCTCAGCAAATCTGCACCTCCCCAGGTTAGATGTGCACAGCCCTGCATGGAGGAATGCCTCTCATTCAGCTTTAGACATCTTCACCTGTGCCAGTCACTCTTGGTTGGTTCATAATTTGGGAAAGAATATAGTGCTAATAACACCAAGGCTGTGGGCTCAATCCCTGTGTGGGCCATTTACTTAAGAGATGGACTCGATGATGCTTGTGGGTCCCTTCCAATTCAGAATACTCTGTGAATCTATCCCACTTGGGACTCCAATTTTAAGGTGCACTGGAAGTTTTGTAGGTACTCACTGAAAGCAAAGGGAGCTCCTGTATCAGTGCTTGCATTGCAGAGACAAAAAGTTTGAGTTATGCCCCCCTCAGGGGCATAAACTGAGCCAGCCTTTACTGTCATGAGCAGCTGGCCAGGTCACTTGACTGACAGCAAGAGATATGCCAGACACACAAGTCTAAAGAAATCTGTATTATATTTTTTGTTTGCTTTCCTAAAACGTTATGAATAACTTGAAAAGGTGTGTACCTGCAGATTTATACTGAAAAGTCTTTTGTATAATTGACTGTCATCAATAATCAGTAGTTCACAACATTGCTGTTCAAACATGCATTTTTGCTAATTGAATAATACCTTGTTCTGAAAAAAACTCACAATTTAGTAATTTAGTGATAATTCTGTTATATATACTTAAATATGCACATAAATGTGCATGTATACATTATGTATACAAATATTTGCATGTACACAGAGACTTTTTATTTTTCTTACTTATTTCCAAAGGCAGGATATTCCAGGCTGGGGCATTTTACATGGACCCCATAAATTTCTACTTTGACATATACATTGTGCTATTTCATAACCTTCACCTAGACTCCAGATTATTAACCTTCTGTTGACCAGAGGTTGGTACTGTTAAACTCTTCATTCCTAACAGGCTTAATGTTCAGGCTTTTGGCTATGTAGGACTTCCTTCTTGTGTTTTTTATTAAAATCTACAATTTCTTGGTACTCTAAAAAGTGCATTTTTTGCACTGCAGGATTTCCCAGGGGGGGACACTGGTTTTCTGCCCAGCTTTTTTTGAGGAAAAGGATTGATGTTGTTATTATTATTTTGTTCTTCTCATCCTGTTCACTTAATACTCTTTTGTGTGGGCAGTTTCCCATGCTAGTCTAGGTGACACAGGTGTTGTTATGCACCTGTGCCTTTTGGATGTTAAACAAATTAAAATTGTTTAAGAAGCCTTGGCACTGAATGTCTGGGTCTCATCTGAAAACAAGGTTATGGCAGGACTGAGGAGTCACTGAAAAGATGCTGGGCTGAAATTAACAGGTATTTTTATAAAAATAAAAATTTACTGAGAAGATAAACTAGCCCCAAGGAATATTGTGCTATTCTAGTCAAGAACTAGGTAATCTTTAAGGTCTCTTCCAAACCAGCCCATTCTGAGTCTATGATTCTATGACCTTCCAGGTCTTTTCTAACACAAACCATCCTATGATTCAATGATTTTGGTATCTTAGAATTTATCTGTCCAGCAGGATGTAACTTCACTGATAGTGTTTAGGATGATGTTGTCCTATCCTGTAATGCAGTCCTGGTCTCAAGAGAAGATCTGACAATACCAAAGCTCTACAGAAGGAATAGGGACTGGAGTTTGTTTCAGTTCCACTGCATCCTTCAAGGAAACCAGGAGATATTGCCAATGGCTGGTCACTAAGTGTAGGTGATAACATGCCCTCCTCTGAAGGAGTTCTTTGCAATTGAAGCTCACTGCCTTAGGAAGCCATTAAATTAAATAGAATTTAATCTAAGTAGGGGTAGAGTGGCTGGAATAGTTTGATGGAGCATTAACACCATTAGCTACTTTAAGAAAAGGGTAACTATGCTTTGGCCATCTGATGGTCACAAACTAGGATGCTTAGCTGTATAGGGATAATCAGATGACCTGAAGTCATCTTTTTTCAATCTTATGTTTTCTATACCTCTTTGGTGTCATGTTCTGATGACTTGTGTGAAAAGAGAAGCCACTGCCTCAGTGTTCCAGGAGTCAGTCGCCCCCACACCCACACATCCCCCCAAGACTACACCAGCAGAGACCAAAATCCCTTGCAGTAAGCAGCTCCATCAGCCAGTGAGTGTCCTTTCCTCACTCACACACACACACATGCTCTCAGGTGCACTTCCTCCTCATTTGGACTCAACCATAGGTTTCCTACAAAAGAGTCTCAGGCATCAGAATTTATAAAAATAAAGAATTTAATAGAGAGTACAGCAGCACATCAGCTTGAGCTGGATGCCTTCAGAGAGGGACCATGAACAAAGAAATCCCCAGGCAGTTATGTGCTTAAGATTACACACCTGCCCTTCATGTGCTCTTAATGCAGTTTTTTAGTCCAATGGGGATTTTTGGTCTGGGTCTTCTAATATCATATTGGACTCTTTCTATGTCTTCATGCAGGCAGGCCATTGCCTTATTTTATTGAGTTGATGGTTGTAGCATCCTTATCTTCTGTTTTCCACTTCTTGTGCACCTGTTCACTGGCAGAACATGAGGAACTAAAAAAGTGTTAGAGTCAGGATAAATATTACAGCTAAACAATCAGTGTATTATCAATATTCTTCTCATCCTAAAGACAAAACACGGCACTGTACCAGTTACTAGGAAAATTAACTGTATTTCAGCCAAAATATCTCTATGAAAGTCCACAGCTTGTGGCTCAAGGCTTCAGGAAATCCAGCTGCTCATGCTAAGCAACTAAAGCTAAGCAAACAGTATTCTAAATCACACAATATTACATCTATGACTCATTCTATTTCAAATTTATTTAAGCCAAACAACACATATATGCCAACACTTGGTCCTTGGTCGCTGCCATAAATAAATTCACAGAAAAAGCTTCATTCTTTTCAGGCTGTAATAGGAGCATCCTACAAGATGACAATGTTTGTATATCAGCCAAAATATACAGTAGTTTATATATGAAATAAGTGAAACTGTATAGTAATTGAATGTCCCAAAGATGATGACAAAGATCTTCAAACAGGCCCAACCCACACGAAAAATGCAAGTTGCTGTTGAAACAGTAATGAAGCAACAATTTCCAAGGCTGTGTGGAATGCCTCTCTGATATCCTCCAGCATCCTTACCTGTGGATGAAGTTTTTCTGTCAGCAGTTACTGATTCTCTCATTCCAGTGAAGGGCTGCTTTCCAGATTGTTTGAATGCCAGTTCTCTAATCAGCTGGAGGAAAGGAGTCACTTATATAAGCCCAAGAAAATGAAATACTTCTGCAATGCAGCTCACATGAATAGCTAGGACTGAGCACTGTTTGGCCCCTGAAATCCAGCTTCTGCATCTTCTCACCCTGTTTCTTTGGGGCTGTTTTGACTGAAAGGAGTGGGAATTTGGGAGGCTTTCCTCTTCTGACTGGTTCATTTTCAAGGCAGTCGGTGAAGGCAAACAGAAGGCATGACAACCTCTTCAGACAAAGATATCAATGGGCTAGGTAACCCCAGCTTTGAGGTGAGTCTGCTCTCTGAAGGGTAATTCTTGCATAAAGAGGTGCAAGCCCTGTGGAAGGAGGAGAAGGGGAAAGCCAGGGGCTCGGGCTGCTGCAATGATTCTGGTGTGTGCTAAACTTCTGTCTTGGCTGTTATTGACAAGAATCTGAGGAATGATTTCCTCACTACAGCCCCTGCTGCTGCTGCAGGCTCAGCATACTTTCTACTCTCTGGCACCCTTTTAACTTCTTTTCCCTCCACTATTTCTAAAATGATGATGTAGATGAATGGCAGTGCATGTGTGTATCTGTACTGAAAAACAGGTGAGCTTGTGGCTGTGTTCCTGGGTAAAGCATTTTATGTATTCATTAGAAAAATTACAGTAGAATTTTAGCCTAGTAAAGACTGTGTTTCTTTGTCTTTTGGACCTATTTCCAGTGAGGTGAATTGTTAGAAATGTGGGTGAAGAAGAGATTTGAGTGTCAGCTGAGGAGGGCACCCTGTAGAATTATAGATGTGTAGTAAAAGCTGTAAATGATGTGCCAGTCCAGGGGTGTGTTGTACGCTGAGAATGCTGCTAGCTGTAACAGCCATGGGCAAGGTCCTGGGATATGACAGCCCTCTTCCTATCCCAAAGCAGGGGTCACCTCCATTAGAAACTAAAAACTTTGCTTATTTTCTGTCAGCAGGTGTGAAGGAGTGGGGTCCTGCAAACATCTTGCCACCTTGATACAGACCACCTGTGCTACCTTGGAGGAAGCATTTAACCTCCTAGTGTACAAGTCCCACATTTCTTGGGTAGCTCTGGGTGAGCTTGCTTTGTGCAGTGGAGGTGCTGTGCCAGCTCTGGGCAGAGCCTCAGGGAAGTGCTCAGAGTCAGTCAGTTTTCTTTCCTTATTTTTAACAGGCTCTCCATTTGAACTTGTTCTGCCATAGCATATCAGACTTGTGAATTTTTATGGTTTGAATCACCCTAGAGAGGGTAGAAGACAAAGGTGTTTTACCTGTGGTTCAGGCAGTTCAGGTCCTGACTGCCTTCTTGATGCACTTATTTAAGATGTGATTGAGGACCCTCATGCTGTGCCTGGAGCCTGAGGCACATGGAAGGTGTACTGGTCCCCTGGATTCATGGGAGCAGCTGGGCTGAGAACCCTGCTCCAGACTGCTCCTGCCTTGTCCTCCTGCCAGCATCTCAGCCTCACAGGCTGGCTGAGGTTGGAATGCAACTCTGGAGATCACCTTTTCCAAACCCCTGCTCAAGCAGGGCTGTCCAGAGCCAGCTGCCTAGGGCTGTGTCCAGACAGATTTTTAATATCTCTGAGGATGGAGAATCCACAACCTCTCTAGGCAACCTGTGCAGTGCTTGGTCACTCTCACACCAAAAAAATCTTTTCAGATTTTAAGATGGTACTTCCTTAATTTCAGTTTGAGTCCAGTGCCTCTGTTCCTTTCTCATCCTGATATCTCCACTCCATCCTTTTCCTGATGAGCCCTGCTCGCTCCCCCCCAGCTCCTGGGGAGGGTCAGGCACTCATGTGATGATCATGTGGGGCTGTTACTGGCACAGGCTCTGCCTGCCTGGAATATGCCTCCTGGTTAATACAGGGGAAATTGCAGTGAAAAGAAATGAGCTTACTGCTGTCTGCCTGGCTTAGCATTTGTCTACCTGTGGTGTTATTCAGGAGTAATTGTCTCCAAATAATTCCATGCATGGGCAGTCTTAAGTACCTTGCTGTACATTTGTTAATCCATGGCTCAGGCTCTCTTGTTCTGAAATGAAAATGTCAGGACAGGGAGTTATTAAGGAACACCTTTTGCTCTTGAAGTTTATGCCTGAGTCAGTTTGAATTAAATCTGCCTTCACCTATCTATTTTGAAGTATCTGTAATGCTCCCAGTTTGCCCAGGCTGGATAAATATGCTGTATTTGTTAAAGAGGCGTCCCTGTGTTTCAGCCAGCTCCTCTGGAGGAGCAGGGTTTTCTAGAAGGACAAAAGGCAGCTGTCTTTATCAAGGCACAACACTGGTAAAGGTAAGCATAAGGAGATTGAAAGAGAAGACCCAGGAAATGAAATATAAAATGTGCTTCTACTCAGTAATTAGTGTCAGCCAGGTATTTTAGCATGTTTTATAAAAAATGCTGTTTGGGTGGAATTGCCAGGACGTACAGAAACCAGAGGACAGTGCAGCTTTCACTGATAAGCCCACTGCACACTCTTCCTTGCTTATGGTTGCAATGATAAAACTAGATTTTAATGATATTAAGACACTTTGTCTGGATGTCCCTTTGAGATTGAGACACCCTCTAGTGTTTCTTCAGGCCTAGACACACCAGCACATACAAAGATTTTCTGTATATGTTTTGTGCCTCTGTTTTAATTTCTCCTCCTTGGTTTGTTTTTGTTTTGTTTTGTTTTGTTTTTAAATATTGTGGCATTGTTGAAAGCTACACAGGAGGTTTTCCTGCCAGATGTGGAGCATGGCTGCAAGAGAGGCAGCTGCTGGGCATCTGCAGGGCCAGGCTCTGGCTAACAAAGTGTCTCTCCTGTTGTCCAGGGTAAACGTGGGAGCCACTGCCATTTCTCACCAGTTCATGCTGCCTGTGGCCCAGAGGAGGGTGGAGGCACTAGCCACAGTGAGACCAAGCTTGGCTACACTGTCACAGATGTGCCACCCTGGTATCTGTGCATCCTGCTGGGCATTCAGGTGAGACGGGAAAGCAGGTGGAGGCTGGGGGTAGGTAAAAGTTACATGGCTGTTCAGCCAGTTAATTGGGGTGAAACCTAAATTTGGGAGTGTTTTACTTTCACGGGGCTTGAATGGAGCTCTGAGGCTGGATCTTAGTGAGCTCAAGTCCTTTGGTCCACATCCTGAGCATTGATTATTAGCATCATGCCCACAGTTACATTGCATCCTTTGAAGTGCAAATGGTCAGGCAGAGTCCTGAGGCAGGGGTCAAACAGTTAATAAGAGAACATGTGGGGTACCTGGGCTGAAGGTAGCCAAATGTGTAAGGGCTTTCTGAACTTCTGCCTTCCCATGGCAACAAAAACTCAGCAGCAGGCCACATGCTGTTTTGGCTGGTGTCTGTGCCCAGGTGTGTTAAATGACCCAGTACCACCAATGCCATGCTGGGCAGGGAGCCTATGGGAAAGGAGACCTCAGAGTCATTAAGATAATGATGGACTGTGCTTGGAGGTAGAATTTTGTACTTGGTTTCCTTAAATGGAAATTTAGAGTGTATCAACCCAAAATATCTGCATCATAATTTTAATAAAACATGCCTGTAGTGAATAAAGTGTGATTCTGAGTGCCACCAGTTCCACCACTGCAGTGCTGTGCTCCAAATTGAGAGTGAACAACATAGGTTAATAATTAAAATAAAAAGAGGCTTTAAAAATTGTTTTCAGAGTTAGTCATTAACAACAGGTCATTGTAGAAATATGTCCATGACTCTTCTGACAAACACAATGCCCAATTCTTCCATTCTTTGGCACTCACTTTTTATGGTTATCCATAATTGTGCTCTGTGAGAAAAGCTACTGATAGCAAAAAATGCGTAGCTCCAATTTGCCAACTTTTTATGTCATCCTTTGTGGTGCAAATAAGATGGACTGAAATATTGCATTCATTTTGCCTGATTGCTCTGTCCTGTACCTTGGGAGGTCCCCAGCTTCCTGGGGAAGTATGTCCAACAGCTTTGTCTGCAGATGCTGGGGATAAACTGGTTGTGTCTGACAGTGGTCTGGGAAGTCCACAGCACTACAAAAGGTCTTTGGACATGTAAAGGAGGAGTCATTTCAGTGGGTGCATTGCAATTCTTGTAGGTGCTTTGGAACAGCTCCTAACAGAGCATTAAAACTGCCAAAAAAAAAAAAAGAGAGAGGATGGGTAATGTTAGTATAGCACAAATCTGTGAGTTCTCTCAACAACAGGGTAATAACACAGAGCCAGGTCTGTGTCCTTCTTCACCCAGTCTTTCTCTGTGGCTCCTAGCACTTCTTGACAGCCATAGGAGGTCTTGTAGCCGTCCCGCTGATGCTCTCCAAAGGCCTTTGCCTCCAGCACGACCTACTGACCCAGAGCCACCTGATCAGCACCATCATCTTTGTCTCAGGAATTTGCACCCTGCTGCAAGTCCTCTTTGGAGTGAGGTAGGCCAAATGCAAGAGCTGAGAATGTGAGCAGTTACTCTGTGCTAGGCCACCACCCTGTTGGAGAGTTTATCAGTGAGTCATTTGTTACCCTTGGGCAATCAGGGTCCATGCCAAAGCACCCTGAAACTGCTGAGAGCTTTGCAGGGTTGCCTTGCTGTTCCGAATTTTCCATCTCCTGATACTTCATATACCTTTTGTTGGGCTTATAAGGAATCTGTCCTCAAAATAATAGAGCATTGCAACATGCAGTAAAAAGTACTTGCTTGTTCCTCACTCCAGGGATCTTCCAGCTGAGGCAGGAGCCTTCTGATTTGGGCCCAGGGTCAAGAGAACACAAATTCTACAGGAAACTCTAGGGGTCAAGTCCATCTGCCACCACTTAGGGACTCAGGGAAGAGTTCAGCAGCACATCCTGGTATGTGGTGCCACTTCACATGCTCAGGGATTTGTGGCATAAAAGGTAAATCCTTTGCTGATGAGCAGCTAGCAGTGAGATGAGCATGGAATTGCTATTCAGTACTCAGAAAAAGAATATTTAGTGACAGAGATGACTGCAAGTACTCCCCTTTTCCAGAAAGACCCTGTATCTTTGCTGACCTTGAAAAATTTTTTCTAGTTCCCTTGTCATAACTCTGGGCTGTCTCTGTCTTTCCACAGGCTGTTTTTTCCTCCAGTATGGTGGGAACCTGTGTTTTTTGCTTCAAAGACAAGCTATACATTCTTTGACTTCTGAACCTGATGTACTCTGGTTAATCACTGGTCAACTGCCAGCTCCACAAAATGTTTTTCCTCCTTCTGCTTCATTCACTACTGAAACTTTTCTGTCTCTCTTTGTCTTAAGAAGTGTCTGTAGACAAACTTCCTGAGGAGTGCTCCCCTTCTCCTAGATTGTTACAGGATTAGTGGAGGAAAGAGGAGCACCTTGACCACAAAAAACAGAGAAACCGGGTTTTTAGCTAAATTCAGGCTGGAGTCCATGACCATCACTGCTGGTGCAATTCAGGCATTCTGAGTTCTCCCAGGCACCCTCCAAATGCCTCAGTGCATTCCTGAGAGCTGTAATGTCCCTTGCTCTCTGTTAACTGGGGATTAAAGAGTAGCAAAGAGCCTCTCTCTCCCGTGGATGAATAGCTAATTGAGGTACAGCAGATCAAATTAAGTGGTAAGGAGCTGTTCCCATGGGATAAGCTTGATTGGCTTTTGCCCTGCTGAGGATGCAATTGCCTTGTTGCTGACCCCAACTATAAGGCATGAGGACATTCATGAAGCAATAGCCAAGGGAAAAGCTGACCCACTGCAACCTGCAGCTCAGTCATGTTACACAGCATGAAAAAGCAGCAGTGGGTCCCAGACAGTCACTAGAGACACTGTCAGAGGCTCCTGAGGGGAGACACAAGTCATTTGCTGTTATGGTGAGTCCTGCTTAGTAAATGCTTGCACATCATATACTGATTATCAAAACACAGTATTGCCTTCCCTATTTCTGCAGCTTTCCCTCTTGCAGACCCCACAGGAAAGAGTTCAGTGTACCCCATAGGTATCACCTTGGCACCCTATTTTCCTCTGAGCCTACCAATGGCAACATTGAGCCCACCCGTGCCAACACTGTCTGTGAAATATCTTAGGGACCAACACAACAGAAACTATAAATCTATTGTTAGATTCCAAGTCATGGCCCTGAGCCTTCTCTGTTTCTTTTTGTTTGTTTCTTGTGCCTTGCCCAGCAAAATCGTTTCAAAACTTTGACAGTGTTTCAGCTGTGCATGACTAGTATAAATATTTGGTTTAGGTGACAGAGACATGGTCTGTTACAGCTACACCATCCCCTATTTCAAGAATGTTAGAAATTCCTCTGTTTCGGGGAAAGCTGTGCCCTGCAAAAGCAGTCACCTGAATTGCTGTCCCATGGCTTTTCTGAACAGGTGCCATGAGAGCTCCTGGCACAAGGAGAGGTTGCTTTGGGAGTTCCTCCTAGGGGTGCTCCCTAAAGGAAGGAAAACAGAGGCACCTTGGAGATTTCCCTTGGCTGTTTGAAGGACGTTGTGCCCACCCTTAGGCAGCTTAGGATTTTTCATGCACACTAGAGGAATGGTTAAAAAAACTTGCACTGCAATGGGGGCTTATGTGGGGCTTTGAGGAGTCAGTCAGGCCTTTTAGGTCTCTGTCTCCATTTCTTCATGTGTGGAAAAAGAGGCTGGTGCAGCTCAAAGGAGCATTGCTCTGCTGTATAAATCTCTGCATAAAGCCAGTGCTGAACTCCTCTGGAGATGCAAGTTCCTTGCTACTCTGAGGAATTCACAGAGGGAGAAATACTCTAAGCCAGGAGACATGTGGTGTGGGGGGAGAGCCAAGGTCACCCAGTCACCCAGTCAGTGCCCATAGACCCCTCCATGCAGGTTTCCTTTCTAGTTTCAGTGGAAGTGCAGAAGAGGAATTGGCATTAAAACCCAGTGTACTAAAAGCCAGGTCACATTTTCTATCAGGATTGTTGTGACATGGAGAGTACTTAGTGCATGCCCTTGTGTGCATGAGCACGTTCTGAAGAGAACCAAAGCACCCAAAGGGGAGAGAGGAAGCAACTGGATATTGGCAAGATTGACTGAACTTTTCTTCAGCATTTCAATGTCTTTCTTCCTTGGTTTTCTTCCCCCCGCCAGATTTTTCCTTTCCACATCCTACTCTGTGCATGTCTGTGGTCTCATCAGCCGTTAGAAGCACGACTTCTTCCTTAACAGGGGGTAGCAGGGTAGGACTGTAGCACCCATGTGCCCCTCCATTGCTGGTGTTTGAACCTCAGCTCTTACCCCATGTCAGTGCTCTTGCATGCAATGGGCAGCAATTCCTCCCCATGGTCAGTGACAGTGACCTGCCACAATTCAAAAGATCCTGTCAGAGGCCATGGGCAGACTGATTTTTAAATTTATTTTGCTTTCCTTTCTCTCACCCTTATACAGCAGAGTTTCTAGCACTCTCACTTGTCGTTTTTCCCCTCTGCTTTCCTTCCAGGCTGCCTATTATTCAAGGAGGGACTTTAACATTCCTGACCCCCACCTTGGCAATGCTGTCTCTCCCCGATTGGAAGTGCCCTGCCTGGACAAACAATGCCACCCTGGTGAATGCCTCTTCACCAGAATTCATCCAAGTCTGGCAGACACGGATGCGAGAGGTATATTACCTTTTCAGTGGCACCTGCTCTGTATCAGGGCTGTTTGCTTTCAGTAAATTGCCTGACCATATCATGGTCATCACAGCTGGAAAAACTTCTATTCCCAATGAACCTTGGCCCTCAAGCTGTTGCAGCTTTCTAAGCATCTATTCTCTATCAAAAAAGTAGTTGCTTCACTGCTGCTGAACAGGGGACATGCAGACATCCTCATGTGATTTATGGTCCCTGCAAAGTCTACCCTTGTCCAGTCAGATCCCTTCTCTATAAAGCATGGTTAGCCCAGAAGAAGAAAGGGAGGGAAAATATTTTCAAGGAAACAGCCCTGTCTAAGCACAGGAAACCTAGTAAAAAAATGCAAGGCAAAACCTACTGTAAATATTAAGGAAAAGGACATTCTTAGGTAATCAGAAGGGAGAGGGAAAAGTCAGGGGTCTCACTGCCTTGTTCTACATCAATTGCCTTTATCAGAGCAAGTGACTAAATTTGCCTCTGTGGATCCATTTGTTGGTGTGTTTTCCAAACCTCTGGGAAGTGTTGAAAGCTCACCAGGGGTTTGCTGTGCAGCACAGGTTGCTCTCTGCTGATTCATATAAATCTGTCCCAAGGGCATTGCTGACATCTCGTTTCAGCCTGGGTCATTCACCCAGCCCCTGGAGCTGGGGGAAGGAAGGTGCTCAGCACCACCTTGCAGCCTGGGCTTGTTACCAAGTCTGAGGAGGCAGAGAGCAGCCTTGTCCCTGCCTGAAGCTGACACTGAGGTGAGCAGCATTTCAGAATGTAATTGCTGGCTCCTTGGCAGTGATTGTCAAACACTGGGAAGTTCAGGGTGATAAATGTGCTCCCAGAGTGAAACCCAGGAAAAAAAAGAGGCTGTGATGAGTCACTTGTCTCATCAGTGTGCTGAAGAGACCCGAGCCCTTCCCAAAAGGAAGATCAGTGGAGACCATGGCCCTGCTCCTGTTTTTGGGGCAAGAACTTTTCCCCTGTCTTGGGGGAGCAGGCAGGAGAGTGCAGGGCAGATGATGCATGCTTGGGTGGCCCAAGAGGACAGGGAGGAGGTGATCTCTGGAATAAAATTAGCCCTGGTGAGGACTAAATCCATCAGCCAAGGGGGGGGTTGCTGTGCTGCTGCTTTGGTGGTCCTTCCCACATGTAATTCTCAGCCAGATTTTATTGTTGTCAGCAGGAGGCCTCTAAGCCACTCTGTTGCCAGAGACTGAGCCTGGCTCTCATGCTGGATTTGCACTGACATGAAGAAAAGGCTCAACAGCTGGAGTTCCTTCCAACCTCTGGTTTTTTTTCCAGGTGCAAGGAACTATCATTGTAACTTCTTGCTTTCAAATCTTCGTTGGATTTTCTGGCCTGATTGGATTTCTGATGAGGTTCATCGGCCCCCTGACAATTGCCCCCACTATCACCTTGGTTGTACTACCTCTGTTTGAGTCAGCTGGAGATATGGCTGGGCAGCACTGGGGCATAGCATTCCTGTAAGTCTCACATCTCTGTGGGAAAGATGAGAGTGCACAAATCACTTGCCTCTAATATGAAACCAAGTGTCACAGTCTGTAGCAGAGTTCCCCTGGGTTCAAGGTTTATTTCTTGAGCACCAACATGTGACAGCCTTGTGCAAGGCAGCCATGTGACAAAATCATTCTCCTCCAATCCCCAGGAGGTTAAGCTCTCAGCAACAAAGCAAAACCCAAACTTGAGTTAAAAAATCACTGATTTTTGTAAAAATACAAAGTCCATAGGTTCAGTAGAGACACAAGCCTTCCCCATGTGTGTACAGTCTCCGTCACAGTTGTCTACACACACTGTCTTACACACCTGTTATTTAAGTTTAAAAGACATTCCTAAAATGACCAAGTTGAGCATTCAGGTATTCTGTGTTGAAATAGCTGGTGCTTTATGTATTGTCTTCACATGAGTAGGAGGAATTGTTCCCTCCAGAGTCGTAAGGCTGCTGAGCACCTTTGTTAATGCAAATGGATGAAGTGTGCACTCACACAGTCTGTCTGGACTCTGTAGCATTAGAAACCACAAATGGAAACCAGTTCCTCCTCAGACTTTCTCCCTCCAGTCATCCAGTGCTTTGAATTGTGTATGTCACGGAGTGTCTTTGCAGAGAAGTGAGGATAGAGGTTTCTTTGCACTGTTGGAATTCTGCTTGTCCCTGACTACTGCACCTACAGTTTGTCACCTTTTCACATGGGGAAAACTACCAGTTTTCCAGTGAAGTCAGAGCACTTCAGCTGGTGCAATTGATTTCTCACCATATCCTATGCATATTAATTCACTCCATGTATAAAATTTAGATTTGTTGTAGAATAATGAGGAGGCCTTCAGAGGCCTGGCTAACCCAGGAGATGTCCATGGTCTTCTAGCAGCTCAGCAGTCGAAGGTGGGATGCCCAGTCCCTGCCCTCTTTCCACATGTGGTAGCCTCCAGCTTCATCTGGTTGGCCTCTCTGGGCAAAAGGCACATGAGGGGCAGGCTGTGAGTGCACCCAGATGTGCTGCTGTTCCCAGATGTGTCCTACACAAGGGATGGGAGAGGAGCTGCAGCTGCAGTTCCTTCCATCAGCGCGAGCCCCGGGTGCTGCCAGGGACACAGGGGAGCCCCTCCACAGCTCAGCCCTTGCTGACAGAGAGCCATGCTCTCCCCTTCTTGCCTGACTGGGAGGGCTCTGAGGGCACCATGTGCAGCCCCACAGTCCCAGCATGGTTTTTTCTTTCAAAACAGGGATTTGCACAGCCAAACCAAATCCTCTTCTTTTACTCTGTGTCACAGGAGCTTTTTGCCCCTTGAAGAGCAAAAGCTGAAATCAGGAAACAATAAATCCTGTATTTCTAGTGTATCTGAATTACACAGGCAGAACCTGAACCTTGCATGTCTGTCAGGTCTTTCTTTTACTTATGAGGCATTTTTAACCTTTCTGCAACTGTGTCACACTCACAGATCCACTGCCTGGGGTGTGAGTGTTGAAACAATAAGGGTAAAAAAGAGTTGTTTGCAAATATGCTGAGCTATCAGTAGATTGTGATGGAAAGCTTGTTCCATGTCTGGCTTGGTAGAGTGGGGAGCCCCCCTCTGCTGCTGAGAGCCTGTTTTCAGGGGTCTTCTGGAGTCCTGGGTTCTTGGGTTGCAGATCTTCACTTAATGTGGAGACAGGTGGGCACCTGGGCACCCCCTTTGTTTACGGTCTCATTTCCCCTCCTTCTAGGACTACTTTTTTCATAGTTCTGTTCTCTCAGTACTTGAAACACGTTGCTGTGCCGCTGCCATCTTACCAGAGAGGCAAGAAGTCCCACTTCTCTCCAGTCTACCTCTTCCAGATCTTCCCGGTACGTTGGGGTTCCTGGATACCAGGGCATTGTGACAGGGACTGGCCTCACCCACCCTGGGCTGCCTGGGCTCTTTCCACTCGTGTCCAGATGAGTGAGTGCTTCCCAGCTGAGCCTGTGTGGTAAGGGGCAGAGAGGAAAAAGCTCCCCATGGCCCTGATTATTGGGAGGGAGGGAGGGAGAGAAGAAGAGAGGGCCACCAGGAGCTCCTGCTGCCTCTTTGCCTCCCTTCGGTGTGCAGGGAGAAGGGTCGGGCGGGGACACATTGTCCACCGCAGCCGTGCTGAGGACGCAGCCATACCCTAACCAGAGCCCCCTGCTTGTGATGGGCAGGTGCTGCTGGGGCTCTCGCTGAGCTGGCTGCTCTGCTACGTGCTGACAGTGACCAGCGTCCTCCCTGCGGCCCCCAGTGCCTACGGCCACCTGGCCCGGACAGACAGCCGCGGGGACGTTCTGTCACAGGCTCCCTGGTTCCGGCTGCCTTACCCAGGTACCCTTCCCCATCCTGCCTACTCCTGCCTCCGCCTCCACTTACCAGGAGGAGAGGAAATGTCAAAAATCAGGCGAACACCCACAGGCATTCCTGCTGTTCTTCCTCCCCCGGGGCACATTTCAGGGTAAATGAAACCCTGAAATTCCACCTGAACCGAGCTCTTTACTTGCAGGCCAGTGGGGAACGCCAACGGTGAGCCTGGCCGGGATCTTTGGCATCCTAGCCGGGGTGATTTCCTCCATGCTGGAGTCCGTGGGGGATTACTACGCCTGTGCCCGCCTGTGCGGGGCCCCGCCGCCGCCGGAGCACGCCATCAGCCGCGGCATCGGCGTGGAGGGCATCGGCTGCCTGCTGGCCGGGGCCTGGGGCACGGGCAGCGGCACCACGTCCTACAGCGAGAATGTGGGAGCCCTGGGCATCACCAAGGTGAGCCTCGCCGCAGGGTGGTGCCTCCCGGAGGGCTCCCCCGCGGGGGTGCGCACATGGCTGCGTGCTGGACCTGGGGAGTGAGCTCAGGCCACCTCCCGAAAGTTTTATAACTTATATATTGTCGGAGTATCGGGGGGTAGGACGGTCGGGACGGATGGAGACGAGAGGTCGTGGAATTTGCGGTTTATTGCAAAGGGCCTGGGTGCAGGGCCCTGCTGGGAGCTGCCAGCCGCAGCTCGGAGCAGGCCCAAGAGAAGAGAGGGGTAGAGAGGATGAGAGAAGAGGGAGTAAGGGAGTAAAAAAGGTAAGAGCGTTAAAGGGTAAAGAGAATAAAAGGTAAGAGAGTGAGGTTCTCATTACAGTACAATAAATCTTCTTCTATGTTGAATATTCTAATTCTCACTAACTTAGTACAATATACAAATCTTATAGCATTTACATACAGCCTATAAGAATCATTACATTACCATACTGTGTTACATTTTAAACCCTCAAAACTACTCTTTGGACCCCTTCTGCCAAGCTAGTAGGGTCTGCTCTGACCCTTGGAGCTGTCTGCAAGCAGAGGGTGTTGTTCCATCAAAAGGGGATTACCTTCAGTGTGGCCATACTATTGCTTTCCAGTTGTTCAGTAACTAAGGTATCTCAAAGCTTGCTTTCATTTCAATCTCACTTATAGTTTCTATATTCTCAAAATCTTTTGCCAGACAATCATATTTATAAGGCTTTCCTGTTTCATCTTCCCCAACAATATATAACTTAGAACACGGGAAAATTGTGCCTTGGCACACTGGTGACCAGCTCAGCAAGCACTGCAAATGACTTAACAGAGGTGGGCAGTGCTTCCCTTTCTCTGCCTCTGGCCTGCATAGGGAATTAGTGCACTCACTCAGACACCTGGCCTAGGTAAGGCTGGACAGACAATGCTACATCTGAGCTAACCCATATGGGCATGGAGAGGGAGAGGAGAGAAAGGGAAAGGATGAATATTAATAGGGCTTCAAATTCCACAACTTCTATAACCCAAGGATGGCAATCATGTGAAAGGTAGACTATTTCTTCAGGGTTACAAAATGGGATTGCAAAGGTTTGTGTGTGAGTCCCTTGAGTATATTAATTGCACTTATCAGGGAAAGAAATTTCCAGAGATAAGCTTGACAATCAGATCAAAGATTTTCACTAAGCTTTGCAGCCATAGGATAGGCTGACAGACATCTAGCTGCTAACTGGACAACATTTTCAAATCATTACCAAATAAGCAGTGATAAGCCTGAAGAGTTGTGAGCCAGTAAATAAATCCTTACAGCTTCCACTCTATAATATTGCTTATTTCATTGGATTTTACAAACCTCACTGACAATAACCATTTTGCACACATGGCAGTGTTAGTGTTTGACTGAGGTGGCTGCCTCAAGCACCAAGGGCTGCCTGGATGTCTGCATGGAGTCCAGTGTAGCCCATCACCACGTGTGCATTGTCACTAGGAAGTCTGTGCATACTAACCATCCACCTGAGCCAGCTCTTCCTGATGTGCAGTTTGCTGCATGCTTATATGTTTGGGATGCTGCCCAAATTCATAATTACCAGATTACAGGACATGTATTCTCACAATGTATGCTAAGTCCTCCAGGAGGACATGCCATCCTTGCTGATTCAGGAGAGGTGTTTCCCTTGGATCCCACAGCTGCTCACTCTGTCCACACTTGAAAGAGCTGAAAACAGAGTGTCATCTCAGTTGAAATTGAAATCAGTGTAAACACTCTGGCTGGGACAGATGGGGATGCTGAGAGCACAAGGCAGATTTAATTTCTTTTTTTACGTGGGAAACACGTTTTTCCATAACAAATGGAAACACAAGAGACTTGTTTCCTCTCTTAAACACAGATGTCCAGCACCACTGGAGAAGTCTTTGGAGATCTCAGATACATACAGGGCTGACAGATAAGGCAAGGAGAAGCTGCTAGAAACTGCCAAAATGCAACATCTTACATGGTATCAGATATTTAAATTGCTTGATCAGGCCTGGTACGCCAGTACTGAGAACTCCTTTCCAAGAAAAGGAGGATTTTAAAGAGTGGTAAAGGCACCACATATTGTGGGGAACCCTGCAGTTACCTCAGCCTTAAGAAAGAGAACTGATTTTATTGTTTTCCTGACATAATTGAAGCAAACTCCAAACTAGTGGCTTTAGCAGAATATGGTCACAGTGCTGTCACTGGATTAGGTGTTTTGCTTTTAAGGCCAACTCCATATACTTGGTAATTCAACATTTTAGCAAATTGAGACTTTGAATCTTTGTTCTAATCCTGGAACAAATAGATCTGTTGACTTTTATTAGTTAACATTTAGATGGTAACAGCGTCCCAAGGTTTTAAGCTAGAGTATAAAAAGCAATAAAGCACCTGAAGAAAATGCATGATTTTATTTTGAAACTCCACACCAAATCTTTTTTATTTATCTTTCACAATCAAGAAAGACTTAAAATATTTTAAATGGACATGTTTAAGAAATACTTAAAAAGAGACACTATTAGTTACTGAGAATGTTTTTGTTGAAAGCATTCACAAAAAGCCTGTCCTGCAATTAGACATTCTTCAAATATTTGAATGGAGGGATTAAAACATTTAATTGAATTATAAAATGTTTGCAGAGGATTACAGAGCTGGCCTGACACAAATATTTTAAGTTTAGCATGATTCTTTGGCAGTCCAAGTTTTAGTGTGGGCTTGGAAGTTTAATGAATATTGCTGCTTTCCTTTTCACTTTCTATATAAATGTCTCAACCCTTTATTTGGCAGATACTCTTTTTCTTTCCTATTCATATGCTCTAACAGATCTGAATAAAGGGCATGGCTTGGTCCTTCATCCCATCTTTTTCGTAGTGCTTAACCAAAAAAAGGCCTAGGGGAAAAAATGAGAAAAAAATTGTTTTACTGAAGATAGATGGGTGATGAGAGATAGGGACAGAGCAAAACACTTCCTCACTTCTTATTTTTTGACCATCGAAAGGATAGATCAGATCCCAGAGCTTAGGATGGAGTAGCCAGCCAGCTCTGGTCTCTAAAATCTTGATCTCCAGGGAATGGAGGGATCCTTGTGGGATACCTCATTGAAAGCCACGTCTGGATGTCAATCCAAACCCTGACAGAAGGATTGTCCATTGAACTGACTGGGGGGTTGCAGTGCCAGGCTTGTATGTATGCCAAGATATTTCTAGGCTAAAGCAAGAACAAGTGGGTATTACTGTGCTCTTAATTATTATTATTTTTTTAAATTTCAGTTTAATAGCAAACTGTTGAAGTTCTGTCAATAGTAGGAGAGAGGATAACACTGAGTAAATAGGTGTGGTACTTTCAGAGTGCCTTTTGTGGTAAATATCTATGGTGCACAAACACTTATGCTTCCCATTCAGTGTCAGCATCGCAGCTCACCAGCAGCTGTATCCAGACCTGTCCCTGAACGTGCCATGCACTGCTAGGCCCAGAGCAGCAGCACCTACCTGACAGGCTGGCTCTGGAGCCTGCCCCACACCCTTCTCTGCCGGTCAGTGCGTGACTGCCTCCTCTTCCTCTTGGTGCAGGTGGGGAGCCGAATGGTGATCATTGCTGGTGCCTGTGCCATGCTCCTGAGCGGCATCTTGGGGAAGGTTGGGGCCATGCTGGCCAGCATTCCCATCCCTGTGATTGGAGGCATGTTCCTCGTGATGTTCGGAGTTATCGCGGCAGTGGGCATCTCCAGTTTGCAGGTAACAGCTGTGTGAGCACTGCTGCATCCTGGTGAAGGGGACTTCATGTCATTGAAACAGAGAATCATAGAATAAGCTCAGCTGGAAGGGACCCATCAAGACCATTGAGTCCAACTGCTGGGCCTGAGCAGGACACCCCAAGAGTCACACCATGTACCTGAGAACATTGTTCAGACACTTCCTGAGCTCTGTCAGGCTGGTGCTGTGGCCACTTCCCTGGGGAACCTGTTCCAGTGCCCAAACACCCTCTGGGTGAAAAGCTTCTTCCTGATATCCAACCTAAACCTCCCCTGACTCAGCTCCATGCCATTTTCTGTCACAGGTCATGAGATTTAAGAGATCAGTACTTACCCCTGTGCTTCCCCTCATGTGGAAGCTGCAGACTGCAGTGAGGTCTCCCCTCAGTCTCCTCTTCTCCAGGCAGAACAGGCCAAGTGACCTCAGCTGCTCCTCATACAGCTTCCCCTCCAGACCCTTCACCATCCTTGTGGCCCACCTTTGGACACTCGCTAATAGCTTTACATCTTATATTGTGGTGCCCAAAACTGCACACAGCACCCTCAGTTTCAAGTCAGTTTCTTACAGACTGTGTCATCTATAACCAGACTGCAGCAGGTGTAAACATTTATGTTGCAATTCCTCAGGTGAAGATAAGGGGCTGTACACAGAGGGGCTGAATCCCAGAGGGCTCCCTGGCATGGGCAGGGCTGGTTGGCACTGGGGACTGCAGGATCACAAATGCCCCAGCAGCACCAGGGCTGGGTCCATTCCTGATTCCAGTGTTTGCATCCCACCATGTCTCATGAACACAACCGTAATCCAGAGTTTTGTGTATGTAATGTATGAAATTTCTCTGTGCAGTATACAGATATGAACTCCTCGAGAAACATCTTTATCTTTGGATTTTCTCTATTTGCTGGCCTCACAATTCCCAGCTGGGCAAACAAAAATAGTGCTCTGCTGAAAACAGGTAAGAGGTGACATCAGAAGCATTTTCTGCAGCATGAAATGGAAGGAAAGGCTGACCAGAGAAATCTTTTAAAATAGTTTTTTCCTTCTAAAATGCTGAAATCTGTGCTTTGACTGTTGCCTGTTTCTTTCTGTGAGGGCTATTTTTGCCTTTTGCCCTGGATGCTTAGCTCTGGTGCAGAAATCTCTGCTTTTGGTCAGTGACTGGATTCTCATGAATGAGGCTTTCTTATGTGCTCATAAACAATAAAATGCTGTGCTTTCAAAATGCAAGAGCATACTCCTCTACTAAATTCCATCAAGTTCACTTTATTGAAATTTTCAGTTCTCCAGCAGCTGGCCCTTCACTGTTTCTTGTGTGAATGATGTCTTCATCACAAAGGCCAGAGTGTCCTCTCTTAAAGCATACAAGGTGTGCTGGGTGGGCTGATTAAAGAGCTGGGCCCACAAACCCCATGCTCTGTAGATGTCCTGTCAGCTGCTCAGTGCCACTGGGCTTAGCTCATGGCCATCAGCCCTCAAGGGGAAAGAAACATCACACCTGATGAGCTTGTGGTGCTGAAATCCCATGCTAAATATACTCACATTTCTTTGGGAACTGAAGCTCGTGCTCTGTAGGGAGCTGATAGGTGTTATGTTGTGCATGTGCTGAATGTGTTTGGAGCAGAAGGTGGCTTTTTCTCAGACAGTGCTGGGGTCTGCACTGTTAATAAGCTCTTAATGTATTTATGAGCCATTTCCTGCCCTCTGTGAGTCTGTGAATAATCATGTAGGATAAAACTGTAAGTCTGAAACTGGCTGTGAGATCATTCTCCCTTCCACTCCCAAATCTTACACTCTGCTTCGGATTTGCAAGTCTTGTCCAAGCAAGCATACAGCTTGCAGCCTCTTGGCATCAGAAATGTTGCTGGTAGAACAGGTAAAATGCTTTTCCTGCACCACGATCTAAAGCTTTTTTTTTTTTTGCTAGGAATCATCCAGCTTGACCAAGTGATCCTGGTGCTTCTCACCACTGGCATGTTTGTGGGTGGACTTCTGGGCTTTATCCTGGATAACACCATTCCAGGTAGGATTTGCTGAAATGAGCTGCTAGTTTGTGCCTGTATAAGGGTTTGTTCCCTGGTACTTTTTGTTTTCATGACTCCTGTTCTATGGATTGGAATTGTGCTAGCAACCATGAAATACCGTGTGACTCAGAGAGGAGTGAGGAACAGGAGACATCACTGAAATGGTCTCTGGATGGAAAACAGCAGCTTATCAAAAATTAAATAATTTGTCAGGAAGAACTCAGGCTGAGGAAAAGGTTTATTTGGCAAATATGTCTTTCAGGGAACATGCCTGCCTAAAACCATATTGCTAGTTAAAAGGAGAGAGGAAAGCAGCTGTAAGAAGTGGAAGGAGCCAGCATGGGAGCTGCTAAAACTGAAGCTGAACTAAAGCTACAACAGTGGAAAGCAGTAGGAAAGGCTGGTGCTGGCCCTCAAAGGCAGCAAAGAGCCTTGGATTTTCATCTAGCATGGGGAGGGAATAAGAATAGGAGAGGAAACGCTCTTTTCTGCTGCAGGAAAAGAGCAGGAAGAAAGGACGCTCTGTTAACCAGATTCTGTCACTGTCTGTGGCTTCTCAGAAAGCCAGTCTCCTTTTGGCTCATTAATTTTCCTGCAGCCTTCAATCATCAGCTCCTCTGGGCAGAATTTACAGGTAGGATCACTCCCTTTCCCAAGAGGTTCTTTGCTGCCACAGCAGTTACAGGCACTTGGGAATTCCTTTGGCTAGGGTAAATACCTGTGACTGACTAGTAACTGTTAGCTAAATCTGCTCTAAAGTGTCTGTCTGGGCAGGTAACATTCAGCCTTGCTTTCCCAGCACTGCATGAACCTCCCCTTTGAACAGTTCTTGGATCTCCTGTGGCAGGTGAAAACTTCTTGGTATACATGATTCCCATGGAAAGCATGGAGAAGGCTGCTTATCTGGAAGCTGTTGCAGGAAAAGGGGTATTGTCTGGAAGCTCATTAGTGAATATTTGTAGAGCTCTTTGGAGCTGGAAGGGTTTAAGTAGAAGGGATTTGTATTTTGTGCTGGATCTGCTGGGATTTGAGCAGTGGGTGTGAGGCACACAAAGCAGCCCTGCTGTTTTAAACACAACAACCTCACTTTGCTCTTGCAGGAACACAGGAGGAGCGGGGGCTCCTGGCATGGAAGCAAAGCCACAAGGGAGGGATGGAGAGCTCTCACCTCATTTCCAAGGTCTATGATCTTCCCTTTGGCATAGGCACCAGATACTGCAATGTGTCTTGGTTTCGCTATCTCCCTGCTTGCCCCAAAAAACTGTCTTGTGACAAGAGAATGGATGAACTGAAGGCTGCTAGACAGAAAACCAGTGTTGAAGCATGCTTAGAAAGAAACTCTGAGGTTGGTGCTGATACACCAATCAGCACCAATTGGTGCTGATACAAGGATATAAGCACCTTGCCTGCAAGTGAACTCATCTTAGAAACAGAGGTCTGAAAGTATGTCTGCAGCCCCTATCACCTGAGCATGAGCTGGCAGCTGTTCGAGAGGGAAGCTGGAAAAGGATAATGTCTTCCTCTTCCCAGCTCTGCTGACTGCACCAGTGATGGCCTTGAGGAAGTAATTTTTTCCTTCTCTCTTCCTGCCTGCTCACTTGTAGGAAGAACCTGATCCCTCCTCGGGGAACACCAAAGCCCAAGAAATGTCTAGGAGAGGTTTTCTGTTTCCTTCTTGCACTGACCCTTGGGCACCCTAAGGGGCAGCTGTTCAGCTCAAGCAGGAGGGCTTCCTGTCCCCTGATGTGGCAGCTGAAGGAGCTTCCCTAACGTGGGCCCTGCACCACTCTCGGGCATCCCTTGGGTTGGGGTTAATCCCCAGCACCTTAAAGCAACATCCTGGCCAAGGGGAAGGAGCAAGTGCCTCTAGCTCATGATTCATCTCATTCCAAATTCCCTTCATTTAGCCAGTCAAATGAATGTTGTAGGTGAGGCATCTAAAGTTAATGGGATGGATTGTCTTCTGAACCTGTCCCTTCTGCCTCAGACCACAGAGGGACTCTAGAGACCTTAGTTAGGTTCTTGACCTAACAGAAAAAAACAGCCTTACTGAAATGTATTCCACCTTGGAACTGGAATGCTGGGAGGAGTCTCAGGAAAACCAGGTTGGGCACCCAACCCTACACAGATGAAGGAATCCTCATCAAATATAATGGAGAAAACACTTCTGCTCACAATCTTACACATCCCTATGCTGCTTCTGTGTCCTGTGTACCCTTGCTGTACCTGTTTGGTCTAGTGTGGTGATTTTGTGGTGAAAAGCACTTCTCTGGAAAACAGGTGTGCAGGTAATTGCTCCTGTTCCCTATTAGCTTCAACCTGCAGGGTCACATGCAATGTGATCACATGTGGTCCTGTGGTTCCTGATGCTGTGTAATAAAATTGTTGCTGTAGCATAAGTTTGTGTTTCCTTCATTGAGATTAATACTTTTTTTTGTAATATAATAAATAATAACATGTACACTGTAATGCTATTTCTCAGAGTGGTTGCTGGAGTGAGTGGCAGGTGGTATTCAAAATATCACATGCAGGTATTCAAAGAATCACTGCACTCCTGTGAACTCTGATCAGGCAAGAGGAGGGACCAAAGTGACATTCTTCACCTTCTCCTTAACATCATCTCACAATGCTTCTAGCCTCAAAGCAATGCCAGCATGTCTAAATGAACTGGGAAGGTCAGGGAATAGCAAGGCTGCACCCTGCAGAACTCTGAAGAGCTCTTAAACCCAAACAGGACCCCTGCAACCCCACTTTCAAACACAGCAGAGTGGCAAACATTCATCTGGGGATGTGACCACAGCCTCAACTGCAGGGCCAGAAAAGGCTCTGTAGTGTTTGTTCTTCCCTTGTACTTCGGTACTCAGCTCCACGTGTTTTTGCCTGAATGTATCATGCTTTTATGCACCAAGGCAATGCTGGGCCACAGACCAGGCCTCTTGGACTCAGTCTAAAAGTTAGCTGCTGAGGTTGGACAGCTAGGCACAGCAGCTTCAGTTTAGGTTGTAAAATAAAACTTCCATCCTTTCTGTTTGTGATGGCTGGTAGCATGACCTCAACATAACCACTATCAGAATACAGTTTGTTCAAATCTGCAGAGAGCCTTTAATGATAACTCAGAGAGGTGAAGGACTTTATTCAATTTCACAGCACTTTTAATTCCAAGACACTATCTGAGCAGCACTACTCATCCAAGAATTAGATGTGGAAGAAGAGCACAGGGCTGATCACTCGGCTTTACACACTTCACAAAAGTAAATAATCCAAAGTGTATTACTGTGCCTGCACTTTTTTGGGTGACTGGGGAGTGGGTGCTCACTGCTGCTGTCCTCATAAAGAGAAGAGCCTCATTCCACTCTCTGTGAGGAAATCCCTCTTTCCTTGTGAGCCCAAGATGAAAAATTGTACCAGAAAAATAATCACTGCCAGGAAGTGACTTTTGCAGGGTGCAGTTTGAGACCTGCATCCTGTGGGAGTGTGCAGACTGCCACTGATCTGGCCTCTCTGCTGCTCTTCCCTCACCTTATGCTAGGCAAGGTCACTTAACTGTACATGCCTCCGTTTCTTTGTGAAGCAAGGCTAAACATTAAATAGCAATGGGTAAAAACATATATTAATAAATAGCTAAGACCCTTAAAACCTTTAAAAAGTATAAATTACTCAACTGATATATCAAGAATTACTAATGAGGGAAGGAGAAGTCAATGATAACAAACCACTTCAACACAGTGTCTCCACACTCTGCTGAGAGAGGCAGCTCACTGAGAGAGGTGAGGCTCCTCCCATGCCTGGTGTACCTGGCAGGGCTTGGCAAAACATTGCTGGAGACACTGCTTAGAAATCTTCATCATCGAAGGTCTCCGTGCACCGCAGCATCACAGTCTCATGATCATAGTGAAGATCTTCTTCCTGAAAGCCCCCCCAAAGTCAAGATTAAAAACCAGAGGAGTTCATTGAATTTCAAATCTACAGTGAGTTGCTCAAGAGCTGATGTACCAGGAAATGCAGCATGAGCCCTCCCTCCTCTCTGAATCAGCCACCAGCACTTGATGAGTTCCTGAGGTGCCTGATGAAGAAGGGCTCAAATTTTCTGCCAATTTCCTTCTAAAATCACAGGGCTCCACCCTGTGTCTATTTCCATCATCTAGACAGCTGTTACTGACTGTGGTAGCAAGTTTGTCACATAACAGGCTCTGAAGGTATGAGAGCTTCCTTGAGGCCTTAATTTCTACCAACTTCAGGCTTTGCTCCACTTTTAGCAACAGAAGGAAAGGGTCTTCTCTTTCACCAGTTTACAGAGAAGAAATGGCTCTTGAGAAATCAAAGGCTGGAAGATAAAAGTATTCATGCCTGCAGTCCATCTAGTCCACCTTCTGCCCTGATGTAAGACTTTTCAGTGAAATACTGCTTTTAAAAATAGGTGCTGTTTGAAAATGTACAGCTTAAGAAGCAGTAAATACTTGCTTGTCAAGTGACGCATCTAAAATCCATAATTTTAAAAGAAAGTGTGCCTTTGAAGACACGAAGGTGCTCAGTACTGTTTAGAAAAAAAACCCACTGAGTTTCATGTAGGTAAAACCTTTGGATCTCAGTCTAAATTAACTCTTTACTGCCTTTGCTGCTAAGCTTCTCTTAGATACGACCTTAAGACAACAGCTCTTGAAAAATTACAAGATTGCTTAACTAATCTCATGCTCAGAAATATTTCTCTATCATATACTGTAGAAGCATGTTCCTGTTCTCATTTTGGTCCCTGCCCTTTTAAGAGTTCTCCCTTTCCTTGTCCAAATTATTTCCCCTCTCCTCTTGTGTGAGTCTTTCTGAAGCTTTTTATTCCAGTGGGGTGCAAGTCCCTGGCAGCCTTGAGAGCCAGGACAGTGGCTCAAGAGGAGCTGTGCTCAGCAGCTGTGACCATCCACAGTCCAACAGCAGTAGTTGCAGTTTGTACCTGCACAGTTAACCAGAAATGACAGAACATGGCAGTGCCATGAATGACCAGCAATAAAATCCATCACCTCCTCAGCTCTGCAGATGAAAGGAAAGGAGACCATGGGCTGCCTTTGGTATTTCAGTGGGGTCCCATCACATGCCTTACCTTGGTACTTACTGTACTTGCTACCCACCTCTGTATCTCCTACAAGGTGTGTGCACAGTGCTCTGGGACACTGCTTTATCCTTGAGATAATTTGTGCCAGCACTGCCCAAACTCCTGTGCTAGCATGGCACCAGCACAAGGAAGGGGAATGGTCTGCAGAGGTTCAGTCTGATAAGGGAAGCAGGACGGGTTCCTTTCCCTGTCAAGTCCAGCAGTCTCTGATGCTCTGAGCAGCCCAATTTCTGGGGGAAGGTGAGTAGCCTATACTGATCTCTCTGCTGCTGCCTGAGTTGGTGTGTTTCAAGCTAGCTGGAACATCTTCTATCCCTGCTCTGCAACCACTTTCATAACTGTCTCAATCTGTTTGCTTTGGGATGGATCCGAATTTCTGCTCTCAAAACAAAAAATAGCTTGTCAGTCATATTTTCCTTTTTCTACTCTTTTGCCTCTTGGCAGCACTGTCTAGATGTGTTGTTCTGCACTCTAAATCAAAACAGATTGTGACCATATTATCTAGCCTGGGTGATTTCTTCTCAAATTCCCTTTTTATTGCATTATCACAGATAACTAAAAGTTCCTGTGTAAAAGAACCCTTTGCAGCTTTTTATTTCCTTTTGGATCTAAACAGTACAGTCAACTGCCAATTTGAAGTACTTTGGGCTCTTTTGCTGCTTATCTTCCCATCACTCCCAGTCTTATTTTAAATGTGCCTCTTTAAACCTTGAAAGAGACACTACCTGTTCCCATACCACCTCATCTGGGAGCTGTGAGATGGACTGAGGCTCACACATAACAAGGCAGCCCCAAGCAGAAGGACAAGATGAGACCGTGCCAGGCATGACACTCACAAAAGAAATTTAAAACCAGAAAATGCCATATCTTGCCTAAAGCTTTTCTTTCTTTTCTAGGCCTGCTGAGTTCATAGTCATTTACTTAAACACAAGAAGAGCTCTGTTCTTCCACAGAACATAGCTATTCACAGACCAAAGGGCTGTGGAGATCAGTGCCTGGTCTCTGACAACAGCCAGCAGAGGAAGTTTAGAAAAAAAGTGCAAGAATTGGGCACACAGTGTGGTCTGTTTTACAATAAACACATGTACATTATAGCAAACTGTGCTGTGAGGCCCTCCTGCACTAGAAATTGAATCTGGACCTTCAGATTTAGTAATTGCCCATGGATTGATGACCCTGGTGTCTAAATGTGGTAATTTGTACATGCAAATATTTTGAATATGTTGTTTGTTCACTTTATTTAGTGCTTTCTAGTTCTTCTAGTGTTAGACACAATGAGTAATCATTTTGTGTACTGAATCCACACCATGTACGAATAAAATAGTCTTGCAGTACCCCTCAGTCTTTTTTTTTTGTAGAAAAGTCCTACTCTTAACAGTATTGAAAGCCTTTTCCTGTGCTTGCTGCCATTCTCTGCACCTTCTTTAGTGCTACCATCTCCAGCATGGGGGAACCAAAGGGCACACAGCCGTCTCTCTGTGACAGATTCAGACCATGGTGCAACACCAGTTGCTGCTTTGTTTTCTGTCTCAACAACCCCTCATCACAAACCTTCTATTTTCCTTCAAAGGAGCATCTGCTCAGGTACCAGTGGCCAGGTGGGAGCTAGGCAATAGAAATCAGCAAACCAATGGTTGCTGTGGAGGTACCACTGACTCTGAACCAAAACAAGCTCTGCCTGAGGGGTATCCCCCTTTCAGTTCTTTACCCATGTGCAAGCTCAGAGCCACCTCCATGGCAGGGAGACAAGAAGGGGAGGAAGAACAATCAAACACAAAGACTTCTGGCTCAGCAAACCTGCAACAGTAGGCTGAAATTAAGGGGAAGCTCAGGAGCTTTTCATCAGCTCTTGCAAGAACACAAATATCCTGCTTCTAGGGCCTGCCAGTGGAGGGCTCAGGGCAGGGAGCCTGGCTCCCAGACAAGCAGAAGGTGGTTCTGCTGAGCTCAGAATGAAGCAGCTGGGGGTTGCTGGAGAGCTGGATAGTGAGCTTTACCTGCTCAGAGGAGATCACTCAAGGAACTTTCATGCAAACAATAATAAAAAGAAAAAATTTACAATTCCTCATGTCATTTGCCATTTTGAACAATATTCAAAGCAGTGTTCACTCATACTTAACCTCTTACAAAGGCAATCCTACTGGCCTTTTGGATTGACACATCTAAAATGATGAACCCCAAGCTCTTATTTTTAATCATTCTGGACAATATGATCAAAAGCATTGAATACAAAAATCCCTTTCTGACACTGCTCCTAAAATACATTGCTCTGAAATAGACTGCTCCTTCTACAAGGAATCCTTTGGCAAGGCTTACCTGGCAAAACTGTGTATTAGTGAAGAAGAGCTGTTTTAGGAAGTCAGTGACCTGCACATAGAGTCTCTGGTGATCCTCTGGATTTTCAGAAGTGCAGCTTGCAAATGCTGAACTGAAAATGGAATCAGATACTGTATTTAATTTTCTGTTCTGTTTTCCTTACTTTCCCTCCTCCATATTTTACTTAAAAAAAAATTCAAACTGTTTTCAAGATGGTTCTGATATTAAGGACAATAGCCAAGCAAGACAGGGAGGAGTTGTGATGGATGCATTGATGAGATACTGTTTGCCCAGTGCAAGGCAGATATGTAAGAACAGAGAACAGAAATACAAGAAACAGGTGTCACAAGAAGGAGATCTGCTGATACATTACAGGATAGTAACACTGTTTTGGGCAAAAGCAAATATCCATTTAAAACAGACAGCAATGGTTATTTGGGAGTGTATTTGGTAGGGTTGTTCAGAGGAACAGCTTTGATTTCTGTAAAGTTTTTGAGTGAATGCAGTACCCTGTGATCATGAAATGATATGTTAGCTATAACTGGCAGGTGTGTTCTCAGGTAACTGTGGCACAAAGCTGAATTTTTCATTCTAGACCTCACCTCTGTATTCTTCCTGGGATTTTACAAAGTTCTGCCATCACAGCTCTGTCCAGAATTACAAGGTGCAGAACAACAGGCAAGAAAGAGAAAACAATAAATGTTGACTATTGAAATACCAAACTGATTTGGGACCTAAAACAGACTTTAAAGATTATAGTAATACTTTGCAGTATTAAGGAATACTTAATCTTATTTTAAAAGCAAATGGAAATTGTGACCTAATAAATGTTATTTAATAAATAAATATTTGTTAAGGTTTTTTTTCCCTCAAGTATATTTTGATAATCAGCCAAAACAACATTATTTTAACTTATTCCCTTCTGGAAGTGCAACCTGGAATGGTGGTGAAAGGAAAAGATTCACATTAAAGATCACTCTAAATGTTGAAAAATAAGTAGAAAATGGGATTAAACCCTCACAGATTAAAAACACCATTTGCAAAGAGAAACAATCTTAACAAAGACTAAGTAGCAAGAATACATAAAAAATGAATCATAATGTGATTTTCCTCTGGAGGAAAACAATGCTTTTCTTTCTTTGGTCTACTGGGAAAAATCAAAGGCAGTGCCAGCTTTGTATCTGACATGTTCTCTTCTAGGTCACTCATCTGAACTGAAGAGGAAAGAGATGTTATTATTTAAAAGGTTCTGTGTTCCTTTGGTGTTACTGTTCAGGTCAACCACACTTTAACCTGATCACCTCCATGTGACTGAATTAGAGTAAGACAAGGGAGAAAATGTTGAAAAATTATCATTTTTGTTTCATTAAATGAGAGTATGGCTTATGATTAGCTGATTTATTAGGGAATGCCTCTTGGTCCTCACAGGCCTGGTAACTCAGAGAGAAAAAGAAAACATTGCAAGTATTGTAAATTGAAAACACAGAAAACTGTGCAGAATGGCAAAGAAAATCAGAAAGACCTCAGTTCTCCTGAAGTGATGGGACTCTCAGTAAGTGATTGTTACTGATTCTGCTGTAAATGACCATTAGTTGTTTCACTTTTTCCCCCTTAGAGGGAAGTATTTTTGTGAGCACAGCTGCTGGAGGCTGCTATTCTGACCATTTATTCAGAAAGAGAGCTGTTGTCTTACTCCACAGAGCACTTGCCGTGGACTGCTGACAGTGGGCTATGAACATGCTGTGTCTGCCAAAAGGGGTGTTTGTAATTTACCTCTGGCTGGACAATCCCTGAGCCTTGCTTCTGTCAAGGAAACCAGCAGCAACATCAAATGCATCTTCAAACATCACCTAGCAGAGAAATCACTTCAGATGTCAGCATATCCAGTCACCTAAAAAGTTTTACCTTGGGCATAATTTTTAATAATGCAGTCTTTAAAAGCATGATATTCTTTCTTTACATTTAACAGGTATGGTTACAGCTAGAGTAAACCAAGAGATTTTGTGGAGGCAGGAATAATGTGGAATAACTGTATTTCATGGCTAAGAACACAAGGTCAGTCCATTCCCTTAAGCCTGTGCTTTAACCTCTAGGAATTAGACTTCACATTACATCTCCTAAAAAAGTCAGTAAAAACCATGAATTGTATCAGTGCTTTAGAGACTCGACTGTGGACTGCTGCTTATGGCTGGAGATCTCAGCTGTACCAGCCAGTCTCTCCAAAACTGACTCCAGTTAGACAAAGGAGTTTGGATGCTCCTTATGCCAGACCACTAAAGTCATTAGTTCACTGTGCCATGATGCAGTTCACACACTCTCTGTGCCAGAAATACCATACAGGGAACATTCCCATGACATTTCCTAAGGCAATGAGCAATATCAGTTGTGTCCTGTGACTCAAAAAGAACATGTCAATGCCATTTACTTACATGCTAAACATCTGTCCCTGCCTTGCAGCTAATGAAATTACACATACCTCTTTGAGCAGCTACTTACTTCAGCAATCACTGCTCCAGGAACCATTGATAGAACTGGCTGTTATTTACTCAATCTCTTATTAATAAATGCTCTGGTCTACTCAGTCACTGACTTCTTGGCTCTGCAGAGGTGCATGGTACAGGCAGTCATTGGCCCTTTGCCACTGGGACTGGTCTAAAAATACTTTCTCTTTGCTACCAAGTGCTTTGATGAAAAAAAACCACCCAACCCAAAACACAGCAGGCTTTGGCAAACTAGGTATTGCTTCTGGATTTAGATCATCAGTGCTCTTTGGAGAGTGTGCAGAGCACAGTAACTGTGTAACTCTTGTTCTTGCTCCCTGTCCCTGGACCAAGGTAGGGGCAAACTGAACTGTTACTTAGCACAGAAACTCCACAAGTCAGTGGAGACTAGCAGGATTACTACCACTGTACTTCTGTAGCTCACTAGGTATCTCACCAAGAGAAAATCTGGTGCAGATATTTACTCAAAGACTGCTTATTGTCTCCATGTACGCATTCAATGATCTTGAGAAAACATAGCTACAACTACTGTATGTTTGCAATTAAAAGCTGCAGAGCCAATCAGCATCTGAAGGCTTGGAGTTTCAGAGGCAGACTATGAATGTTGCTGAGCACTTACTTCCTCTGGTGTGGAGACTGAGGAACCACTGGCTTCCTCACTGTTACCTCCGCTGTCCCTCACACTACCTTCAGTGCAAGCAGGCTCTGGGCAAGCAGCCTTGGGATCCATGAGGAAATCTCTCTGGCTACAGTACTGCAAGATGCTGTCCCTGCTCTCTTCAGAAAGCTCTTGCCAGAGATGGGAAATAGCTGTGGAGACCTCAGGAAGAGGCACCTCTCCAGTGCAAACAATTCCATGCTCTACCAGCAGGTCCACTGTGTGCTTATAAAAATACAGGTATCTGGAAGGAAAGGAAAGGAGAGGGAGTATCTCTTAAGAGCAGGCTACAAGGCAGCCATCTACTGCAAATCAGCAGGACACCAGGGAGTAGCTGTGATCCATAACTACTTCACTGACTCTGCCTCCCAGACTTCATACAATTACTGAATGGTGCCCAACACTGACAATTTCACCTGCAAAAAGCAGGCTCCAGCTTCAGCCTCAGCAGGACTCAGCCTCACAACAGAAGCTCCGGGCACTGCAGGTTGTACAGGCAAACCTCATTCTGGAATTTAATACATTTTCAGTTACTTGCCTTTGTATCCTTTGAACCTTTTGCACTGCAAGTGACTTTTTATACATTTATTGGCATTGCACTGCACTTTAAAGTCCTGGCTGAGGTTGTACCTGATGCATTAGGTACTGTACACACAGACAGACAGACACTGCCCCAGGTCTGGATGCTCTGACTTATGCATGGGAGCTCCATTTCCTCCATTTTGCATCTAAGGAAACACATCCCTAACACTGACTTCTATGCAGTCTGTAGTGAAACTGGTGGTGGAACACAGGGGTGATAATTTCAATCCAGTGACTAAATCTCAGAACAAGCCTGCTTCTTCTGTTAGCACTGTGTGGCACAGGATAATAATGTCTACTTCAGAAAGCAGCACTGAAGATTATTTTACATTAATTAAATGCTTAGAGAGTCTCAGACGAAAATAAAAAGATCAAAGGAGTATAAACCAAGAGCTCTACAAACAGCAGTCATTGGTACTATGTTTGGGCTCAAAATGATTCCTTGGAAGATGTCCCACGTGAGCACATTTCCTGATTAACTGAACAGTATTGTATGAGAAAGTAACTCTAAAGAAATAATTCTTTTTTATTTGTAAATATTTGTTCCAGCAAACCAATATTGAAAATATAATTTTGTAGGTAAACATAAATCTGTTTAAACCCAAGTTTCCACACTCTGGAGTATTTTCCACCACTGCTGGAAACAAAATACCAGAAGGGGAATAAGTGTGCTCATGTAAAGTATTGCACTCACTAAGGTTTCTGGATGTCCAGCTTCAAACAAAGGACCTGGAATTTCTCAAGCAGAAGAACGTGACTGCTCTGCTAAAGAAATTAAGTTTGAAGCACGAGTCAGCTATTTCCTTCCCAGCTGGAAGGAGACAACACATTTTGCACTGGACAGAGTACTGTGAAGTCCTACCAGGGTATCTCCTGCTGCTGAACATGGGAAAAAACCCAGTCAGCCAAAGCTCAAAGCATTTCTGATGCTTCCCAAATAATCTGATTAAATGGTCACCAAAAGGCTGTTGCTTTTTGCTGAAGAGTCCTTGTTGTCTTATGCAAGTTATAAAAGGTCATTTTTTAACAAGAATTAGCTACAAACCAAATGCAATCTGCCCTAGGACTACAGGATAAGTGCCAGAGTCTACACAGTACAGGCCCTGGTCTACTTGGTCAGTAAAGAACATGAAAGGCAGGTGTTTATGGCTCTGTCGTGCAGTTTTTGATGAAGCAGATTTTTCTAATCCTGAAAATCTTGATTCAGCACATTTCAAGGTCTTCTAAACCATACCTTAACTACAGCCACCTCCAATTCTAACAGGAGCAAAAGCAGAGAAGGAGCGGGAAGCTGGTGCCATCTGCTGGTCCAGCTACAGTCTCCTTTTGAGAAAAAACCCGGTGATCAAAGGGGTTTTTAGAAATACACAGCAGTTCAAAGCAAAAGAGAAGAAGGAACTGCAGAAGTTTTTGGTTGTGGTGGTGATGCCATGGAAGAGATGCCAGCTGCAGCTCTGGATTCTCCTGCACTGCTAAGCTAAGGGTCTGCTGTTAACTGTGGAATGATTAGGGTGAAATTCACTGCTTGATGGTATAGGATAGATTGCACACGCATCTATTTCTCATATCTTGGCAATCAAATAATCGTTTATCCTGTTGGAAATGCAGGATAAAACCTCTAAGTACCTCCTAGTGTTGTCTGACAGGAAGGGGAAGAACATGGACTATAATACTCGGTTTTAAGATATCACTAACTTTGGAGAAAAACAGTAATTTTACCATTATGACTTCCAAATAAAATACATAGACAACTGACATGAGAACTGTAGTCTTTGACTTTTAAGTCCTGCATCAGGCATTTAGGAGCTTAAAGGGTTTACAGACTCACATCCACTAGCTCCAAGTGTAATGCATGAGTGTTTAGGTTCCCCCCCCTTCCCCAGTGTTTCAGAATGCCTTCTGGTATCTTCCAGACAATCACTATTCTGCAGCCCAGAGGCTGAGGACTGTTAGATCTTACTTGGTTGAATCCAGCCTTACCCTACTCTGATCCCACTAGAAAAGTACTCCAAGCTTCCAGGAGCTAAGGGTCTGCTTTTGGAAGGGGCAACAGTGTTCAAGCTCCTCCTAACAATGCTATTAGAGGAAGGATGAGCATCACTGTGAGGAAAAGAACGTGCTTACCTCTGGTTCCTGCACCTCCCTGGAACACATACAGCTAGACTCTTGGCAAATTCATCTGGTGCAGCAATTCTTACCCTCCTAAAATCTAGCCCCACGGCAGGGATACAGTGGTGAAGTGTGGCAACACAGAGACTGACACACTTGAAAGAAATTTTCTTCTTTTTCTTAAGGGGTGAAAAATCCTCAGGGATTTACCAAGGCCTGAAAAGCTGGGGGCTGCTACAACTCTAAGAGTCCATCCATGTGCAAGCTGCAGGGACTTAGGAAGTGATCAGCTTCATCACCAGCAGGGCCAAAGTTGCTGGCACAAGGTTTTTGTGAGGCAGACACAGGCTCCAGCAGGGCTGCATGAAAGGCAGTGCCTGGATGCACAGTGATAATTGCAAACAAATGAAAAACCTGAAGAAAACCTGAAGGCAATGTGGGGTGCACCTACCGTTCAAATTCCACTAGATCTGGGGATAAAGTGTCTGAAAACTGGATCAATTCTGGCTTCTCATATTCTTCCAGTGTTTGTTTTTCACATTCTTGAAGCAAATACCAGATGGCAGAGTCACTTTCACTCATATCTTCTGAGGCTAATGTAGTGCTGGAAAGAACACAAGGGAAAAAAGCCACATTAATAACTTCTCAACTGGATTAATAATGCCCTCATCATGGTGACTCCACAGCCTAGGGGCATTCCTCCCAAGCCAGCTTTTTCCTTCTTCTTTTGCTTTTAAGGCAATGAGACATCCTTTCCAGAGATCAGCTACATAGGAGGGAAAAAAAAATACAAGCACTGACTGGAAATGAGACCAACAACATGTTTAGAATGTTTGTGCACCCCATGGGATTACAGCAGGCCAGGTGAAACCTCCTTGTCCTTTCCTAATGAGGAAAAACTTCTGCTTGGAAATACAGTAGCAATGACAAGGAGTTTCAGAGATGCTGGGATGGAAGCAAGTGCAAAATATTATCATCTTTTCTTGACTGGTACAAGCCCTTACCTTTGACTGCCGAATTGCCTCCTGACATATTCCTCCCTGACTTCCTCCAAGCTGGATGGGCTCCCATCCTCCAGACTGCAGCTGGCTGTTGTCAGCAGAAAGGTCACTGTCACATCAATGGCACTTTTGGCTTCTTGCTCACCCTCAGCCCCAACCAAGCAGAACACTGTCAACAACTGGTTCTTCACAAGCCAGAGTTTTTCATTAGGCAAAAATGATGTGAAAGAAGAAACATCTGTCTCTCCTAGAACATAACTAGTACTACTGGGAGTTTATGAACACTGAGGAACTTAGAATCAATGCCTTCTTCCTAACACTGATTTTACAGAACTGATGGTGAAAACAACCTGCAAATCCAACTCTGGGCACGCACTAGTCAATACAGAATTTGGTTACCTTATAATGAGCAAATTGCATGTGAAGAACCCTGACATCCAGCCTGTGATTCACAAGCAGTATGGATTTTACATATATGCGAGTACATACAAGGGGAAGCTTGCCTCAAACTCCCCTCAACCAGCCTCCCTGCTTGTTATCTTTTCAATTTTGCTCTGTCAAACTATTCTTTCTACCTGTGACTCACTCTTATGGGTTATCCAGGGATGTGGGTTCAGATGAGATTGTTCATTTTAAGCACTGAGACTTCTAATTGATTCAAATTATTGGAGGTGTAAGTTGCATGAATAGCAGGTTTTTTTCTAGCTGACAGGAATTTGGACACTTGAAGGGACAAAAAGATGTGTCCAAAGCCTCCATGCTATCAGCCTCTAGTTCTTCTTGCTGTTAGCAGAGGCAGTGGCCAGCAGGACTAAACAGAAGGAACATTCTTGGGGGCGTGAGGCCCCCAGCAAGAGCTGCCATAAGTGCAGACAGTACCTGCTGGCCAGTGTGACTGAGGTGTCACAGGCTGTAAGAGAGCAGGGCATGGGCACGGCCTGCCAAGCTGAAAAAAAAAACCCTGTAGCATCTCTCTTAACCATTTATATCAGAGTACACTCTTCACCAGAGGCTTCCATTTCCTACCCTAGGAAATCCTTTTAGTTCACACCACAGCGTGCTGTTGTGCAGTCTGTGCTCTGGCAGGGCTGGGTGCTGGTGACAGCTGTGACTGGCACCGTGCCACACTGCTGTGACCAGGAGGAGCACACAGCTCCTGCTGGCTCCAGGTGGGAGCCTAAGGATCCAGCCTGGGCACCCAAGCCAGCCCCACACCTGCTGGGCTGAAGCTGCCAAGGGTACTCAGGCTGAATGGCCTGCTGCCAGGGGATAGCAGGAATTGCTTGTTTCCCCTCTTCACCTAGGCTAGGGAGGGGTGGGAAAGGCTGAGTCAGAGGGGGATTTCTGAGATAAATACAGTGCTCAGTGCATTGACAGACTTCTCACTGTCCCTTACTTATTGCTACAACTAAAGGCACAGCTGGCTGCAATGCTTTAATGGACAGTTCCTGTGTACTTCTGTCCCTATTTAACAAATACATAAAAACCAAGTCCAGGCTCTTTGTCCAAGCAAATACTTGCATACAGTTACCTTTCATCTTCAGCAAAGAACACAAGGTTTGCTCCAGCTTCTGGATAGATGTCTTAGCCTTACGCAAAACCTGATACTAAACATAAGAAGAAAACAGAACTGATTGTTCTCTGCTCTAACTAGATTAATGTTTTAACATGCCTTTGTTGCTTTGCTTCTCCTTCATGTTTCCCTTCAGTAATTTCCATGTCTCTGCGAAAATATATTGTGAAAATAGTGTTGTTTCACTAGCTAGCCTTATACATATGAAAAGGGGAAAGAATTAATAAAAGAGTAAACTTCAATAGGGAATAGAAATATTTGGATATCTATTATGCAATACATACACATAACACCCAGTCACACAGACATTTGCTACTTAACTCAGATCTTTTTTCATCAGCAAATGGTCTTGTTTGGATCGTTCTCTTCTTGGAGCATGTCCAGAAATACCATGCTGTGAAGTCTTGTTGGACGCCTACCAACTTAAGGCATAAGATTTTACTGATGATTTCCCATGAGACTTTTGCTAGGAGAAGTCTTTGCCATGTTCTACATTGCTGTAACCTGGATTACAGCAGCATAAAACATGGCAAAGGCATCTCCTAGCAAAAGTCTGGATTAATTTCAGTGCTGCACATCATTCCTCCATCATCTATGCCAAATACAACTGAAAACACGTGGCCAGTGCATTTAAACATACACAACTCCAAAATATTTCAGGATTTTTGTGCATGGTGAGACCATCCATATCTACCTTGTAGAGCTTTCATGATGGATATTTTAGCTAGGCACCAAGCACTAGGATTACAAGCAACCTTCTGTATTGAGACTTTTAAAGATATTAAACTTCCTTGGCTCCCAAGAGTCACACAAGGGGCACAAGACACTGTGAAAAAGCAATTTCAAGAACTGGCATGGGAACACAGTCCCCTTAGACCAGGCAAAGGAAGTTGTTGCTTAGTCTTGGCTTTGGAGATCCTGCTGACTTCAGGTTAGCTTGTATCTTGCTCAGAACATGGCAAACTGAACTCTTACCTCAACCTACATGAGGGCTAAGGGACTCAGCAGGCACAAGCCACATATAGTGGGATTTAGCATATTCAGGGGACAATTCTTGTTCTAATCAATCATTATTCCCTCTACTTTACAAATTGGAAAATTGAAGGCAACCAGTGGAACTAAATGAATCAGTTGCATAGTTGGGTTGATACTCCTGAGGTTTACTCCTCTGCCTCGAGCATGGTAATTTTAGTCTTTTCAGTAGTATTTCAAGTAAATTTCATCTTTATAAACAATTTTACTAAAATAGTTTCTTTCTTTAGCTGAGACCAAGAAACAGTACTGGTGCTTGTTTTTATTCCTGAACTTATTTTTCCACTGTCATGAAGACAGAGTGCACCTCATAAAGCTGAATGAATTATTCCTTTTCCTCTAATTCCTTCTGTCCCTAAACTCACTGCTCTGATTTCAGAACTCACTGCTCTGATTTCAGAACAATGTGACATCAGCTTCATCATGGGATCCCTTGATTTGTTTCCAAAATACTATAAACGAAAATGCAAAGCCATAAAAATGCTGCAAAAAGCCTGTAAGAAAAGATAAGGCACATGATAAACTCATGACCCAGCAACTGGGTCTGGACACACTGGACAACTCGCTTAGGCTGAGTTGGCAGCTTTAAATAAAGAGATCCAGGAAAGGTGCATTCAGTGAAATTACACACACACTGGCACCCATAAAGACACAGTGATCACCCTCACAGACTGAGGCTAAGCCTGGCTCAGTGTGAACATGCTCATGTATGACAATGATGCAGAGAGAAAGAGTCACTGTTCGCACCTTTGAGGCACAGCTGTCTGACTGGGATAAAACTCTTCCCCGCAAGCTGCTGAAGAGTCTTGCCAGAGGAACCCAGTGGTGTGCCTGTGGCAAGTGCTGCTTTGCCATGCAGTGTTCTACCTCTTGCAGGTGTCTCAGGGGATTGTGACTCACTTTGGCATGTGTCTTCCTACAGTCTCCAGCTGTGCCTGTTGAAAGCTGCAATGTAACATTTATTTATACTGAATAAATATCTAAGTGAAGGGAAAGAAATCTTACAGCCTGCACAGTGGATAGACAAAAAGAAAAAAAATCTGTCTGACCGTCAAGAGCTTATCTTTCTGTAGAAAATAATGAAATTTGAAATATTTTCTTTGCCTGAGAGATATCTGTTTGTTAAGTACTTACTAAAATCTAATTCACCACTAACAATTAACAGCAACCCAGCTGAAGCCAGCCTATCTCCTGCACCCTTCCCTACAATGATTTATGTTTCATTTCCATTGAAAATCCAGGGCTTGGCTTCACAAAGCACTAAGACTCCTTTGCTCCCACCGATGGTGCTAAATGACAGGCTTCTTTACGACATAGAAGTTTTTTTCCCAATAAACTGTGATACATTGGTGTGGGCAACGATACCAGACATACTCTTGCACGAGAGGGCCAGATCCAGGCCCAGCCAGGCCTGCCACAGCCTGAGGCGCCCGCCTGGAAAGCCCTTCCCGGCTTTCCACTGGATTAATGCCCCTTGCCTCGCTACCGACCGCAAACACAGCCCAGAGGTAAGAGTGCCCGCCCCTGCTGCTCCGTCGGAGGTCGGGAGGCGCGGGCCGGCCGGGAGAAGCCCGTGAGGGGCCGCGCCGGGAGCCTCTGGAATGGCCCGCTCGCTCCGTCTATCAATCACCCCCCGTCCGTCAATCACCGCGCCCCGCCCCCAGCGCCGCCGCGCCTCCGCCGCCCGCGCCGAGCAACACCAGCCGCACGTGGCGGGCGGCCAATCGGCACGCAGTCTCAGCCCGGCGGCGACCAATCAGAAGGCGGGAAAAACGCGGGCTGGACGCGCCAGCGGGGTGGAGAGTGGGGCAGGGAAGAGGCGCGCAAGGCACGCTGGGAGTTGTAGTCCCGCTTGGGGCAGGTCTGGGCCGGGTCATCCCCTCCCATCCCCGCCCCGGCCGTGGGCGGGCGGTGCTGGCGGCGCCGCGGGGCCCCCATGGCGGCGGCAGCGGAGCGCACGGACGAGCTGGTGCGGGAGTATCTGCTCTTCCGCGGCTTCACCGCCGCCCTGAAGCAGCTGGATGCCGAAATCAAGGCGGACCGGGAGAAGGGTTTCCGGGTAAGTGCCGAGCGCATCCCCGCTGCCGGCGGGGCGCTGGGCGCGGGTGCGCCTCTGGGAGGACGCGGTCCCCGGGCGGGCCGCGGGCGCCTCTTGGCGCTCCGGGGGCTGGGCGAGGGCAGCGGGCCTGGCGGCGGAGGGAGCCCTCGGAGCCACCGCGCTTCCCCGCCGGGCTGCGCTGGGCGCCGGGGCCCGGCCGGCCCGCAGGCGGGACCCCGCATCCCGGAGCCCCCCGGCCGCCCTGCCGCGCCCCTCAGGGACACGCAGCCTCCTGGCGGGGCTGTAGCCGGCTGAGGGCTCCCCTCCCGCCCGGCTCCAGGGCCCGTCAGCGCAGCACGGCGGCTCCATCCCCTCGCCTGCCTTTGAGCCGGGGGCTGCAGCTCCCGGCAGCCGCCCCGCGCCGCTGGGCAGCCCGGCCGGCTGGGAGCCCGACCTGTGACCCGCCCGCGGATCCTCGGCTTCGAGAAGAACGGAGGAGACCTGCGGAACGAGGGGGCAGGAGGACGTTCCTTTGCCTGCATCTTTTCTCGGTCATGGGATTTTTATCCAGCGGCTCTACAGCTCCGCTCGTTAGTTTGTATGTCTTGAGTACCAGCTGCCTTGACTAACTCGTCACAGAATTTGCCAGTCTCAAAAATCCAGTTTCAGTCCGTTTTGTGAGCTTTGTATTCCTGTAGCAACAGTTTTGGGCACCGAATATAGTGCTTTGAACAGTCAGATTTTTCTTTGACCAGCAATATAATAAAACTACTTTTATCCTTAATAAAGCATGTTGCTTTTATTTTTTTAAAACACCCGCACTTTGCTGGCGACTTAATCTGAATTGTTGTCCAAGAAGGGTCTACTGGGGTCACAAACTTTAGTTTTCTATATCTGTAGGAAGCCACAGAGATAAAAGTTGGGTATGTCCTAAGATACTAAGTGATGAGGGGAGAGCAAACCACATATTAAACAACCTTAGTTTAATTTTACACAGGATGCAGTTTTTTCTTTTTCCGATGCCTGTCTTGGCCATCAGAAACCACTGAACAAAAAATCTATTCCCACACTACCATTCTGCCTTATTCATACTGCAGAAATGATTTCCAAAGAGACATAATGACAAAAAAAAAAAAATTCTTCTGCAAAATTTTATGCTTGCCTTGTTAGTAGATGATGTTACTAAAGATAAAGGTACTTCAAAAATTGCAATGGAGCAGAACTGACTTCCTCTTTCTGTTGGCTAAATTCAGGTGTTTTTCCTTTTAGTCTAAAAATAATACTTTTTTTTCAGGTGCTGCACTTGAGTTTTAAACATTTAATCACATTAATTTTTTTATTGTTATTATTAACAACACACTTTTAAAGGAGGTGGAAAGTTTTGCTTACTTGCAAAAAAAACCCATCAGCTGGGTTCAACAAAATGTGATATTCCTGTCAAAATCTGTTTGGCTATGCTCTGTCATATTTCTTTTTCCTTCCTTTGCAAAGTGCTGCAGAGTGGAAGAATGCTAATGCAAAATGCACAGTGTTTCCAGGATTAGAAAATGGCTAATGCATAAGGATTGTACAGTTAAAGCTTCTCAGCACTAAGTTACAGCAAGTCTTGTGCCTCAGGAGCCCTCTCATGAGTGAAGTGTCCCTGTTTTGCCCTCTTTAGGTGGATAAGATAGTGGAGCAGCTGCAGCAGTTTGTGCAGAGCTACGACCTGGCTGCCCTGCGGGATTACTGGAGTTATCTGGACCGACGCCTTTTCAGCCGCCTGGAGGACGTGTACCGGCCAACGGTGAACAAGCTGAAAACCAGCTTGTTCAGATACTACCTGGTCCATGCTATCCAGGTAGGGTTTCATTTTTAGGCTTCTTTATAAAGGTCCTGGTCTCTGAAACCAAAGCAATAAACTGCCTCTGTGAGATTCTGCCAGGCCTGCTGGATTAGGAACAAGCAGTTCATGTGTCATGATCAGGAGTTTGATGCAGACTCACATGACAAGTTTGTGTGCAGGATAAGGAAACTCGGGCAATAGGGAAACGTGGTTTGCTGGGTGCAAGATATTCACTCTCACATAAAGACAGGTTTCCCTCAGAAAGGATAACAGTACTGCTAGCTCAGTCCTGCTCAGTTAACTTGGATACTGGCAGAGAACACAAGCTTCAAACTGGAACAAGGAAATGTGGAAGAGAAAATTAATGTCTTTTTGCTTGTTATGAATAGAACAGAAAATAGTGAGTGTGAGCTTAAAATGAAACAGAGATTTTTTTCTGTTCAAACCCTGGAAAGTCAGTAGAGTATATTCTCCCCTTGATTCTTCTTGGTTCCGTTCCCTGACTGGAGATCGAGGTGTTAGTGGAGAAGTCAAAATCTAATACATCTTTCTAGAAGTGTGATTTTTCATGGTTTGTTTTGCCACGTGCTTACCCTGAGGTGTGACAGTCCTGTCTGAATAATGTGTCAGTTGGAAACCTTTTCAAGCTGTATGTGCTGTAGACTTAAGTAATTTGAATTATACTTTGGTCCTGTATACGAATGCTTATGTTAGTGCACTCTGCACTGGTTTAACTGAAATCAGTGTGTTTGGTTCGATTGGTCTCAGCCTTTAAACAGGATTGTGGTGACTAGAAAGAAGTCTTTTGGATTAAGTACATTTGTGAGCTTCTCCTACCATATTTGGGATTCTTTTGTTTCCTGGTCAATCTGTAACTAACCACTTGTTGTGTCAGGGTGGTGAAAATAGTTGTGTTCATAACAAAAAGCAAACGTTCCTGGACCTAATCTGGTGGCATTCACAGAGTGTAAGCCCTGTTCTTCTTGCTGTGTTTCAGAATGGCCGCAATGACAAGGCGCAGGAGTTTTTCCTCAAGCAGGCCTCCGAGCTCCAGAACCAGGCAGAGTGGAAGGATTGGTTTGTCCTGCCCTTCCTCCCTGCTCCAGACTCCAACCCCACCTTTGCTACCTACTTCTCGCGCCAGTGGGCAGATACCTTCATCGTGTCTCTGCACAACTTCCTGAGTGTCTTATTTCAGTGCATGCATATCCTTCTTTTCAACTAATAGTTAAATCTCCCTTGCCCTGGTGTTACACTTTGATCAGTTATGCCAAGGATATAGTACTATGGAACTTCCTGCTTTCAGGTGATTTTTTACAGCCAAGACTTAATAGAAAGTTGGTGTTTACCAGAGGATGTTGGAATAGTTACTGCTCAATTATCTGATGATACGTGGTATTCCCTGGGCAAAACAATTATGGTTGTTGCTGATGCTGAATCATCCTCATGCTAGTGACTAGAAATCTTGTGCACATCTTGTTTTGAAATGGTTTTACTCTTTGCTTGACATAGTACAAAACAGTCATACAACCTTGGGTCATAATCCATAACTGAACTGGCATCTGCTGTTAGATCCTTCTTTGGGTACATTATGTTCACAACATTGCCTAGTGACAGCTCATTATAATAGAGCAGTTGATTTTTGGCAGGAATAAGTTTTTAGCCCCACCCTACAGAGTTCTGTCTTGTTTGGTGATGGGCAGGCTTATGCTGCAGCTGGAATACAGCTCATCTTGAACTGTTCAGTGCACAGCAAAGCAGTAATAGAACTTGTCTTGCCCTCCACTTCTTACTCTAAAAAGAAATACTCTAAAATTCCTTGCAAAGTCCACATGAAATAGTTTGTGCAACAGCAAAGTGAAAAGTTGACTTAATTACTTAAGTTGTTGCTAATCATCTGGTCATGCACATACTTTTTGCTAATTGTATGGACTGGGCAGCTTTGTTTTTACAGATAAATGGCCAGTATGGAGTGCTCACTTTTAGGATTAAGCCAGATGTACACAAGTTATCACCTCAATTTTCTTTAACATTGCTTACCAGTTCCAGTCATACTGAACTTTGAAGCTGAATGTCTCAGGACCAGTCTCATCCAAGAAGAAAATGAATCGTTGCGACATAAGGTCAGAACTGAGATCACTCTTTAGCTGCTGACTGTGTGATGTGAGTTTTGTAAAGTTGATTCCATCCATTCAAGAACATTGTAACTGTTCTGTTTGGTGCAGTTATTCTAAGGCAGATTCTTTAAGTCTTTTGTTTTATTTTGATTTATCTTTCAATTATTTCCAGTAAACTTAGGGTTGTGATCATATCGTGAAGCGTGTGTTTAGGATATTCCTGTCCCTCTGCTGGAGGTGATTGTCTCCTCTTCCTGTGCTGTCTTACAGGTGACTGAATACTATACAAACTTGTTTTCTGTTACACTGCAAAGTTAAAACAAGGTGAAGCTGGTAGCAGGTTAGGGATGTGTGTCGTAGAGTTATAGAATGGGTTGGAAAAGAATTGTGGCTGATTTTGTGAATAGTATTCAGTCACTTCCAGATTTTAGCTGATAGAGAAATAGAAGCAATAGAAATGGGTAGTAAATTCTGGCAAAGAGACAGAAACTGTTACTTCTGAAATGGCCCCTTCACCATGTTTGATATGTACTTAAAGCAATTTAGACCAACTAATGGAAGTGTTGTGAGTGTCTGTTTCCCAGCTCTAGATCTTACAGTAAACCATAAGAAGGGTCTATTAGTTCAGACAAAATGTTGCCCAGCTCCATGTCTTCTGTTTGACAGTATCATCAGCAGATATTTAGGGAAAGAGTGTAACATGGGTCAGTCATTTCCATGTATAACTTCTGTTAGAGAAATTTGTGAAATCTGCAGTTTAAGAACTTTCTAAACTATAGATCACATGTGGATGATCACATACAAGTAGGAAGGCTTATTCATGTAAGCAGAACTTTAATTTTGCTTCCTCAAACATACCAAGAAAAGCTCTTTCTATATAAATACTTCAGTAAAGTTTGTGCTTTACCTCCTGTGTTACAAAACATTGTTGTATGTTGTGTTTCCTGTTTGTACTGTTTTAATAGCTGTTCAACACTTTCCTAGAAATAGAAGTTAAATAGAATAATTGATTTCAAAAAGGAGGCAGTTCTTGGGAAAAACCCCAAGATTTGTCACTCTGTACTGTATGGAGTTAGAAGGTCAGTCAAACATTGACAGGAGGGTTCTGCAAAGATAGTCAGTGAGTAGGGACAGAAGATGAGATATGTTTTGCAATAGAGCTCTTTTATTTCCTCAAATTTTGTGTTCTTTAATTTTAGTCAGAATAAACCTGTAGTTTGTGTTTTGCATGTTGGCTGGTATCGTTTGGTATCATTTGCAGTCTGGATTAAAGTTATCTGACAAATTGACAGAAGTAAAACTAGACTTTCCCTTTTAGTCAACTGCTCAGGTCAGAGGGGGAACCAGCTACCTCTAGAATACAGCTTTTAAAAAAGGATGTCAATAAATACTGAATTTTATGCTAGCTGAAATTAAGTAGTGATTCTGTTTTATGCTGCTGAAACAATGCAAATACATAAATAGCAAGCTAAGATTTCTAAAGCTCATTTTTCTTCCTGTATTTTCTTTCCTTAAATAGTGTGTTAAAAAGAAAAAGAAATATATCTGAAAAACAAACGTACACAAACAGAAAAGCCTGAGGAACTCTTTGTGTAAGAGTCACAGGCATAAACCACATCTGTTCCAGAAAGCTGCATCCTGAGGTTCCTCTCTAGTAAAGAAGAAAAGAGATGATTTCCTTTCTCCACAATGTGGAGATAAATCTCGCTATCATGCTTGGGAAGGAGTTGCACAGGGTATGGAGCTGGATTTCAGGGTGACCTGGTTTCCCTGACCTTGGTGCACCCTGCCAGTCCAGCAAGCCCTTGGCTGTGGGAAGGAGATTACCTTCTAGGCTCCGTGCCTGCCCTGCCCTGGCCTCAAACTGCCTGCACAGAGAGGGACTGGTGAGCTCTGCCCTGCCCAGCTCTTGTTTCCCAGCACCACTGATGTCCCCACAGCCAGCCCCAGGAGAGGAATGAAAGGTTTTAAGTAGGCTCCAGTTTCATGTGCCTAAAGTACTGATTGCTTTGACTAATTGGACTAATGTGGTGCTCAGCCAGTCAGAGCAACTTTTTTCCTTCCCCGCCCTTCTAGAGCTGTTGAAATAAAAGGAGTAAACAACTTCAGTGAGTGGGAAGGAGGTGAATCTCAGCGACCCTGTGTTTACTTGGCTCTTTTCTCCTGTCCTAGCTGTTTGCTCTGCAGGCTGAATCCTCCCGCATGAAGAAAGAGGAACTGGAGGTGGAACAAACAGTTCTGCATCACAAGTTGCCTGCATATGTGGCCAACATGGATCGACTGGGGGACTCTGAGCTGTGAGTGCCTGCAGGAGAAGAGCTGGGGACAGGCTCTGCTGCTTTTGTTGGGTCAGGGAGGTTCCTGGAGGGTCATTTCCATGTCCCCTGCCCTGGGATTCAATGCAGAAAGACATCCAGGCAGACCTAAGTAGGTTTAATGGAATTCACGACAGATGTCTCTCCCATCTTTTTTGGGAGGTTCTTGCAAACCAGTGAGAGCCCAAGCACACATGGAAGTGATTCTGCTCTGCTGTCAGCATTGCACTGAGGTGTTCTGGGCATCTAGGGCACTGGCAGCAGTGCAGTATTGCTCAAGTGAAGTGGATTGCCTCTTGATTCCATTTACTTGAGTGCCTGCAGTGCCATAGGTGAATGCCCTGTGTTGTTTTGTAGATACTGTTACTGTATGACCCAAAAGGATTCTAGTTACACAGGGATGTTTTCTTGCTTTTGTAAAGTCAAGGCAGAAAGAGCTTCTCTTCTGTGAGGCTCAGTTATGCACAGATTTCCTCATGAACTTGCTGCAGTTAAAAGTGTGTTTTAGGCTGCATCTATTTTGTGCTTATCTCTGGAAATTAGGCAACATACACAGTGATACAGCTTCTTTAACTGTTATTTTTTTACTCCAGTACAGGACAGGAATAGGATTGATTAAATTATCCTGTTGCCAGTGGCAGATAGAAATTGTAGCAGGTACTACACACAAAATGTTTCAATCTAAAATTTGTCTTATTAGGTAGACTTAAGTGTTTATTGAACTATCTTGGTGACAGCTCTGCAGTCTTCGCACAGTACAGGCTACAGAGTTTAGTTTGTGATATGTTTTTTTTAACTATGTGGAAAGCCCTGATGCTATCTGCATGTATGGAGGAGGGATGGGGTAATTTATTCCTGTATTTATTTTTCTCCATTTGAATTAGAAAAACTTGCCTAAGAAGAGGCATTTCTTGCATGTGCAGCTTATCTCTTAGTCTGGGGACCAGTTCAGTTGCTTATTTTCGTGTCTCTGTTTAACCCAAAGCCCAGCTTTGGTAGAATAGTTCCATCCTTGCTGAGTGGATAGACAGTGAAGATTATTGTATTCCCCTTGCCCTTGCTGCCACTCTGCTCTCAGAGGAAGCTGTAGCAGAGTGAGGTCAGACAGTTATGTTCTGGGAAGCAGCTGCTGCTCTTGGCATTGTGGACTGAAAAGGGAGATGTTTATAATCATACAAATGGGCTGTAGCTCTCTTATTTTCTTTGGGTCTGGATTTTAAGAGATTGAAGGCTTGTGCCATAAAATTGTTGAACATAACTTGCTGTTTATCAAAGGGTTTGTTTGTGAAATATTGGATGCTGAAAGTCTCTCAAAGTAGGTCTGTTTTATGCTATCAATTGGGAATCCCCTCTGAATAAGTCCTACAGAAATCTGAATTTCCCTGCCTTTCCCTTAGGGTCTTTCTAAACAAACAGTGGAAGGAGTTTTAGGTGGCTCTAAAGGGGATTCAGCAACAGTTTGAGCTCACTGTCTCAGTGGCATCTCTGAGAAGTGAGCTTTTGGTTACAGTAACTGTAATGACCTGCTCCAGGCACTAACAGGATATTTTCAAATAGGGTTTTAGTGCATAGCGGTGCAGTGGCTTGCAAATGAACATGTGTCTTGCAGTGGTTCAAACAGCTGCCACTTCATTCAACTGGGTGGTCTTTGGGCAGGTTGCCTTGCTACACTTTCATACTCTATTTGGTGGTGTTTTGTGTTTTTCATCAGTGATATGACCTGCAACCAGAGAAGTACAGCACATTCTCTTCAGTCCCGGGGCGGCTTTCTGTCCTCCTTTCTCTCCCAAAGTAAAAAGGGCCCTTCCAGACCAATCCATTCAAGTGGGGCTTCTCCAATGCAGGCTAGCAGTATGCTGCTAGGGAAGAAAGAACCAACAAATCACCAGGTAATTCTCAACTGAAAGTTCCTCAGTCTCCAAGGAATTAACTTGCAGCATGGCACTGCTCCAAGCTTCTGCTTCCATCTGAAAAATGAAATGTCCTTTCCTGCCTTGCGAATGTGTGCTGGGCCTGAATGCAGCACAAGAACAGCTATTGTTATCGAAGAGCTTGTGGAGCTCTTGCAGGTGTTTGGTTGCTTTGCTGCTTCTTTTGCTCTTTGTTCTGCAGCCTATAGAAGCATAACTTTCCCCAGTCACTTCTCTGCTTTCCAGAGTGCCAAAGGAAAAGAAGGAGCAGTGAGCTCTAAGGATGGGAAGAGCCACTTCAGTGGTTTAGTGGCAGGAGAGTCCAGTTCCCTGCAGCAGCGGCAGAAGCGCTTGCAAGAGCATGGGAAAGAAAGGAAAGAACTGTTGTCAAAAGGGACCTTCCAGGTACTGGTCAGCACTGCAGGGCTGGGAGGCAGAAGGCTTGCATTTCTGTAAAACTAGGGGGTAAAACAAGTGCAAGTATTTCCTTTAAGCTTTGGAATTGCTAGTCAGGAATAACTGTATCAAAGGTTAATGTTTATAGTTAATCCAACTCCTGCACTTGGTTTATTTCTGTGTCCCTGGAAGTTAATCAGTATTGGCATTTCAGGTGGAAGAAGAATTCTTTTGTCTCTGTGTTTTTCAACAGCCTGGTCCTGAGGTTTCATTACGGTTTTATTCACTTTCAATGGTTGTGTTCAAATACCTTGTTAAAATCCCCATTCTTCGGTGGTAATGAACTTGGCTCACTCATCCAGCCAAAGTGAGTTCTCTTCCTGTAGGTTCTTAAGCTGACTTATACAGGCCCTGTGCAGGACAATAAAAACTAATATAAAATTTTCCTGTATAGGAATGGAACTTGCTTTCCTAGCAACATTTACTTTTTGGAGTTTTTTGTACTTTACTGTTGCAGTTTTGCCTGGGGGTGTGCTCTGCTTTAAAATCTAATGAAATAATAAAACTGTGTCCTGGATTTTAACTGCTGAAGGTCAGCACACTGCTTCTGTTCACCTGTGTGTTGTCTGGCTTTCAGCAGCCATGTTGTCAAAAAGTACAGAGCACAGGCAGCATCTCAGCCCTTGTTATTTTGTCTGTATGAGACATTCTGCCTTGTGGAGAGACAGTGCTGAGGGACTGTTGCCCCTTGGCCAGTGTGTGGCTGTTCTGTGTGTGGGAGTGCTGGTTAAAGAGATGTTACTCTCACTCAGCACTCAAGGCCTTGAGAGAACTTTTTTATTCATGGTTCATCTAAAACACTTTCAGTGTTGGTTGGAAAATTGCAAAGCCCAATTTCTTAGTAAGTTTCCTTTCACTTCCCTTTTTCTACGTTTAAGGCAGTGATTTTTGGGATGTGTAAAGATTGGTCCTTGTGCTCTTGGGGAAGCTTGATACTCTAACTTTCTCTTGTACTCAAAGCATGTGAGCAAAAAGGAAACTGAAAGGTGGCACTGTTTTCTTTCACATGAGTGTCATTAACTGGTTGTTACCTCCCCATATTAACTAGCAGAATAATTCTTGGATTTATTTCCCAGTCTATTCCAGCTCTGTGATTTCAGATGATTTGATTATGCAGGGCTTGATCCCTTGGTCCTGATGAGAAGCTACTGTAAATTAGGCAAGCATGTGTTACAGAACAGGAATTCATAACCATCAATACCAATACCATTTTGGGGACACTTAGCTTTCAGAGGATGGTTTATCAAAAGAATGCTAGCAGATGGTTTACCACCTTATGTGCTGTATCTGCTTCTTGTTCAACTTCTGCTGGCAAGGGAATACTGAGCTGCTTCCAAATATTTCTGCAGTGCAGATCTTGTCTCATTCGGATACCGTCACTTCCTAAAACTCCATTTGTTCTGTCTGCCCTGTCAAATTGGGTTTTAAGCTTTTGGACTCATGTGTCAGCTCTACTGTTGTCATCAGTCAGTTGGCTGCAGTGGTGACTCCAGTGTGCACAGTCTAAACCTCTGGCAGATGAGGATAATCCATCCACTGGGGCTTAAGAGCCAAGTTTTTTGCAGGTTTGCTGAACTGCATATTATACAGACTTAACTTATATTGCTGAATGCAAGAATTCCTTGAAATATGTTGCTTTTCTTGTGAATCTGAGCTCTGATGGCATGTAAATGGGCCTCTGATATTGGCTGAGGTATGCTATAAATGTTACAGTTCTTTTAATTCTTACAGGAAAGTATATATCTGGCACATGGAGGGGGATATAAGGGACTCAACAACTAAGCAGGTCATATTAAATAGTGCAGTTGTGCAACACATGGTCCTTGTACTCAGAAAGGTCCCTGGCAGAAGGAGTGTCGGTCTGACAATGCTTCTGTTTTGTTGCAGCTTCTTTTCTTTTTTTCTCCCAGCAGACTGGGGTAGCTGAGGAGCTTGATATGGAGCTGCTTCCTTGTATTTCACACAGGATTTCTTCCTTCAGGGCCAAAGTGCTGAGAAGAAAACAGATACTAACACAGCTGAGGCAGAACCGTGCTCAGAGCTGCATGCTGAGCAAACAGAGACTTCAACCAAAATGCCTGGCAGCAGTGCAGAGGCTGTGGGGGTCCGGCAGGAGCAGCCTTTCATCGTCCTGAGCCAGGAGGAGTATGGGGAGCACCACTCATCCATCATGTACTGCAGGTATGGCACTGGCAGGAGAGGGCTGTCTTGTAGAAGCCTCTGCAGAAGGATCAGCTGTGTCTGCCCTCTTTCTCCCAGCCTCTGTTCTGTCCAGCACATTGGACATGTACTCTCAGTTGTTGGGCAGTCAGGTTGGTGTGACTGAAAATAACATGTAGCTTGTGCTACGTGTGAAAAAGGACAAAGATTTTTGGACAGAGATATTTGTGATTGGGCAATGCTAGCCAGGAGGAAAGTCTCTTGGAAAGCAGGTATTTTTTAAGGGCATTATGCTTTATGTCTGGAGCTTGGTGTGCTTTGTTGTGCCAGTTACTGTGAAGTGAGCAGGAAGCAGTGCAAAGTTCTAATTCCTGCAGAAGGAACTTGTGTGTGGCCAGGAAAGGAAGGATTAGTGGGTTACATCTAAGAATTTGAGGGAGAAGACTATCCCATCAGTTTCATTCTACACACAGGGTTGATTGTTCTGGACGGAGGGTGGCCAGCTTGGATGTGGATGGGGTCATCAAAGTCTGGTCTTTTAACCCCATAATGCAAACAAAAGCTTCATCCATTTCCAAATCTCCATTGCTGTCCCTGGAATGGGCCACCAAGCGTGATCGGCTGGTGAGTAGTCTGTGTGTGGAAGTGCAGCAGATGATTTGGGGCCGTGTTGCATGTTCACTTCTAGACAGCTGCACTGTGGATAAGATTGGGGCAGCAGTTAATTTCCAAAGGGAACCAAAGCCTCTAAAAAGAGCTAGAGTGGGGAGTGTATGCTTTGTATTGAGCAAGGAGTTCACCACTGCTTGCCCTGAAACAGAAATTCTGAAGTGCAGTGTGGTACAGCTGCAGGATAGAAGTAGTGCCTTTGAGAGAAATGCCTGTCTTCACACAGATTACACAGCAACTTGTAAAGACAAGCAGAAGCAACTGAGTACAGCAGCCTGTGGGAGGCCTGCAGCAGAGAGCTGTGGACCTTTACTCATAGCCTGAGCCAGCAGCAGAGAAGAGGAAACAGGGTTGTGGGGGTGGCATTTTACTTGTGTGTAAAAAGGTGTGAAAAAAGCTCCATGGCCAGTTCTAGACTGGTGTCTTAAGAGCTGAGGGTTTGTGTGTGCATGAGGAGCTTGGGTCTTGTTTAAATAACATGGAAGTTTAAGTGTTTCCTACATGCCTTTTTCTCTAATTCTATTGCTAGAGAGGAGCCTTAAATGATATGCATTCCTTTGAGTACTTGCACTGTTGCTAGTGTTTCATGGCCTCCCTTGGCAGATACAGGCTGTATGAGAAGGCTGGCCTGCAAGTGAGGCAGTATTTTTCACATTTTGGCACTGACAATATGTGGCTTGCTAACCCCAAAATGCCACCTGTGAAGAGCTGGTGCTAAAGCTTGTCTGTTCTTTGGCATTTAGAAAGCAAGTTGTCAATGCAGTTGTTGCTCTTTGTTTGTTGTGAAGATGTTTCTTCTGCTTTGTGGAATTAATTTCCTTCTTGCTAACAGAAAGATTCTTCCTTCTGAAATACATGTAGGATGCACCAGCAAATTAGGCACTGAAGTGACAAAGATCTGGCTTGCTCAGTTTTCTTTTATAATGCATCTTTTCATTACTTAAATTTTAATTGAAATTGTAACACCACTGATAAAGCATGTGTGAGCTCTTCTGGATGATTTTATCCTCCCATGGGTGAAAGGAGTTGGCTTCTGCTTGAATTTCTCTTTGGCACACAGTTAACAATCTTAAGCTTCTCTTTACTTAGACCCCTAGATACTGAGACTCCATACATGTTTTGCATCTCATAAGGTTGAGCCATGATCTAAAAAGTGGTGTTTATGCCACCTTGGTGCCTATTAGATCTTTTTCTCACTGGGAAGCAGGGTTTTTACTCTGACTTCTGTGGCTTTGGGGTAGTCCCACTCAGTGTGATTGCACAAGAAGACAGGATGTACTATAATGGAGTAATATTTAGTCTGAATGCATAGAAAAAAAATTACTAAGTCTTGGTGGTTGTTGGCCAGCATCATTGTACTGCTCACTCACACTTTTTCCATCTACTTCCTTGCTGGTTTCAAGCTGTTGCTTGGCAGTGGGGTCGGGACAGTTCGTCTTTATGACACAGAAGCAAAGAAGAATCTCTGTGAAATCAGCATTGATGAAGACATGCCCAGGTAACTCTGGAATACTGATTTTTGTATATAAATAAGCGGTGTTGGTTTTAATAGTAAACATCTTAATGTTCCTGCTGCTTTTCTGCAACTGCAGGACTATCCAGCCTTCATCTAGAGGGCAGTCCCTGCCTGAACAGTGTAAAACTGTTCAGGTAAATGGGAGACACTCAAAAACTAAGCAGATGAATCTGCCCTCCTTTGCAGTGCACCCTGTCTTGCGAACTCTTAATGGGAGAGCTCGTAGGTGAGTGTTTTGCATGAGGCAGCTGCAGGAGAGAGGTGATTCAGACCATGTGCCTGTGTTTCAGGATCCTCTCGCTTGCCTGCAGCCCAAGTGGTGCCTCCTTCGTCTGCTCTGCAGCAGCCCAGAGCCCTGTCTCCCACATTGACTTCTCAGTAATCAACTCTGGGGGCAAAAGCATGAACCAGGTTCCTGGGAAGCTGCTACTGTGGGACACTAAAACAATGAAACAGCAGGTACTTGCTGGGTTTCTTTCCTTTCTCAGTCTTCTTGCTGAGAATGAGTGTCTTCTGTTTCAATGTCTAGGAGCCCTCTTTCAAAATTATGCTGACTTTCTTTTCAACACCCTTCCTTTTCCTTCTTCCTCCTTTCCCTCTGTCACATTCAGGATAAAAATAAATAATGTAAGTAGCTGCTGGATTGGGTGAAGTTTTTTTGTTTTATTGGTGTGTTGGGATTTTTCTGAGGAATTCTTCAGAATAGTCCATGGCCTTGTTTCTATTCTGGCTGCACAGTTTGTGACTGGAAATATCCCAAGTGGATTGAATGACGCTTTGCTGAGGCTTTCTCCAGTTGAGCTGTACTGAAAGGTTTTCGTTGCTGCTGTTTCCCTTGCCTTCCCTGTTTTTAAGTGAAGTGCTGTCCCTGACATGTAGGAGAAAGCAACATACTCGAGCTAATGCCTGCCAGAAGCTGGTTTTGCAGCCTTGAGGCCATGGCCAAGAAAGCTGTGGCTTGGCTGAGGTGAATTGCTGGTTTAGTGTCACAGAAAAATGCCGCTGCCAGACCTTGAAGTCTGTAGTCATTAGAGGCGTAGGGCTCCAAACCAGACTTCTTGTTACTAAATACCATCTTTCTTTCTTTCTTCCTTCCCCTGGAGTTCAGCTCTTCAGCGCCCCCAGCTCCATTTTCTCAGCACTAATGCAAATTTTCCCTTCCAGCTGCAGTTCTCCCTGGAGCCTGAGCCCATTGCTATTAACTGCACAGCCTTCAACCACAATGGCAACCTTCTGGTCACCGGGGCTGCAGATGGGATTGTTCGTCTCTTTGGTACAGTGCAAAGGGACCTGGGGGCATTGGTTGGTAGCCAGCTCTGAGGCCAGGTGGCCAAGACTGGCATTTGGGCTTGGATCACAAATAGTGTGGCCAGCAGGATGAGGGAAGGGATTGTCCCCCTGCTCCTGGCACTGCTGAGGTTGCATCTCAAAGCAGCATGTTGGGTTTTGGGGCCCTCACTACATAAAAGACATTGTGGGGCTGGAGCATGTCCAAAGAACAAAACCAAAGCTGGTAAAGGGTCTGGAGCACCTGAAGAGTGGCTGCAGGAGTTGGGGTTCTTTAGCTTAGGGAAAAGGAGACTGAGGGGACACCCTACTGCTTTCTACAAGTACCTGAAAGGAGATTGTAGCCAAGTGTTGGTCAGTCTCTTCTCCCAGGTAACAAGGATCAGACAGGAGGAAACAATCTCAAGCAGCATCGAGGGAGGTTTAGATTTGATATTAGGGAAACTTCTGTCACCAAAGGGATTGCCAAGCACTGGAGCAGGCTACCCAAGAAAGTGCTGGAGTCACCATCCCTGGAAGTATTTAAAAGATGTTACAGATGTGGCACTTAGGAGTGCAGTTTAGTGGTGTAGTTGGCAGTGTTAAAGTTGGGCTTGATTATTTTGGAGGTCTTTTCTAACTTAAATGTTTCTGTGAAACTGAGTAGTGAGGTGGTCCCTAGTCCTCAGCTGGCTCCCCATAGCAGGGAGGCAGCTGTAGGATATGCTTGGAGAACAAGGTGGAAGCTGTTGTCTCCACAGGAGCTCTCAAGAGTGAATTGACATAGACTTTTTTGGAGGACATTGGCTGGAGACCCTGGTAGTGCTGCTGGATCTGTTGTTTCTCTCCTGCTGAAGAGGAGAGTGAATTTGCTCTTAAGCCGTGTGGTCTTGTGCTGTGCCAGATAGCAGTACCACTAGAGGCTGAGTTGTGAGGAAAGCAATAAATGTGAGACCTTGCATTTAAATGCAAGAGTTTCACATTAGTCCTCCTTTTGGGAGTAATTTGTGTTTCTCAGGTTTTTGTTCTCTTCAGCCTTTTCTTGCAATAAAGGCAGCTCAGGGCTCCTAACTTTGAATGGGGAATCTGCCTCTGGTGCAGGTGGAGGCTGCAGTCCCTGGTCTTTGGGAGGAGAGCTGTCAGCAGCTGGGAGGATGGGCAGGATAACAAGGGGAGGAGGAGGGCCAGTGGTGCTTGGATGCAGAATGCCTGCAGTTGTCAGTGAGTGTATGAGCAGCCCTGTGAAGTCAGTAGTTATAGACAATGATTTTTGTGGCCAAAGTGAGAGCAGGAGTATAGGCACAGGGTGCTGGGACTGGATTGGGCTCCCCCAGGCTGGTTTGGAGGGCTGGCACAGAGACCTCAGGAACATAAAAGGCCTCCCTCTCTTCACCTCAGCTCTGTGTGAGTAGGAGGAGTGTTCAGTGCTGGTTCTCCCCTCAGATATGCAGCAGCACGGGTGCGCCATGAGCTGGAAGGCACACGATGGGGAAGTCTACTCCGTGGAGTTCAGCTATGATGAGAACACAGTCTACAGCATAGGAGAGGATGGCAAGGTAGGCTGGGGATGGCCTCCTACTGCTCAGCTGGCAGAGAGGTTACTTCTGGAGTCTTCTCCATATGGTGGGGACAATCATAAAAATATGCTCAGATTCTGGATGAAACGTGGGCTGCTAACTGCAGTCTTAGGTGTGCAGTACCACCCTGCTCCAGGTAATCTGCAGAGAGAGTGGCTGATAAATGTGTTCATAGTTGGAGCAGTCTTTGACCTTGTGTGAAAATCCTACTGTTGGTGACATCCCTTTTCTAAATAGTCCATGTGAAGATGACCTTTCTCTGACCTGAGATCACCACATTTGAGATATGGGATTCACAGGAAGGCATATCCTTGACCACCTTGCATAAATCTCATCAGCAGCTCCCTTTATAATTGTTATTGTAATTGTTATTATTGTTTATAATAAACACTGCAATTTCTGCAGTTCCTCAGTCTTCAGCAGTAGAGAAAGGTGTGGCTCAGGGAGGGACTTTGGCTGAGGAGTAAAGCAAGTTCTCACCAGAGTACTGCATGCAGTATGGAAAGACACATAGGCAGTAGTGCTTGAGGAAGGCAGGGCATATCTTTGCCTGGATAGAAGGCACTCTTACAGCCTTTGCAGCCTGTGTTTTATTAATATATATAGTCATTAGGTATAGATGTCAAAATGCCATCTTTGTGAGGAATACCCACTATTTTGCTTAAAAGCAAAAAAAGGCTACTGCACTTGCATCCCAGTTAATTTCATTATAGGCTTTTCTCATCTCTTTTTCTCATTCTAGTTTATTCAGTGGAACATCCATAAAAGTGGCTTGAAGGTGTCTGAGTATGACCTTCCCAGGGAAGCTACAGGTCCTTTTATTCTCTCTGGGTACAGTGGCTACAAGCAAGTCCAGTTCCCACGAGGACGGCTTTTTGCTTTTGACTCTGAGGGCAATTACATGTTGACATGTTCTTCTACTGGGGGAGTAATTTTTAAGGTAAGTCTGAGAAGTGATGGGGACTACTCTTAAGTATCCATACAAACTTCTGTTAATTACAAGGGTGCAACAGCAGCCACTGGAAGTTTTTAAGCAGCACGCTGGCTCTGTCAAAGCTGCTGCTCAGTTTCACACAGTGTGCATTTTAGCAGTGTGTAGTGAGTGTACAGCAAGTGTTTGTGTCCTACAGCTGGAGTATTTGTGCTCTTTCTTAAAGCCTAGCTTTTAGTGTCCAAGTGACTAGGACAAAGTTTTAATTACTTTTTTAATGTATGGATACATGCCAGTTCAATGCAAAATGTATGATTGTTGACTGGTGCTCATGTTCAATCTGCCTTTTGTGCCTGCTGATTCTATGTTAGACCCAGCCTGATCCTCTTCCCTTACCATGTACTGAAATTAAAGAAAGGGTAAGGCTGAATGGTTCTGAGTGCCCAAATTTCTGTGCTTCATTAACAAGTGTTACTTGTCACATGCCCATGCTCTTGCAAGGCAGATTAGAATCGGAATTTTTACTTTGCATCTGGGGCACCTGAACTAACATGAGCTATAGCTTAGGCTTATGTGCTTCTCATCAGTGTATGCTCTTAGCCTGCCTTGTTCAATTACTGCAGTTCAGTTGATGTCAGAAGTTGAGCTGCCTGAGAGCACATGCTACTGTAGTGAGACTGGAAGCTTCCTTTCCCGTGTGTGCTACACACATCTCAGTATCTCTCTGATTTTCTGCTTACTTAGTGTGCTTTCTGCATGCTCTTAGAGACAGAGTGTCTCTATCAGGCTTTGGCTTGTCCTGGGTGCATTGCCCCCACTGCAGAAACATACCTCCTTAAAATCTTATGCTTTCCTTCTTTTTAGTTAAATGGTGAGGAAAAGGTTCTGGAGAGCTGCCTTTCCCTGGGAGGACACCGAGCTCCTGTTGTCACAGTGGATTGGAGCACAGCCATGGACTGCGGGACCTGCCTCACTGCTTCTATGGATGGGAAAATTAAATTAACAACCTTACTGGCTCAAAAGTCTTAACCTGGACAGTACTGAAGGGGGAAAGAGCAATAGAGCTGACAAACCCAGTGTTAACTCACAGGAACAAACTGCATGGGAGAGAAGGCAAAGCAAAGTCCCTCTTCTCATTGTAGCTTTTGCCTCTTGATAAATACATTTGCCAAACCACTGTGCAACAGAATGCCAGTACGGGATTGGATCAGTGGCAGCACTGAAAAATAAGTCTCCACTAATCCATTGTGGCAGCTGGACTTCCCTCTGTTAGGGAGTCTTGAGTAGCACGTGGCTAAAAGGCTGTGGTCACGTCAGGGTTCTGCAGAAGAAGGTGAGGCTGGAGGAAGCAAGCATGAGGCAGCACAGTGCATGACAGTAAGATGACTCAAACTGGAAAGGCTGATGAGAAACCAGAGTATTCTTGGTATAACATATGTTCTTATGATTTTGTTAGTTTGTTTTTATTTGGTATTTTTCTGTAAAAAGAAAATATTCCCTTGCATTTGAACTCTATGCTTTGTTCAGCAGTTGCTGCAAAACATGGAGGGTGGTGAGGGCAGTGATGTGCCAAGTCTCCTGCATGCAAAAAAGCTCTTGTGTTTTCACCAGGTGCTTCCAGCACCACATCTGCACACCAAGGTGAACCAGACATCCAGGAACAAAAACAACTGCATTTGCTTGGATGTATTGTGTTACCTTGGCATAGGTATCTGCTACCAACCAGAGCAGAAATTTGAGTCAGACTTTGAAATACTTATGTTGGAGTTCAGAAGCTACATAATGCCTAGTAGGTACCTGATGGTGGATAGGGGGAGGGAGGCCAGGACCAGTCTGGCCCTGTATAGGGCTCTCTGTCACTGGAGCTGTCTCTCCCCCTAAGCCCCCAACATCAGGCAAGTGCTGATGGTATTGCATAGCCTTTGAATGGACTAAGCAGATACATTTTATCTGCTTACACATTGCCATGGAGCTTTCTGCTGCTTATGTCCTTGGCCTGTATTGGGAGTTTGTGGTACTGTTGTTCCTTGGCAGAGCATACACTGTGCTGGAAAATGAACAGCCATTCATGAGCCATATGGGTAGCCATTCTCACAGACAGCTGCTCAAGGATAACACTGCTGGATACTGAAATCCTCACTACAGGCATATTCATGCTACAGGTACCTGTTGTCCATGGAGTAACTTGCTCCTGCTGACTACACTCCTCTTAAAACCCCACCTTCCGTTCTCCAAGACTAACATGTCCCCTGCTAGACTGACATCTAAGTACAGGCTTTCCTGTACTTAGATGGAGTGGGATGTGATATTAATGGTGCAACTGCTCTTCATGCCAGTCTGAACTAATGTCCCCTCAAATCTAGTGCTGACTTTGAACTGGCTTCAGGAATTCCCAGGGTTAGTCTGGGAGTTTAGAGAGTTCTCAAATAGGAGCCTTTGTTTGCCTCTAAAAAGGCCAAGAAAGATTGTGGCTGTATTCCAAGCCCTGCAGTGGTGACTACATTGCATAGGGGTTTTAGAATTCAGAATTACAAAATTACAGAATGGTCTGGGTTGGAAGGGACTTAAAGCTCTTCTAGTTCCAACTCTGCCATGAGCACAGCCACCTTCCACTAGACCACGTTGTCCAAAGCCCCATTTAATCCGGTCCTGAACGCTACCATGGATGTTACTTTGTTCCAGATGTTATCTTCCAGCCCTCACAGAGGGTCAGTTGAGGTTTCTGGAGAGAGACTACTTTCAGGTTTGCTTCATAAGTAGGACTATGAGCAAAACAAAACCTCCAAACAGGGAAAGAAAGTATAAAAAACATGCGCCAGTCCAAGGCTGCTATGCAAAATAATAGTGCATTAGCACAACGTTGATACTGTGCCAGAAACCTGGAGGGAAGGAATGGACATGTTATTTTGCTAGAACAATGCTCAACATGCTGTATTCCCAGAGGGGCTTTTACCCCATCCTTGGCCCAGGCTCCCCTCTCCTCGCTTCCCGGAACGAGTCCCCGCCGCTCCGGCGGAGCGCTGCTGCCCGGTGCAACCGGGCCTGCACGACGGGCGCTCCGGGCGGCACGACGGCACCGTAACCGAGCGCTCGGGGCGGCACGGCGGCAGCGTAACCGAGCGCTCCGGGCGGCACGGCGGCAGCGTAACCGAGCGCTCCGGGCGGCACGGCGGCAGCGTAACCGAGCGCTCCGGGCGGCCAGGCGGCAGCGTAACCGAGCGCTCCGGGCGGCACGGCGGCAGCGTAACCGAGCGCTCGGGGCGGCACGGCGGCAGCGTAACCGAGCGCTCGGGGCGGCGTCGGGCCCGGCCCGCCAGGCTGCCCCAGGGCTCGGAGGCTGCACGCCTCGTTCCCAACGCGCCGTCTGCTCCGCAGCTGGCTCAGAGCCGTGTTTGCTCCTTGACGGAGTATCGAGGAACGCGATATTGCCTGCCTGCCTGATCAAACACGGGACTCTGTCGTGACTTGGGTTTTAGGGCGGCCTGGGGCTGTTTTTCCAGCTCCCCTGCACTCCCGGTCGGGCGGGAAGCAGCCCCGGTGTGACAGCGGAAGGCGCCCCGTCGGCACCGCCCCGCGTGGGCATGGCGGCTGGGGCCCGGCGGCGGCAGCTCCCGGCCTGGATGGGGGCGGCGGGGGACGGGCGGGCGGCGGCGGCACCGGCCCCCAGCGCCGGGCGGCGGCGAGCGGCGGCGGGGCGCAGGTAGCGCCGCTGGGGCGGGGGAGCGGCCGGGGCGGCGGGCGGGAGGGCGAGCTCAGCGCTGCCCACGCTGAGCGTCCCCTGTGCATTGCCCAGGCCGGCGGCGCTGTACTGCATGAACGAGGCGGAGCTGCTGGAGGTGGCCCTGGCAGTCCTGGCCGAGGTGAGCCGGGACCTCCGGGGGTGGGGGCGGCAGGGCTCCGGAGGACGGGCAGGGAGCGCTGCTGCCCGCGGCTCCCTGGCGGCCCTCTCCGGGCGGGCCGGAGGGCGCTGCCGGTGCTGCATGGCTTTCCCGGCCTCTCCTCCCTGTCCCAGCGGCCCTGCTGCCTTTGCGAAGCAGAACCGCAGGCCTGGGGCCTGGCGAGGCGTGGCTCACGGGCATGGTGGGCTGCCCTCCTGCTCCTTGGGTGCTCCCGGCATGAAGTCATGCACGGCCGGCAGTTGTTGTTTTCCCTCTGGTCAGAATCTACAGAGCGAGGAGGGTGAAGAGAAGGCCCGATCCGGGAGCGAAGAGGAGCAGGAGATCCCGCCAACACCAAACGAGGTTCCTGGAAGCACGGCCAGCACGGATGGAGGCAGTGACCGCGGTCCGGCACTTCCGTCCCCTCCTGCTGCTGCTGCTGCTGACGCAGAGGGGACAGGCGGGGAGAACTCTGAGGACGATGTCCTGAAATACGTCAGGGAGATCTTTTTCAGCTAACATCTCTGACTTCCCAGGAGAAGAGGGCACAGTGGGGAGGGTGTCTCCTCCCGCGGCCCTGGGAACGGAGGGAGGAGGGCCTGGAGGGGGCTGTGCATCCATCTGCTGTGTCGGTGCCCTGTGTAGCTGGTAGGATACCCAGGAAGGCCAGAGGGGGAAAGGAAGGAGGTACTCAGTTCTCCCAATCTATGCTGGGCTCAGTGGGATTTGGCTCCAGATTAGGTGTTCATTTCTGTTTCACATTTCAGAGCATGGACAGATAAAAGAAGACATTCGGGTTTCTGTGAGTTATCCCTTTGGTGGGTTGGTGTTTGTTGGGCATGGAGGCAAGCAGGGAGCTGCTGACCTGGAAGACCTTTGCTGGCAGAGCTACATGGTCGTGGTTCAGCCTTGAGGCTCCCTTGTCCTTGTGGTCCCTCTGTCACAGCTGCAGTGGGGCCTGGCAGGCTGTTCCCATTGGGACTGGTGCTGAGTTTGTCTCCAGACTCCAGCTGTCTTCCCAATGTTGAGGAACACGAACGGGAGCAGACTGGCAGGGGCTGGACTGCCCTGAGGGGGCTGACCCCGTGGGGGGGCCAGCGTGCATGGGGGTCTGGGAAGGGATGAAGATGGCTCGGTGTCCTCTTCCCAATCAAAAAAAAAGGACAAAGAAACCACATGAGGCCAGCTGTGAGAGCATGTATTGAAATGAAGAATCGGTGAAATCAGCATCACCAGCCTCATTCCCACCAAGGCTGAAGCAAGAGGAAACAGACCCTCATGTCCCTTGAAACAAATTCACTCAACTGCAAAGAATATCACTGTTGAGCAAACATTCTTTATTTGCATAAATTCTCCCAGTCACTGGATGAATTAATGCAGCATGTACTTACAAAGCTGTTACATATTCACTACACAGAAAATTCAATAACATAAAACTCTGGTTTTGAAAAATGATTATATGGACTGGAGTTAACCGTTTTAGTCTTTTCCGCCATCTAGTGTCCTTTAGGGGTTATTACTACCCCCTGTAGGGGTTTTGCTGGTCGTTGAATCGTCTTCCTCACTTGTCCTTTTATTGCACTTTCTTAGTTGGTGCATGCTCAGTTTGTTATCTTGTTTTCAAACTACAAACCTCCTTCTTTCTGGTGTTACTTCTGTATCGTCCTAGATGGCTTTCTTCACAGCCTTGAAGGTTGGTTATTGATTGGCTGTTTAAGTGATATGTATCCTGTCTAGTTATGAAGAAATTATCTATTTGGTTACATTTTCCTGAACATTTGTTAGTTCCTAGTTAAACATAATGTACAGATCCTGTTTTCAAACTCCCTTTGTTATATGGTAGGGCCAAATGTATTAAAAGCATTTTGTTAGTTAATTACAATTTTAATCACATACTATGGAGGTACTAGCAACTTTTTTTACTTAGACTAGGTATGAGCAAAGGGCTGTGCCCACTGGTAGCTAGTTCTGCTACCTTCACTGCTCTTTGGGGCCAGAAGTGCTGTCACTTTGATGCTGTGCCACTTTGATGCTGTGAGGGGTGTTACATGCTGTTGTACCTGGGCAGCTTCTGTGCTGTGGCTGTTGTCTGCTGCCAGGTTGATGCAGGAATGCTGCACGCAGCAATGTGCCAGAGGATGGCTGGACACGAGCCTTTGGACTGGGAATCAGATTTTTGCTAGGGAGTAAGGCTGTATTTGGATTACAATTTTAAAATCATGTTACCAATAGCTCTTGCATCTTCTTCGCTGTCAAATCTTAGTGGGCAGGGCCTCCTCAGTTAAATGGTTTTGACACATATGTGTGTGCTTGGCCCAGCTAAGGTACACAGTGACAGTGAGAATCTGGAGCAGTAGCAGAGCCTGAGTCCCAAGCAGTGCCAGGAAGCCTCCAGTGAAATCAGAGGGATGAATCCAGTGTGAGGTTTGTAAAAGAAACATACCCAGGCCTCCAGACAGGATTATCATCTTGATGAAGAGTATGATGCGAATCATCTTCCATCCCTCTCCCTGCCCTTTAAATGTGCAATTCACATTTAAAACAAAAGGGAGGTGGAAGAGGATGAAGACCAGGCAGCTATACACACAAACCCTGGCTAGTCCCAGTTGCAGTGGACTGATGCCCATTGCCTGCAGATGCTTGGTGTCCAGGCACTGCAGCTCCCCAGCTGTACCATTCCACAGGCAGAAGTTGTAAAAGCCAATGCGTTTGTCAGGGAGGTTCACCAGGTTCCCGGCCTCGTACAGCAGAGCGTAGGACACCAGGGCCAGGGTCCCAACAGCCTCCAGTAGAGCCAGCACGGGCAGCAGCTTCTTGGCACACCACTGTGGCAGCACACCCATCCTGGTGCCTGCATGCTTTCTTGGTACCATGGTAAGAGCTGCTGTGGGGATGCCTGTTGCAAAACATGAAGGGGGGACCCCTCAGTTGTTGCCTCTTATGGCACCCTTCCCGAGATGGGCTCTGAGCCTTATGCCTGGGGTCTAGGGACTCCCCTTGCAAACAGAACAGGAGTGTCTCAGTCCTGCCTAGGACTGTGCTGCACATGTGTTACTGCACTGTGAGGGGGGTGCATTTGGTGCACTTCTGGTCACAGCAAAGGTGGCTTAATGGTGGACCAGTACTGGGAGGAGAGTATGACTCAGCTTCACACATGCCCTTTGCATCATGATCTCATTGGAAAAGGCATTTGTCAGCAAATTGCAGGGATGGGAGGAGAGAAAAACTGCTGTCTGGGAAGAAGCATGATAAGAGCTATTGTGGGATAATGCCTTTCTTTCAGCTTTTATCAGACAAGGACATCCCTTTTGATCTTTGGACTACTGAGTAAAGTGCAGAGGTGACAGGATCTGAACTGCAGGGCTCCCCTTGCCTCCCTGCCCTTGTCCTATAGCTCTGGAACACCCAGTGCCATTGATATGGGTGTGAAATGGGTGGCCATTTCCAGCATTTCCACCTGGAGCTCAGCTACCCACTGAGGCTCGTAGACACGGTGCTCCTCTGTCTCGGTTGCCTGGGGAGCAGTGCCCTACACAGACAGGCAGGTGCCAAGCTCAGAGAGGCACCCTGGATCCTCCTGCAGCCACTGGGACATGGGTGCTACTGAGACACACCTGGGATTGGCATCCACCTTGCTCCTCTCTCAGGCTGGTTGGCAAACTTGACTCTGCTCCTCTCCCCAGAATGTGTACTGTCCTCTAGTGCTGTCCTGTAGGCTTCTGCTTCACACTGAAAAACAGGGAAGTGTCATCAGGAAAGGCTATCACTGCCTGCAGAGTCATATGGCATTGAAGCACTCTCCACCCAGGTCTGCAGAGAGGCATAAACACAGGACTCAAGGGACCTTGGCTTCAAGCCCAGCCTTGGGCTTGAGGCTTTGCAATTAACTCTTCCTCCCTCTGACAAGCTTCAGCTGCTGAGAATAATTTACCACTTTCCTTTAAGAAGTTCACATTAGCCCTACTGTCCCCTTCCACTGCCTATTACCCAGTGGTATATCATTTACTTAAGAATTGGACTCTGGGTCCCTTCCAGTTCAGAATAGTCTGTGAATTTGTGATAACCTGGATGTCCTAGACCATCACCCAAAGCTGATTATGAATTTGGTACAGCCTCTGAGTTTTTAGAGTGCCAGAAGAGACTCTACTCAATCTGTACTCAGTGCCTGGTGGTGCCTGCCTCTGCTGCTGACCAGAGACCCTTCAGCTTTCCCCTCCCACTCCTCATCTCTCCCTGGAAACTTGGAAGTGGGGCACCTCTGTTTAATGAGCACAAAGATGAAGCTTCTCAGTCCCGAACTTCTTCCAAGAGAAACACACACACAGCATGGAAGGGAGGTCACAGCATCAGACACCAACCTGTCCACTTCCCCTGGTCGCTTTTCCCTCACTTCTTGTAGCCTCCCTTGGAGGGCTTCTTCTCAAAAGGCTTCTGGAGAGACTGGAAGCTCACATGGAGGATGCCCATTGTTCTGAATCTGCAATGAAGACACAGGAAAAATATCTGTGCTTGGGCACAGGATGTGCTGCAAAATCAGACCTCTGGTGAAATGTAATTCACCATGGTTTCTCTTTCCCCTAGTGTTGTTGCTTGGTTTGTCTGTCTTACACATGGTCTCCTGCACCCAGACATTGCTGCTCTTCCTGTCCTGTGAGGGCTCACACCACTCATTGTTCTTCCTGCTGCCCTGCCTTACCCTGAGAGGAAGAACAAGCTGCACTTGGAGGGAGTTCTTGGCTGGCTGACCAGGTCTACAGGGATTTCTGCAGCCCAGCTGACTCTTGGCCCTGCCCGCCCACCCACCAACCCTTGCTGTTGTATTTCTTTAGACCAATTTCCTAGGGAAGGCAGGCTTGTAGAAAGGTGGCTTTTTGTTCAGTCATCTCATGCTCACTCCCTTGGTATCCATAAAATGTACAAGCTATTAAAATTTGTCCTAGTTGCACATGTTTACTAGAGAGGGGACAGAATTAAATTCCTATCAGGTTTATGGTAACATATGGCAGGGGTGGAGGACAGCCACCTCAGAGACCCTGTGCTGCTGTGTGATCTCTGCATGCATGGGGACCTGGGGAAAGCACATGGTATCTCTGCCCTCTCCTCTGCTTTGAGGATCATGTGTGTAAGGACATATTTTCCCAGCAATGTCCCTCTCTTCATGGTTAAATTGCTGGCATCTTTACCTCCTGCTGCTTCCCCAGCAGGTAAATCCCTGTCCCTACGTGTGACTGATAGGACCAGAAACATGCCTGGGATGGCCCTGTGCCAGCTGGATGGAGAACTGGCCTGGAGGCAGTGAAGGCTGAGACCTGGCACCATGCCAGGGTGCAGCCACAGATAAGGATATTTGTGAGCTCTGCAGTTCATCACTGAGGCAGGTTTAGCAGCAGTCTGGCTGAGAAGCGAGAGACAAACAGGAAAGAGCTCTCACCCAGTCTACAGCTTGGGTTTTCCCAGACAGTCTCACTGCCTCTAAGGAGGTGTCTGTGCCTTTGGATGGGAAACTCTGTGGCTCTTCCTCAAAGGTGCAAGAAAGGGGAACCTGAACATGGCACAGCAAGCCCCAGCCTAGAGTCAGCGTCCTTGTTCCTGGACTGGCATTGATGGAAACACTGGGTTTCACCATAGCAGAGCTCTGTGTCTCAGTCTCCCTGGCAGAGAGAGGCCCCATGGGAATGGCTCAGGAGCTCCCTGAGGTCTCTGTGTGGTCAGTAAGGCTCCTAGGCACCCTCTGTGCTTTTGGGACTGCACAGCCCTTTCCTCTGCTGCTCACAGGCAGCGGGCACCCTTGCCAGGCTGGGGCTGTGCCTTCCTCTGGCAAGCAGCTGGCAGAGCGCCTGGGCAAGGAGACAGGAAGGCACACAGCCCTGGCACCTGGGTTAGGGGACAGGAAGGCACACAGCCCTGGCACCTGGGCAAGGGGACAGGGAGGCACACAGCCCTGGCACCTGGGCAAGGGGACAGGAAGGCACACAGCTCTGGAACAGGATCTGTGCAGGGACGAGCATCTCTGTGAGCCACTGGATGCCGCTGCAGTGGGGCTGAGTGCAAGGAGGCGAGGGAATGGGCATTTCCTTTGGCACTGTAGAGCCTCCCAGACAGTTTGACTTTCCTGTCTCCCCTCTCCCTGGCTGCTGAGGGGAGAAATGCTGTACAAGAGTAATGGGAAAGTATCATGCTTTGGACATGACACTCTTCCTTCAGGACATCTGTCCTGTCTCTTCACCACCTCCCCACCCCAGCTATCCGAATCTGTTTCCCCCTTAGGTAGGATAAGCTGCGGAGAAACCATGGGTGAAGAAAGGCCACTGACAAGCTAAGGAATGCTGGTAAACAAAAACCAACCAGCAGCAAATGGAACAGACTGTGGGGGAACTGCCCTTAAAGCAGGGGAAGGACCCTCCAAGACATCTGCACCCTGCAACACCACCTCTGGCAGTCCTCCCCAGTGCCAGTGACATTAAAAAGCGGGGGTCTCAGTGGAGAATACTTACGGGCTGCCCATCTGGGTGGGTGCGGAGCTGAAACACGGCTGGAGAGGGCTGTGGTGCCGGGATAGGATACAAGTGGTTCTGCGGCTGCTGCCGGTGCTGCTGGCTGCTGGCTGTCCCCAGCCTTTTTTTGTCACGTGCAGATAGCTATCTCGGCTTTCTCTTTCGGTTCTGAGGGCAGTGCTCTTTCCCGATACAGAGTCAGCTGCCTCTGACCAAGAAAACAAGCCAAGCCCAGCTCCACAACCTGCGCCAGGCTCAGGCTTGCGTTTCCTTTCCTTCTCCCTGCTGTGCCAACCAGCAGGAAAACCTGACCAGGCTAAGCTCACCCCGGTTGCTGTGCTGTTAGAGTAGCTTGGGTGTCCGTGAGGGCTTAGATGAATTTGTTTCGTTTTGTTTGGACACTTTAGAGGTGACTGAGCGTCCCAGCACAGATGTTGGTACCTCAGCACTGCCAGAGTTCGTGCACTTTGGACACGGATCCCTCCCTCCCTGCCTCTGCTTCCCAGACACAGCGTGGCCCCAGTTCCCTGCCCGCAGCCGCCGTGCTTACGCAGGCACAGAGCAAGGTGCCAAGGTGCCTGCTGCTACAGGGAACCACTGACACCTCCAGTTATGGAAGGGGAAAACTCTCCTGTCGGAACTCAGTACATCCCTCTGGGTGTCCAGAGTTGCTGAAGCCCCTGCCGGGGGGCTTGGAGACACAGTGCACAGCCCAGAACACCTGGGGAATTGATTTTGACCCATGGAGCAAATTACCAGCTTATATGAGGACCAGAAAGTCACAGAAGTTTAAATAATGTAATAATAAAATTATCACCAGGTGAAAGGGTGGATTATGGGATTTTTTGGATGGGGGTTTTGGGGACAAGATGGAGGACTTAGGCATGTCCAGCCTTTCTTCTTGTTCTTCTCTGCCACCATCTTCTGCTGTGATGCTGGCACTTTGGAATTGGTTTAGAATAGAAGTTCACTGTCTAACGTAGGTGATACGTATTGGAAAGTAATTGTGAACATGGTATACATAGTTTGTAGTATAAAAAGACAACACCGCCCCCAGAGTGCCACTGGCTGTCCTACTGAGCGGACCTTAGCTGGACAGGAGAAAAATTTTATAGATAAGATTTAATAAACAATGCTGAGACCGAAAACTGAAGAGCTCTGACTCATTCTTCGGATGCGCGGGTCAAAACAGAGACTTTTCACAAATCTCAGGGCTGCAATGAACAGCAGAACTCCGAAGACTCTCCTGCCTTTAGTCCTCCTGGGCTGGTCTGGAGCTGTTTGTCCTACTAGCAGTCTTTGTGGTGGGGTTAGCCCTCCTCTGTTAGGAGGGCTGTGTGCTGGGGGTTGATGCATGTGGGACACCTAGCCATGAAGCTGATTTTCACCTCATAATTCCATGCTTAGGCATGGTCTAGAAATGTCCATGTGGTACACATGTTGTGACCTGTAATACTGGCACTCACATCTAAGAGCACAAAGTAAGTGGAAAGAAATATGGGAGGAAGTCCTAAGAGGAGCTCAGTGAACAGAGACATGCAAGTGGTGGTGGTGGGATGCCTTCCTATGTGCATCTGTGTGTGGAATAACCTCAGCATGGAGAGGGACAAGGGTCTGCATCAAGGAGTTCAGCTCACAGGTGGTTTAGGCAGGGGTTCTGGTGGGTGGAGACAAAAAACTTGCAGCAAATGAAGTCCAGCAGTCCAGAGCTGCTGAGCTGAAAGGGGAGAAGGAAGCCTTGGGGCTGAACATCTTCTAGCATTGGGGCTGATGGCTGGGAAACTGAGGGGTAAGAGACTTCTGAGGCAAGACCTCTGTTCCAGTGAAGTAACGTGCTTTGGCAGGGGCGTGTTTGTGCTCCCAAGAGGGAGGAGTCTTGCAGTTTGGGAACATGATTCATTTTTCAGTCATTCAGGGAGAAAAAGGGTATATAATTCTGATCTGGTGATCAACCAGCTCCTTAGCTGATCTCAGCACCACAAGTGAAGCTGCTGTTTCACTGCCATGGGCAGAAAGCACAAGCAGCTCCTTAAAAAATATCCTTGCTTTCACACTGGGGTCCTGTTTGCTGGGATAATCAGGATGACTGCCACACTGGGTCTGCTCTGCCATGCCAGAGCATTTCTCCCTGGAGTGATTGTCCCCCTGCTTGACTTCCAACATTTTGGAATTGCTGACTACTGTGCTCTTAGGAAGTGATGTTTAAAAAGTTTAAATGTTTAAAATACACCATTTGGGAATGTTACTCATGAAGTGTGGCATCTCACTGGCCAGAGCTGGTTGCCTGATTGTGCCCCGAGAAGTGGCAGAAGCACTTCTCGGTGTTTCCTGAGGAGCCCCATGTCTCCTCCCCAGCAGGGTCTCAGTATTTGCTCCTTTTAATGCCTCCTGGGATGCCATAGCTGCCAAAAGGGAGAAGTCCAGTCCAAATTTGACTCAAGACTTGCTCTTGGTTCCAGCTGACCTTCTGACTCTGGAGGCTTCCTTCCACACCTTTGGCTGCCTCTCTAGCAGGCAGTTCCCCTGGCTGCTCCTTCCAGGTATTTGGGCAGGGAAGATTGTGCCTGAAGGCTGGGCAGGATGCAGTTTGCCTTTCCATTCCCCTTCCTGGGGACATTTTACAGATGTGCTCTGCCTGCTTCTTGGGCTTCCAATGCCTAAGTCTAATGACAGAGTGGTTGGGAAGCACAAGTCTCATGGGGATGAGGTGAGGAAGGACATGTCTCATGGAGAAAGAATGGGAAGGGGGAGGAGAAAGAGAGCAGGGCTTCTACCTGTGTGTGCCTGGAGGTAGGAGAGACTGGATGGAGTGTTTGGGCTGCTGGGTTCTGCTTTCTGTGGGTGGGAAAGGAGAGCATGTTCCAGGAGCCAGCTTCTGCTAAATTCCTGTGTGACCGTTGCTTCCTGGAATTGTTTCCTGAAATGGACATCATTTTTGCATGCATTAGGAAGATTTATGTGGTTTTAAAGTGGAATTAACTGCTCTGCAGTTCTTGAGTTCTCATTTCTCATTGTGCAGTTAAAGCAAACACTCAGCAGTTTAGTAATATTATTATTATTATTATTAAGGAAAGCATGAGATCAACTGGAACTTGGCAAATTTTTTTGCTGATTTTACTCTTCTGTTTTAAAAGTAAACTACTACACCTTATCCCACATATGATTCTGTGGGATAATACTCCAGTCTGGCTATAAAACACAGAAACACAGAAAAAAATATTAAGAGCTGGGATATTTATTTATTTATTTGTTTGTTAAACTTCCTCTAAGCAATGCCCATTCCGGGAAAGCCTAGAAGAATGTGATCTGTTACATTTCTCCCCTTGGTTACAGTACACAATATCTTGGAATGAAATCTGCAGCTGGGGGAGGAACTGCCAAGCCTGCAAAAACATTTGAAGGGACATTCTTTATTAATCTCCTCTTTGGCAGGCAAGTTCTTACTGATCATAACACGGCAATATACTCAACTGTACCGTGCTTAAACTGTACTTGCACTCTGCTTACCTGGACTGCCTGTCCCAAAGAAGTCAATTCCAGCTGCAATGGTCTGTGCCCAGACTTAGGGGCTGGGAGAAGGGGACTCCCTTTTAACTGCATCTCTCCCTGCATACTGTGGGTGGCTGATATGTCTTTTTTCTCAAGAGCTGTATCTCCAGTGCCTTGGCTGGTGTGACAGGCACAGCCCCCACACTGATGGCAGTGCCCAAGTCAGTGCTGCAGGCCAGGCCCCTGGGCTCTCTCTCTCAGCATGACCTGACCCAGCAGATGTGTCTCACAGCTGGACAGGGGCTGGGTGAGCTGTAGCTGGCTTTAGTGCTGCACTGCCCTCACAGAACCACTGGGTGAGGTCCATGATCAACAGGTGAGATGAGCCAGGTCTGACAGTGTATGGGGTGGTTTGTCCCTTGAGAAACAAAGAATATTTACAACATTTTTTAAAACCTTTTATTCTAAGCAAAGAGGTGCCTCTACAGTTGATATTGAATTTCATTAATAATATTTAGCCCAAGGAGCACATTATTACAAATACATGTACCCTACTGAAAATAGGAGAAAATATTTTTTAACCTCTCTGGAATTTGCCTTGGGTTTATTTTTTCTCCACTGAGATTGTTGTCAATCAGTAAATCATAGTGTAGTAATGTGATGAAGACAGTTTAAATGACAGAAAAATGACCTCTTCCAAATGCTGAGATTGAAGGAAATCCAGCCAAAGAACTCTGTACTTCTCTTTGTGGAACATACTCTTTACTGAGGTTTGAGGTTATAGAAAAAAAATGGCTTATTGGTATTTAAATAATTAAACAAACTTGTAATGTTTACTTTCTTTCACTGGCTCAGGTACTTGAAATATCTTAGGTTGAGTGTCACTGCCTTGTGTCTGTGAAACAGAGTAGTGCCTTGAGTTTCTGAAAAAATAATAGAAACAGGAATGAATTATTATGACTAACAAGTTCCAAAAGACTGGTTGACAAAGAGGTATTATCTATCAGTCAGCCACTTTAGGGGCTGTTCAGGGAATGTACACCAGGCTGGGACAGGGGAATCTTGGTAAGAGTCCAATAACTATTGGGAAAACAGTTACCATGTAAAGGCTGATATTTTTCTTTTGGTGGCAAATTTTTTTGTTTGTGTAAAGTTACACTAATTAAATTAATTTTTTATATATCTGTCTCTGGTCAGAAAAAAACCCCTAACAGCCACAGCATGTTGCTCCTGGGATGAAAAATACAGGTATTTTTGCTTTTATGACTTCTGCTCTTAGCCATGCTGTGAAAATATTCTCCTGATGTTTTAGGGTGTTTTTTTTATGGTGTCTTGTTGAACATTTTGATTCATAGGGGAATATTAGAGTTACAATTAAAAAAGCCCCAACAACCCAAACCAACAATTGTAAATAAACATGATAATCACAGTGCCAGAAGGAGTACATGTAAGAAAGCTGCTCAAGGTTGAATCCCTTATGCTGTTCTTTTTAGCAAATATTTATGAACCTGGATACAAACATATAAAATTGACCAGGGAGCTCACTTCCTACTCAATATGGCTTGTTTATTTTTAGTCTGGGAACTGGACAGTTATGCTTTTTCAGTAGTATTAATTGCCACTGCTCTGTTTTTCATATATGTGTTTGGGCTTCTGAAAAAAAATTATTGGCATAAAATGCCAAAAGTCGAGAAATGCCAAAAGTCGAGAAATGCTGGTCTACCTCTTGAACCAATGAAAGCATTAACAAAGCAGTCAGCATTATAAAGTGCATGTACATAAAAACAATATCACCCATTGAAATATCAATGTGACTTCTTTCCAAATAATAGTTTGCTTTCTCTAGGCAACAATAACAGTGCTCCTATTTTACATCTTGAGGCCATACATTTTTCTAGGCTGAACATCAGCAAAGTGTTGTTGAGGGCTACGTACAACTCCAGCATGAATTTCTGTCAAAAATTCTACTGCAGCTGTGATATTCCTTGCTATTCACCTTTTTTTCAAATGCCTTTAACAACTTTCATCAAGATCAACAACAGAAATTTTGTTAAGTCTTTTGATCTAATAAACTTACTTAGTCCCTGAAGTAGATCCACACAGGGAAATGCACATACATGATCATGAGAAGAAGTTAAGTTGTTTCTTGAAGGGATCATGATAGATTTGATAAACTGTTGTTACTTGCTTTACAAAGTAACAGCATCACCCTGATATGTTTTGCTTCTGGTAGGCATCCAGCAAAAGAACTTTATTCATTGCATGAAAGATGTATGAATGCAATCCGTACAATTTCATTGCATGAAATATGTCTTTGCTTGTATTTTAGCACCAAAATGACAGAACAGGACCTAGTGAAGCTTGGCATGACAAATAGTTTTGCAATGTATTCTGCTGTTTATAGGTCGTAGCAAGCATAGCCTTACGGGGTCAGGCTCTTAGGTGGCCAAAGTGGTGTTCAGCCCTGAACATCTCCTCCTCTGCTAAGTTTTCCTTTTTTTCTGTTGTTTATTTACAGTATTTATGTCACAAACAGGAAGCAACAATTTACAGGAACTATTATTGTTGGCTAAATTTCATCCCCAAGCTTTCTAAAAGTCATTTACTCACAGGAGTTTGCTTTGTATATCTGTGGGAAACCTCTTGAGTAATAGTATGTCAATCACAAGCATGAAATAAACAAACACCAAGTAAACAAGGAGAAAAACATGCTTCAACCCTTTTTATCTCAGCAAAACAAGCAAATATAGGTTACAGAAAAATAAAATGTCTCCTTGTTGTCCTGTGAAATCACTCTTTAAATCTGAGGCTACATTTGTCTATGAGCTTAGATGTAGGTGATGTGCCCTTAGTGACACTGTGATGGCTCTTCTGCATGTGTGAGAGGAGGACACAGCTCCTGAGCCCTCTGAACTGGGTGTTGCAAAGTACAAGTGACACCAAAGTACAGAGCACGATACTCCTTGTGTTAATGCCTGTGCCCTCCCCATCCTGACCCTGGGACTGCTTACTCAGCTGTGCTGCAGCAGCTGACAGGTGACAGCCACCTTCCTTGGGACAAAAACTGCCTCCTGGATGATCAGGGTTAAGCTACAGGGAAAATGAATACTTCTGGTCTGCTCTGCTCATCTGACTTGTTCTCTGACAATGCATCAAGATCACAGAAGCATCACAGAATCGTGGAGTAGTCTGGGTTGGAAGAGACCTTAAAGATCACCAGTTCCAACTCCCCTGCCATGGGCAGGGATACCTTCCATTAGACCAGGTTGCTCCAAGTCCCATCCAACCTATCTTGATCACTTCCAGGGATAAAGCACCAATAGCTTCTCTGGCCAACCTGTTCTGGTGAGTCTTCATCCTCATAGTGAAGATTTTTTTCCTAATATTTAATCTAAGTTTATGCACATCTTTTTATTTCTTTGCATTTCAGCACCAGTTGTGTAGCTCAGATCTCTATTTCTATCCTATGGACCTCTTAAATTTGATGATATAGATCCAACGTATTAATGTTTCCCCAAAAGAAGCATACAAAAGTTTTATTCCCTAATAAATGACCATGTTAGGGCCACAGCTCTTCATAACACACAATGCTCACCTCTCTAAAATCACCTGCACCTCTGATCTCACAGTCTACACAGAAGGAGTATTGGAGCCCTAGATTTTAGACTTTCTGTGCTGAAAGGCACAGACCCACAAGAGAACACTATGTTTTACCTGAGGCTGTGGAGAAGGCTTCCAAAATTGATTGATAAGACTAGAATTGCAGATGTGTAGTTAGTTAGAAGTATGTAATATCCCAGAATAGAAAACTTAGAGTTTAAAGTTTTAAAATATAGTAATAAATATGAAACAAAATGAAAGTTTTAAGGCAGAAACACGTTGTTCTTCTTTACTTTCTTCTTCCTTCTTCTTCATGAGTTTAGATGATATTTTGTCACTAAACAGAAAAATCCACACTGTGGGCTTCAAAGGATTAGTTATTGTGTTAAAAAGGAAAACAATCTAGGTATCATTTCTTAATTGGATAGTTTAACCTTAAAGGACCTTATAACAAGAGATGGTTAACTATTTTGTACCTTACTAATGAAAGACTGCAGAACTCACAGCTATGAGGCTGTAACACTAATAAGAAACAATAAACACCTAAGTCTGAACATGAACTATTGTCTCAAGCACCTTCAATCCCAACCCCAGAGGAGCTGATCATGTTTAATAGGTGTATTGTTTGGTCAGCATACAGATCCTTGCTCAGCTGTCAGTTACCCTGAACTTAACCAGTCTGGCTAAAAGCAATCAGAATAGTGTCTTCCATGGTTAATGCAATAAGGTTTACACAAAACCAAACAATGCACCTTTCATTGATTGATCTGCAAAATATAAGGCTGTAGAGAAAACAGTGTATTGATTTGAGTGATGCAATAGACTGCATTTGAGTGATGCAAGCTCTGTACCACCACAGATTTTTTTTCTCCTCAGAAAGGCCACCTGGAACAGATACAGTGCTTTGCTTCTTCCAGTGAACTGCCTATTAAGGTTTGACTAAAATGTTTGTGTGCAATCTTTTAAAAAGTGTTAAATTGAATAGTGTGACTCCTGAAAGTCTAGTTTAGTAACACTTCTACCATTTACTCTGGCATTCTTTATGAGATACAGAGAAGATATAATAAATTGTGGCATATCTGAATAGTTCTAAGTTACCTGGAATTCCAGTTTACACATCAAAATTCAGGACCTTGGAATTTACCCTTGCTTGCTGTTTCACTGCCTTTTCATGTTCCTTCAGGCATAGATAATAGCAAGAAATACCACAAATTTAGTTTATTGCTTAGAGAAAGCAGTTATCAAATTTGTTATTGCTATAAACCTACAGCCTATTATGTTTTTTACAGCTGGACTAATGAGGCAGGAGAAAGGGTGTAGGGAAAACTTCCTTTACCTGCATATTATTTACACAGTAGTCCAAGTATTTCCACATTGTGGAAATACTGTGCTATGGACCCCAAGTCTTTTATATGGAAAGGAGTGCTTTGTCTGCAGCCTGAAGCATCAGTCTCCTGTACGTTAGGGATCTACAGGCCAAACTATTCATTTGAAACAAAATGAACATTATTTAATACAGGCTGTAACAAGGTGAAAAACATTAAATGTACTAATTCTGATGCTGGCTTTCTGCACAAGAGTCTTTTTTTGTGTTAGTTTGTTATACAAGTTAAACTGGAGAGATTTAGTTTACAGTTTAGGGTTTAGTTTAATATCAGAAGGCTTAATTTTATATCCATCAATGCCTTTGTGAGTAGAAGTCTGCACAAGAAATCAAAGCCATTTGTAGCAAAACATACAGCAAACTTGGCAATCTTTGCTATCAAAAGGACATCTGGGATCTATTCAAAACCTAACTTCATTCTCAAAAGTGGCTGTATGCCAGAAAAGAAGAAAATGAAAGAAATAAGGAATTGGATCAGTAAATTTTTGCATAGTACATGGGGAGAAATACACTGAAAATATCTTGAAGAACAAGACATTGTTCTTTTCTACTCTTTTACTCTGAAGATATTACCAGAAAAGAGAGACTATATTAAAAGAAATCCTGCACAATACTGAAGAAAAAATAGCCCATTCTGAAAAGAAACTTAACCTAAAAAAAGCAATCAGAAAGGCTTGGGTGCAGTGCAAAGATATAAACAATACCAAAACAATAAGGGACATCAATAGAGACATCAAACTAACAAAGATATAGTGGAAAGGAGAATAGGGTATTCTAAAGGGAAAGAAAATAAGATTACATTTTGACCATGCTTTAGTTATACCAGATGGAAGGGGAACATTTCTTCACAATAGATCTGTATTTGAAGTACAGCTCCTGGCCTGTTAAAATGCAGAGGTGATTTCCCACAATCAAACCACCTGGATTAAATATTGGTACTGCTTTCAAGACAAAATTATCCTGCATGAGTTGAGCTTTACATGAGTCACCAAGAATGAAATCCATAAAGCCCTTTGTTATCCAGGAATTCTTAGTTCCTCCTGGATGCACCCTCACTGTCAGTATTGCAGCCTTCTGCTCAGTGCCCTTGCCACTTTTGGAGGGGGTAGTGGTGGTGATAGTTAAAACATAGACTGTGTTTCCCAGTGAGCAGCATAAGATGTGAACCTTGCAGAACTTAGACACCACTAGGCCTTTAGAGATGGCCACCAGGTACTCCTGCAGGTTGTTGTAGGTGTAAGGATAGTAGTGGGCAAAGTAGTAGGTGTCTTGGTCAGCCAACTGGAACATCCAAGTGAGTGAGAAATAATAATGTCTGTCTTGCCTTATACTGGTTTTGCAATACTTGATTTATTTCCAGACCTTTACCAGCCATTTCTTGTGCTGTTCCTTACAGCTGGTTTCTGAGTACAGCAGTGGCCACAAGCCATGTTTGTACAGGCTGTTGCCTTGCTAAAGCTGTCAGCAGTGAAGCACTAAAGCATCCCTGCCTGCACATTGCTTGCTTGGAAGTAGCACCACTGTGTGTGTGTGCTTGTGTGAAGGTCAGTGTGGGGTCAGACAGCATTTGTAGAATTCTGAATTTGCAGGACACAGAATTAGTAGGCAGAGAGCAGACAAACAGTGGGGTGCTGCTTAGCACTGTAGCATGAGGTAGTGTCAAACAATGTGCAAGGCCACGAAGAAGCACCCTGCAGTGAATCAGGTGCAAATCTGATTCACAGCGTTATAAATCAAAGTCTAAGCAACTGCTGGGAGAGGATGCCTAATCTCACCAAGCATAGCAGTAATGCAACTGGTGTCTTCATTAGAGCTCTTAGTAATAAGTAGAGCTTCTTAGAACATTCTCCACACTATGCTTTAAAAGGAGGTGCTTAAGGAATTTGTTGAGTTTGTGTGTACGATGATCACCTAGAGAACACATTCAGTGCCAAGCAAGCACCCATGTTCTACTGCAGCTTGATGTTTGCTGTCCCAGGAATTACTAACTGCTTGTCATTCCTCAGGAACAGGAGGGACCACTGGCCACACTTCAAGGCAGCAGTTTTCTTCCTCTTGCTTGGAAAGTTTCATTAATGAAGGTTGAGAATCACAACACCACAACACCCACTTTGCTGGAGAGCTGTACAGGCTGAAATAAGATTCACTTCCAGTTGCTTGTGCACAAAATTCAAGTCAGTAATTAATTCATGGAAAGTGAATTTTTAAAGCACAGCAACTAAAAGATTGTAAGAGAAATCCCTGTCCTTGTTTGCAAAAAGGCAGGGAGCTGATGTTCAGAGTGTTCTGCACATCTTTTCCCTTGCAGTAAATTAGCATGTCCAGTTGCAAAGGACAGAGTTTCCTTCCCTCACAGCCCTTACCAGTTCTCCTGGGCACCAAGTGTAGCACCTTACTCATGACAGGTAATATGCCCATCCTGCAGAAGCAGCTAATTTCTAAATGAACTTATCTCAAACAGTACCACTGCTTTTCTGTGTATTACAAGCCTTTACTAACTGTATTTGCGTCAAGAAAGCTACCAAACCCCTTTCAGTTTTGAGCTTGTGAACATTTTGTGGCCACAACTAGTTATCTTAGGACTGCAAACCTATTATAATCCTTTCTTATCCATGTAAAAGAATCCCAGGACCAAAATCAACAACGGCCAGAAGTTCCAAGTTCATCCAAGGCAACTGGATCAACTTAGCAAACACAGGAAAGAATAAATAAATCTGATACTCAACCAATGACAGTGGAATAAGGCAACTAATCCCTTCAACTCTGTCCAGTGAATCCTTGCCAGACAGAGAAGCTTGTATTCAAGAACTGATCCAATCTGACCAGGTTTTGTTTATAATTTTTGGCAAAAACAAAATATCCTTCCAACACAGACTTCAGTGTTGATGTTGCAGCTACACAGATCTCATATTTTTCACTTTCTCTTTTGGCTCTTATCATTCTTTGCTCATATTTTCTCAACAAACTCATTTTAAGCTGGTTCATATTGTTTTTTACTGAGAACAATGGATTGAGCTGAGCTGGACTTCTGGGATAAGTAACAGGACTGGACTTCTGGGATAAGTAAGCAGAACTTAAAGAAGATGAGGTAGATGTGTAATTGTGACTACTTTCCTTCCTCATCTATAGCAAAATAACTTATTCCCAAGTGCTTTAAAATTACATGGAAAATCATATTGATTCATCAAGTTTTGAATTATATTTGTAAAGGAGATCAAAGCAGGGGCTTCATCTGCCTACATCTGACAGCAAGGGTTCTTAGGCTGTTCACATCTTCTCCTAGGTAAATCACTTCTAGATAAAACCTCCTTTGTCAGGAGTTTGCTATGGCAGCATTGTGTACAAACCTGTTGTAGTGTACAATGATTCAGGGGTAGTGAGTATCCACTCTGAAAAGGAGGCAGAATAAGGTCATAGATGTCTCAGTCCCTCAGTCCCACCTCTATGCATTTCCAATTTTTATTTTATTATTTTTGAATTGCAATTTTTTGTATATATAAAGGACACAAACTGCCTTAGTCTTCACTAACTCAAAACAGGCTTGCACCAGGACTTCTGTACAGACTGCATAAAATCAGTTATTAGCTGACATTCTCATTTAACCCTGTAACCCTGAAATACAGTACTGACATTGCTAAAAACTGGACATGAGATTTGTACTGAAACTGCAAGACCTCAGGACTAAAGTCTGAACTTTATCTGCCTGCAGCTTTGTCTCACTCAATTTAGCTGTGACAGCAATTTCTCTAATTGACATGTACGGCTAATTTGTTTTATTTTGTTTGCCTTTGTGTGGTGTAAACATAGGTTTATACAGACAGTAACAAGGAGGAGTTCTGTGTAGAAATGCAGGCCTACATCTGGACAAACTGCATTTTAGGGGTAACAAGGAGACATCTGAAGTCAGTGGGGGGTTACTTGCTTGCCAGCAAGGAATTCTTCGAAGTTGGGAAAAGCCACTTGAATGAAAACATGACAGGCAGAGAAAAGGCTTTGAAAAATAAAATCTATTAATTGGATGGTTGGGACTGCTGGTACTGTGCACTGACTGCAACACTGCTTGGAGTTAGTTACTTGTCATAGGATCATAGATATGAAAGGATCCCCTTTCAAAGCATTCCCTATCCTTCCTACTATCTCCTTATATCAGGCCAAAAGATAGAAGTTTGGTTTCATGTAACTTTGTATTTGCTTTGGGTCTGAATCAGATACAGCACCAGTAGTACTAATTTTTTACCAGAAAAAAAAAAAATTCTTATTGCTTTAGGTCTGGTTTCTAGATTTAGTTCTCTTCACAACAGACAAAACCCCATAATAAATAAAAGATTTTCATTTGAAGGAGCAGGTTTCAAGTGTAGATGACATCATAGATGAGAAGTAAAGGAATTAAACACAAAACCCGTGAACACATTTTTAACCTGCAGGGGATACTGAGCTCTAAGGGAGGGCTGGCTCATAAACTGGTGGTTAAGGGTGAGCTGCAAGGTGAGACTGAGAGAAATACTCACCTAGGTCAAGAACAATTAAGTATGAGTAGATCAATTTCCAATTTTGTTTAGAGCCTCACAGTAATGTGATCACTAATATATTTTCCCTTTCCTTATCTACCACCTTGTGGTTTTTAAAAGGAAAATTTTCCCTTTTTTAAAGGAAAAATGTAGGGGAATAATTGAAAGGGTCTTAATATGTAAGAACAGTGCAAACTGTCATAAATTAGCTAGAGGAGAGTCTTGATCTTAAACCAATTAAACTTAAATACTAAAATAAAATTGGCAGTCCATAGTAGGCTAGTTTGATTTTGTTTATTTCCAGAGAAGAGCTGCCTTTTTTGGTTTGTTTTGTGGCCTGCAGAAGAATCAGACCTAGTGTCTGTAATCCATGCACTGCACCACTACCCCATGCCTGGGTTACCCTCCTGCCCCTATAGCTGGGACAGGGTGTTCTCAGCTGGCTGAGGAGGCATGAGCAGCAAAGTCTGGTGGGTTATGTGAGGAAGGCCCAACAGAAAGGTCAGTTTGCACAGGAGATCAGGGATAACTGTGGTGTTGGAGGTCACAGCCACCTAAGCAAACTGGCTGGACTCCTCCAGCTTCCTCTGTTGTCCATGAAGGTGTGTACTCATGAGGAACAGTTCAGAGCACTGAATTTTGGATCTGCTTGGGTTTGCCCCCTGGAAGACCTGCTTTTTCTCCACTGGTTCTAGAGGCACCAGTGGTGAGTTCCTTGGCTGACACAGAAGTCCAAGTAGGTTATGTGTGAATATACATCCCCAGGATTTCTCTGAATTGCAGGTAGGCATGGCTGCCCAGCCCCCTGGACCTCGCCCACAGCAAGTCACCAAGGGGACACATGGCCCCAGAAGGGGCTGTGGGTGATGTGTTCTTTACTGAGTAGAAGAGGGAGAATTCAAACCTTCTTGGAGTGCTCAGCATGTAACTGTGTGCTCTTGATCATGGATGAAAAACAGAGCTCCACAAACATTCTCCACTGCTAAACACTCATGGGAGTTCTGCTGTTTGCTGCCACAAGACAAATGCCACGACCTCTGTATCAGGAGTTATATTTGTTATGGGTGTATCAGTTTGTACATGACAGGAGGGACTGCCCAGCGCTTCTTCACACACCCAGGAAAGTTTCCTCCTCCCTGTCATAGTCACACTCCACGTGTGGTTACACAACCCCCTCTAGAGTCAGACTCTGCACCTTCAGCGCTGGAAAGCAATGGATGAGTTTCTCTGTAGGGAAGATGGTCCTGAGGGGCAAGCAGGTTGATTTCCAGAATTGCTTTTTTCTTTTCCCAAAATGCCATTTGAATGATCAGATTTACTTCCCTTGTATAAACAATAATTTCTGTAATCTAATCATAAATCAAATAAACTCAGTCATATGTTTTTATTTCAATTATCCAATTTTATTTCTATCATCGTGATACTAAAAAAAATCATCATCTAAATCAGAATAATGTGTAAGGTGCAGTGTTTTGCGAAGAGCCTATCCTTTGTTTAGAGAGATGAACAGGAGAGGCAGAGAGGGCAGGGGTAGGAGGCAGGAGTGACTGCTCAGAGTTTGGAGTGGAAGAACTGCCAATGAAAACTATGTCATAAATCTGTCTTGTCCACTGGGCAGCATTATCCCTTACATGACCTCTAAAGTGTGCTGCTGACAGGGGGAGCTTCACAGCCTAAACTTTAGTCTGGGATCCCCAGGAAATTTGGGTACCTCTGGTGAGAATTTTTGTATTCTTTCTTGGGAAAAAAAAAAAAAAAGCTTGTGTCGGTAGCAGCTTGATGTAAACTGTTTTCTTGAAGATTTAGATTGTTTTTCTAAGTCTTAATTTGTTTCTGGTTGAATCAAGGGTGACAGGAATTCAGGATGAGTGTGCTAAAGATTTTTTTGATATTGAAGAAATTGTACTTCACAAATTATTATTTTTTAAAGGAACTGTGTTATATTTCCTTAGAAGAATTTTATTTACTTTTGCAAAATGAAGTGAGAGGTGCTATTTTCAGATTCTTGTGTAAACTTTATGAAAAGTGTTTTGGACAGGTTTTTCTTTAATCTTATTTTTTCTACAGTGTCACAGAACAGCTTTGGGTTAGCTTTGGGTTTTCTCCTTCTTTCCCAGAGAATTGTTTATTTCTAGTGGAACAGCTAAGAGGACGGGGAAAACAGAATAAGCTTTTAAGGAGGTCGGGTGCTGCTGCCAACAGAGAGAGCAAGAATGGCCACAAGATGGTAGCAGTCTGTCAGAGAAGTCCAGGAGAGGGATCTCAGCTTCTTGATCCAGGGAGGCAAATGCACGCTGTGAGCCTTGTACCTTACAGCGGAACATTGGCAGGGTACAAGCAGAGCTATTTTAGAACTAATTTTTAAAAAATTGTGTCACTCTGAGGTGATGTCACGTGAGGTGAACAATGAAGAGTAGCACCACAGGCTGCTGTGCTTGCACGGCTCAAGCAAGGATGCCAAGTGCAAATCCATTTTAAAACTGCCAGTGCAAGCTGGCATCTGGGATTGTGTCCTGCTGGGAGGCCTTGGCTGGCTCATTCACTCCTCCTTTCTGGGCTGTCCTCATGGCATCCAGGCTGGCACAGCCCCAGGCTGCAGGGTGTTGGCCTGCCACACACCCCTTCTGCCCTGTTGGATCCCTTCAGAGGAACACAAGGGGTTAAATTCATCCTGCTGGGCCTTGTGAGAGATCAGGTGTCATCCACTCTCCCCCTGCTGACATAAACTTCATGTTAACAGAAAAAGACAGTGAAAACTCCATCATGTGCCCTGTCTGGTTTGACAGCAATGCAGTCATATGCCCACATGTGATCAAGATTAAACTTGTGCTGCAGAGTGATCTGGCAGTGTGCAAACCCCTATTCATGTGTACAAACACATGAGCTTTGGGGGGGGAAGAGAAAGTTTTTATTTCTCCTGCTTCTGCTGTAAGATAAAAGTGAAAGGGGAGCTTCTAACAGACTGCTGAGGCTTCATTTTGGTTTGGGTTCCAGTTACCAGAAAAGATACAGGAGATTTTTCTGTGAAGCAGTTCTGTGTGAATTCTAGCACAATTTCATCCTTTTTTCATGCATGGAATTTATGGGAAGGTGTGTGAAGCCTGGCAACACTTCTGTATCTTGTATCTGTTCTGCAGCATGCTTGAGTGAGGTTATTGTGTGTCAGCAGGACTTAATATAAAGGTAACATTCAACTCACAACATTACAAACTTAATTTGACTCTGCAATGAAGACCAGCCCTGCTCTTCTTGTTGCATTTCTCTGTACAAATGCTAATTGTGCTGCAGTTTCATTTAGGCATGGTGCTCAGATGTGATGCTCAAACACCTTCCAGCATGCAGTTTAAATATTTCAAAGCCAGCAAAACGGTATCAGTGTTTGCATTGAACCAACTTTCATGACCATTTGCTTCCTGAGAGCTGTAACCAACACTCTGAGCAGCCTTTTCCTCTGGGAAGTCCAAGTTTTGTGTAAGTTTTTCTCCTCAGTGCTAATGATTTAAATACCTACTCATTACTCAGTAAGACTCTGTCCCTGGAGGCAAAGGAGGAGCCTAAATGTCACTTCATGTCCCAAAAATGAAGACTTGGTTTGCCTGAGGTGCCTTAACCCAGTGCAAACATGCACACATGCTTTAGATTTCTCCCAGTCTCCATAGCACTATTCTTAGCAGCACAGTGAAATGTGGTTGTGTTAAGCATGCTACAGAGAAGGTTCAAAATAAATCATGTCTCAAATTGACCTGATTCTCTTCTTTGCTGCTTTCTTTTGGCTATAATGTAGCTCACAAAAGGATAAAATGCTGTACTGAAAGTAACAGTTTAGTTTGTTTCTCTCTGATGCAACTGTTGACACATTTTTCTATTTCTGACTTAATTTCCATGCTTTCCTTTGATTGCACAATTCTCAAAGGTGCATCCTCCATTTTACAGAAAGCAAATGGTTTTAAGAATATATATATATATTCCAGAAACTTCTAGCTAAATAAAAATAATCTACTCTCTGGATACATACACAACTGGCTCACTTATGGGATTTGGTAAATATCTATGAATTTCTACAGGTATTTGAGAAGCTCCAAGTCAAGCAAGCTCCTTTAAATCCAGTTATTTCTGCCTTGTTCTTTTCTGTTCTTCACAGACATTTTGTTCTCTCAGGCCATGTCACAGCATCACATCCCTAGCAGCCAATACTGATTCTTGTGTCCATGCTTAGGTTTTTTTTTTTTTTTTTTTTTTTTTTTTCCAGTTCCATCTTTAATAAGCCTCCTGGGCTTTCTTTGAACATTTCATTTGCAACTGCAAAGAAACCCTTGTGTATTCCAAGTCTTCTATGTGGATTAAAAATGTTTTAAAAGACTTTATTTCAAAGACTGGACATAAGAGTTCTTGAAGATACATGTAGATGGGTACTTGACACACACCTGAACTCAAGCCTGGTACACAGAAAAAGTAAAAATGTGTAAAGTATTTTTGTGCTTTCTTTAACACATTGCTTTGAGCCTGTAGTAATGTTTAAATTCCTTCCTGTGTTTACTGAGATATAAAGGAGGTCTGTAAATATGTTTCTTTCCTATTTTCCTCCAAATGTTCTGGTTCTTGTATATAAACAGAAGTTTCTTCACATACTTGGGGAATAATTTGAATATTTTTCTTTGTAACTTCAATCTGTTTTAAAGTCTTGGCTGAAGTTTTTGAGACCTGTGGAAACAACCTGAGATCACCCAAAAGGAAATCTGAAATGTCATGGTACAAACCTGGCCTTGCAATGTCAGAAAGTTTGAAAGCAACAGTATATCCCTTTTTCTGAGGCAGAGCTGTTTTAACACAAGTGCTTGCCCAAATCATGTTACTGTGTTCCAGCACAATCCCTTGAGAGAAATGGGCAATGCTGAGAAACTTTTGGAAATGGTTGGGGAAAAAAAGAGTCACAGCAAATGCGTGATGACCACACATGGATCTTCCTGCTCCTGTGATGATCTCAAGAGGTCAGGAGGGTCTTTTAATTATATGGTTGAGCAGTGCTTGGCACATCAAAGCTTTGAACCCTGCTAAAGGTTTTTGGATGTTATGGGAATGCCAGTAAATACTGTGCTATTTAACCAACGGTTATTGTAGTGCTTTCAAAATTTGTTTTGTTCCCACAGGTTTTATTTTTATCCACATTCCTCAGCTATGTGTTGGTGTGACTATGACTGCCATTGTTTTGCCAGGAATGGCCCTCACTGCATTCTAGTCTACTTTATTTTTGGGTTCTGAGTATGGCACTGACCTCTAACCAAATGCAATGTCCCTGTCTGAGCTTGGCACCTTAGGGTTTTCCCTTGCTTGTGAAGAGTTAATCCTGTAGCTGAGACTGGAGCACAGCTCATGCCATGCTGGAGCAGATGCTGTGCTTGGTTAGGTGAATCCATCCTTCAGCTCCAGCACTTTTATTGACTCGATCCCCCTTGGCAGTCCTGCCATAGATGCCTAAAGCCAGGAGAGGTGAAACCATCCTTGGGGACCTGCACCATGCTGCCTGTGTAACCAAGCATGGGAACTGCTGTGTGGAGGGGGCTTAACCCAATCCCCACCAGAGGGCTGGGGGCTGCAGGGGCTGTGCCCCTGCCCACAAAAGGGCTCCTCTCAATTTTCCCTGTTCTGTGAATCTGTCATAGCCATGTCCACAGAGCTGGCCACATCTAGGGCAGAACACGAGCTCCAGATAACAGTTTCTCTCCCTTTCTCCCTCTGTCACACCTTCCCTCCCTGCTGCTGTTCCCAGTGCTATCCTGGTGCCCAGAGCCACCTGGGGTGATTAGGGCTGGTGGCAGACCAGGGGTAGCAGGGCTGATGAATTTCAGTGTTGGTACAGAGTCTGAGTTTGTGACTTGCAGTAAAGATTGCCTCTGATTTGCCTCTGACGGGGATGCCCTGAGATAACCAGGCTTGTGTCTTAGAAAGACCTCTATAAGATACAGTGCAGCCAGAAGTCCTCTTTAGGTCAGAGATTACACCCCAAAATTGTAGAATGCAGGCTGATTGTGAGCAGCAATATGACACCAGTGCTGGGAGGAGCAGTGGCCAGCTTTCTAGAATGGCACAGAAATGAGGGGGATGTGAGAAAGCTGATGGGGAAGATGCTTTAGGGTGTGAAAAGTTTTGTTTCACAAAAGGGAAGGTGAGCAGAGAGTATGTTGTATGCTACTGATAGCAGCTCTGATCCTGTGGCACTGTATCAATAAGCAGAAGCATTTGGAGACCAGGTGTCCTACTTGTGTAGCCTGTTAAACACCATGAACCTGGATTAACATTCCCACAGCACAAGAGATGGAAGAATGTTTTGTTATTTTCTCATTTACTTCTTTGTGGAAAGATGTTGTCTAGAGCTGAAGTGATCTGTGTGAAATACTCCACGTGCCTTCAGTGATTTTGGGGCCAGCCCATGGGGGTCCTGTCTGCATTTCATGGCTCAGAGGTCCTGGGCTAGCTCCAGTTAGAGCTGCCATACCTGAGCAGTGCTGTGCTGAGACAGCAGCCTGAACCCAGAGAGCAGCACAGCAGTTCCACTGGTGATCCATTTCCCTGCAGGAGAATTAGCTGACCAGGCTGCTGTGCTGAGGTGTCAGGCTGCTTCCCAAGGCAGAACTATTTTGCTGGGCAGTAACTCTGCAACCTTTGCAGCAGGCTCTGCTGCCTGTTTCTGCACCACACAGAGCTGTGATGTAAGAGACAACATGACAAATACTAACACAGCTGAGCTTATTTTAGTCTCTCTTGCAAGAGAGCTGTACCCAGATTAGGACAATATGGAGTAGATCTGGTGATGCTTAATAAGTCAAAAAGATCTGGGGCTGGTTGTGTAAATCAGCATAGCAGATCTATAATGCAAAAAAACTCCAAAAATTCAATAATGTTCCTACTTTTAAGATAAGAGCAAAGCCTCTTGGCTCACTGAAATGACAACAGCTCAAATAAAGTAGCACTGAAAAGGTAATGAAACCACTGCACTAACTTTAAGCTGGCATGGATGCTGCTGAGAAAATTGGTGCAGCAGCAAGAATTCTGCATGGACTGCAAAATGCTGCTGAGAAGCTATAAAAAAACACCATAGCTTCACGTTTCAGCCAGTTGAAACTCTTACAATCCAGAAACTAGTATGTATGAAACAAGCTCCTGCTCTTCTTGGACTTTTCTAGACTGCCTCCAACCTTGGATGATTTCTTCTATCTTTTCCCTAAACATTTAAAAATATTTTTTCTAATGGACTGACCATGAAATCAAAGCATAGTGGCAAGCATCTTGCTTGCTTTGATTGTTTGTCCTGGATTCTTCAGAAATAGCTCACGAAGTCCCTGCAGACTGTAGACCACAGACTGAAAATCATTTAATAATTCTCTTTGCATGTGCCTTGCAGATTCCTGGGACACAGCCTGCCCTTCTGCAGAAAAATCAGGGTGATGCCTCACAAATGCTTTAATAGGTTATTTGAGACAGAAGGTGTGTTTTTTAGGTCAAGACAGAGGAGTATGTATGGCAAAAAGAACCTGATAGACAGCAAAGGGCTAAGCAACATTTAGGGTATGATAATGAATGATGTTCTTAATTTCTTTTTGCATTCAAATATTTTCTTTATGAGGTGAGAGGTAAGTGAGTTTGTGGAGTAGAAAACGCTGGTTAGAGTTCCTCTGCTGTGGCTAGGCTGGGGTTTTTAATGTTAAATTTGGGTTAGGAACAGTGTGTGGCTGTTACTTTCTTCTTCAGTTATATTTTTAACTTTTGGCAAAGTTCCATAGTCTTGAAGATGTTTATTTTTATGGATTTCAAAAAACAAAATAAATAAAAACAAGCCATTTGGATCTCTGTGCTTGTATAATTCAATGTCACGACTACGACTTTTTCTGGTCAAAACCAGGACCCAGCAGCTGTTTTCTTCTGCAGCTGTGGAGAACTCAAATAATATCTGATAGTGTTAAAGGTACAAAATATTTTTTAAAAAAAACCCCAACCATTGTCTTTGCTTCCAGTAAGAGAAAGTTATTTATGCAACAGCTGCCAAAAGATGAAACTCATGTTATAACACTGCGTTTTTCCAAGCAAGGCCATCCCAGCAGCTGGGGAGGGGCTTACCACTGATTTTTCTACTCTAGGAAATATTTCCATGTAGGGAGAATTTATCCTGAGACACAAAGACATCGTTGAGGATGAGCATCTTGGACACCCCTGTGCTGCTCCTGGCCCCAGTACTATGGAACTGCTCCCCTCCTGCATGACAGGGTGGTTGTGGGAGGCAGCTGGACCCCTAATGCTCTGCAGGTGCTACTGATCCTAAGGTTCCTCCTCCATCAGCTTTGGAAAAGCTTATAAATGTTTCTATGGATGGGGAACTTCCATGTGTTTCACAGTCAGAAATGGGAAGCTCAGAAGGGTCTTCACTTGGCACAGCCTCACTCAGAATGATTTTGCCTCAAGGCCTGAGAAGCATGAGCTAGTAGGGCAGAGGTTTTAGGGCTCAGTTTTTGCAGAGACTCTTAAAGAATGCCATTGTCATTAAAGGAGCTGTCTGATATTTCTGGCTCTAAAAAGTCCAATAAAAATTTAAGTGGGAAAACATACCAAAGTCACCCTTATTTTCTGTATTTATAGCTCCAGTTCTCACAATACACCACAGACTTTACTAACCATACAAGGCTGCATCCTCAATAAGGACAATCTGTGCTGGCATCTCCTGAAGTCTGGCATGGCCAGGAGCTGAGTGCCCAGCACTGTGCAGAAGGGAAGGCAGGCACAGGAACCCTTGGAGGAGCAGCAGGCAGAGCCAGTACAAGCACACCATGAGAGCAGGACATGCTTGGCAGCCACTGCCACCATCCTCCAAAGGGAGCTTAAAGGAGGCAGCTGAGTACAGGGCATGGGGAGGAGGACTGGGGAGGGTGCCCCCTCCCACACCTGCAGCCTTGCCAACTCTAGCACTGGAACAGGAGCTCTTGCCACAGTCTGTGCATGCTACTACTGACTGCAAATCCAAAACATGGCCTTCCTTCTGCAGATGGACTTTGCTCTGAGGCAACAGGGGTGTCCTGGATACCCTCTTGTTAGGGAAACCTTATTTACTATGAATAAATTAGCAACATCTCTCTGTTTTGAATCCCTTGGGAATCTATAGTATTCCCTCTGCTTCTGCTATATCAAGTGTGGACCCTACCTGCTGGGTGATCACCCAGTTTCTGTCCTAGGTGTGTCCTGCCAGCTTTCCTGAGGCAACAATTCCCCACCTTAACTTTGCTATGAGTAACCCAAAAGACGCAATATGCTCAGTTGAGGTATTAGTGAGCACGAGGCAGTCTCCTCTGGTTTGCCATAGATAGCTAAAATATTAAACCAACAACTACCTCATCTTCTCTAAAATATTCCTTCTTGCTAATTATTTAATGAAGGCTAAGAACTTTATGTCTCTTTTCACAGTAAAGCCCTCATCCCCATTGCTTCAATGAGCCTAGATGAATTTTACTGCTGGGATCAGCTGCCAACCCTCTGGAGAAGCAGGAGGTTGACACTTGGAATGGTGATACCTCAAAAACAAAATGTTTTTTTGTGGAAAGAGGTACTTGCTGGAAGAAAACACAGTTCCTTGAAACAGTGCACACAAGACCACCTGAGCTTCTCCCAAGGACCCAGAAAGCTGGCCTTGTGACCAGCTGCAGTAAATGTGTGGTGGCTTATGGGAACAAGGTCAATTTTCAGCAGCTATGGTTCTGACACTGTGTGTAGACAATGGCTGTGAAGTATATTTTTTTAATCTTGAAACTTCTGCTAGAACACAGCAATTGTAAAGATTATTTTATCTGCCCAACAGGAAATTTACTTAACCAACTTCCAGTAGCTTCCACTTTTCTTCACCGTGTCCTATCTTAATTCTTTAAATGGTGCTCCTAAGTAACACTGACTTAAAAGAAAAAAACTGTCTTTAAATACAGGTGGTGTCCTAACCTCTCTAGGTAAGAAATAACATGGACTTTTAATAGTTTTCAAGTAACAATATTCTAAATTGGAACCCAGCAATTGCAGTTGATTACCACTGGCCAAAAAATGAATGACCACAACACCCTCTTCCTGGGAGCACCAAAATTAATAAGGAATAGGTTACTTTTGTCAATATAGTACTCTTGTCTCTTCCAGGGGAAGCACTGAGGAAACTTGCAGGTAGCATCAAGTAAAACAAGTTGGGGGTTTTTATGCATTCTGAGAGAAAAAGGCCACAGATCTATTAATTTATTTTCTTAGGTATGAGAGTTTATTGTGTGAACTCCTTAACTAAGGGTACCATAGATAGTAAAAGTTTCTATAGGTTCAGAAAGTGTCTCTACTGCATCATGAAGTGCTATTTACCAAGTGCTATTGTACACAAAGACATCATCTCTGGCGCAGGATGTCCTTGAGTGCAAATCACTGGAAGCTACTAGATATGTTAGTGACATCCTGTTATATATGTAATTTGTATCTTGTCCTTTGCTACAGCTGGAGACAAAGTAATGGTCTGAAGGACTTTTTTTCTGATTTGGTAGAGACTTTTGATTCTTGTGCTTTTCTGCACATTTCTTATTTAAATTAGACACACAGCAGGCAGCAATGAAGACCTATCTGCCTGCTCTATAGCAATAGGCTAGAAAATTTGCAGTGCCTGTGCCAGGCTCGGTGGCATTGGTTTAACATACATGCCAATCTCCATTCTTCCAATACAGGTTATTGCATTCAAACCCAGTTCTTGCTCATGGAATCCCACCTGTGCACCAGTGGGTAAGCATGGGTATTAGCCTGTCAAACACAGCTGGCATCATCCTAGTGACATCCTGTACAGTTCTGCCTTGAAAGCTTCTCCAGTGGTTCTGCACAAGAGCTCTGAAATGCTTGAGCCACAGATGTTACCCTCAGCATATCTATCTCCCTTCCTGTCACACACTCTTGGTTTGAAGATCTACAGGGCACAGATCATGTGGAAAATTGTTTCTGAGTTTCATTATTGCCTCTGTGAGAAATTAGCAATGGGTTCTTATCTGAATTTGCCAAACCAGCCACCAGATATGATTTTACTTTTCTGCTGCATATAAGAAAGACTCATCTCCTATCAGAAGCAGTTCCCATGAAGACATTTCTGGGTCTGATCAAATGGCCTTTTGACCATCTCTTTAGTAAACTAAAGAGGGTTTAAGGACCTTTGATGAAAAATAACGGAACTGTTTTGGTTACTGAGTACTGCTCAGCAGCTGAGCTGCAGCAATGAGTTGCTCTTGTGCTCTGAGCTTGCTGCATGCAGAGATATGTGCAAGCCTAAGTCACTGTGAACTGTATGTTATTTGACAATTGGAGCAGCCAAAGAGGTCACCTTCTCAAACCCAGTCAGTGAGCAGCAACCCCCTTGGACTTGGATTTGTGTCCAAGCTTTGGACTGATTTATCCTCTCTGTGTACATTCAGTGCCTTGCCACAAAGCTCAAGGGACTGAAGTGCCTATGATACAGATTTTTAAGTAAAGTCAAACTGAAGACATGGGAAGGGCAGAGAATGGATTTTGCACTGTTATGTAGCTCCCAGCCACAATTACAGTTTGAAAACAAGCCAGAGGATTTGTACTATTGGGAATACTTGGGACATTTATTTGAGACTCAGAGAGAAATTCCAGGTGGCTCCCACAGTATGATTTTTCTCAGACCTTTGAAAGAGATGATTTAAAATTTCCTCTGTAACTAAATAATTATAACTAGCAACAGCTTCCTCCTGTTTGCAATTTAGTTAATATTAAATTTGTCTCTATCATTTTTGTCTGAAGGAACTTGGGAATCCAGTTCTTTTAGAGAGATCAAGAAATAATGTTCTTCTGAGAGTAGGCACCCAAAGGCTTCAAGACTCTCATGTTCTATCACCCTATCAGCCCAGGGCTGGGATATGAGGGTAAGGAAATATTTCTTCCTGAAGAGTTTATCAATAGCATCTTGTCAACAGGGTAGCTAATTATTCTGGTTAAATGCTGCTGAAGTTCTAGAGTTCTTATGAGTGCAGATTTTATACACATACAAAAGCTACTGTAAGAGAATATAAGATCACAAAGCCTTTTCAATTAGGCAGTTCACTGGTTTGCAGCAGGTTGGAGGATTTTTTTGCAGGTTGATCTGATCCAAAGCTTATGGAAGTCAGTGCAAAAACTCCAAAGAGAATCCTGGCTTTAATTCAAGGAATTAAGTTGTATGCCTTAATGCCATAGGATATTATTGCACTAAAGAGCTTATTAAGATTAAAATGGGATTAGGCATTACCATGAATGAATGCAAAAAGTTTACATGGCTGGGATAAAGATTTAAAGCTTTATTCCACATTTCAGGGAAATGGTTCTAGACTGAAGCAAAGACAAATATATTGCATATCATAGCACTACACACAGCACAGTGCATGTTGTGCTTTCCAAAGTGAGAAACCTGGCACTGATGGTAGGATGGAGAATGAAAATCTTACTGAATTTTCCAAAGAAGCAGTTCTCACTGAAGAGTGAAATGAAAATGTCTCGTGTGCTTCCATGTTCTCTGTTTTGAGCTCGAGATTTTCGCTGTTTTTTTTTTTATTTTTCAGCAGCTGAAAACGCAACATCTCACTTTGTCTTGTTATCAGAAGCTTACAGATGGCTGCTAAACAGAGCTTCCTATGTATTTAGCTTTGATATTATAACGGCTGAGCAAGAGTTTCATATGAAAAGCAAACTTTCTATACATCACTAGAGTACAGTTTGAGAGACAGCAGCAATGGAGATGGCCTGGTGTGACTGCCCTGGCTCCTGCAGGAACTATGCCTGTTCTGTACCAGATGTTCTCTGCAGGGGATTCTTGGATGCTTTCTACAACACAGTCACAAATGTACTGACTATCAGAGCCCTCCCAGTTCCCATGGGGCCCATGTTTTCCCAAGGAAGGTATTTGTCAGGATTTCTTGATAACAGCTACTTAATATTTTGATGTTATTTTCAGACAGTTCTTCCTTGTTTCATCCTCGCTAATATTTATCCTGCTTTGTTATCTATACCCTACAGCTACCTCCAGGTGGGAATCATAACTCCATTTGACTCTTTCAGGAGGCTGTGCATGCTGGAGCAACTTCCCTGATGCCTGTGGAGTCCCTACTCCTCCTTTCTTCATTTTTGTTTACTCTTCATTCCCCTTCTACATGAGTTCAAAATACAGAACAGTTTATCGGCTTCTGTCCTCAAAATCCTAGAACAGAATGGAGCTTTGTGGGTGGGGATGCAATGGTGTTAAGATCCTCTCAGATTTATCATAATATAGCTTCTTGTGGTACTCTTTCTGTACAGGCAGCTTTAGTTCAAAATTGCCTCCTTTGCTGACAATATTTCATTCCAATGTAATTGATGACTTGCTTTCCCTTTGCTCTTGTCTGAGACTGGTGCTTACCAGATCATCCAGCCTCAGGTTTGTGTTTGAAAGGACTTTCCCCAGTGCCTCCATCTGCGTGTTCCTCATCCCAGCTGTCTGTAGGTGACCTGGCCAGGTACTGGCATTTTCAAGACTGACTGTGCTGCATCTTTGCAGTGGCCCCCTATTAGTGAAGTTCAGCATCCTCAGGCTGGAGTAATGCCCTTGCTTGGAGACCAGGGTTATAACTAATTCATTAGTTCACAGTGATGTACTTACAAAGTGCCTAGCATGGAAAGACCTTGGTCCCAGGGAATGTTTCTGGTAAAACTGCAGTTCCTAAAGCCAGATCTAACACAACTTGTTGTTTTCCACATGTTTGGCCTTCTGTTATTTTTCTTCCCTTACTTTCAGAACTGCAGCCAGTTCCCTGGTGCAGACAGATGCAGGATTGCTATGCCCATGCCAGCAGCTGTCTGGGTGATAAAGATTTGAGCTGGCTTGAATCCAGATAGCTCTTGTGAGATGAGCAAATGCATTTGCCTTCTCCCTGTGCCTAGAAAAACCAATGTGGTGTTTTGATTGAGCAACAGGAGTTTGTGCCTCAGGTCACTGGTGGGGCAGAAACCTATGTATGGCTGAGGAATTGGCCTTGCCTTCCATGTGCCTATAGCCTGTTTGCCCCTCTACAGCCCTGTAAACCTGCCTAGGTCATACTTCCAGCCCCTGTAAACCTGTCTAGGTCTCATACTTCCAAGAGATGTGTTCCAGCAGCCCTCAGTGGTGGGGGTTTTAATGATCCTGGGATTTCTATCTGTTGCTCCTTTTGGTGTCCTGTCCAGAGATGAGGAGAGGTAAAACATGGGTTTATCAAGTTCTCCTAAGAGCACAAGACATAGATTTTCCCACTGATGTTATTCCTGCTCCCCTACTCTGTCACCCACGATCACAGGGTCACTGTGGTGGTAGTCTTGAGCTCCCAGGCTTTGATGTGTTTTTCTCCAAGCCCTCTTCCTTCCTGGGTGGTTGTGCAGCCACTGCCTCCCAGAGAGAGCGAGGGACCAAGTTCAGCTTGCTCAGTGCTTTATAAATTATTTGTGCCTTGTGTGGATGCTCTACTTCAGCGTTGTAACAGGCTCAGAACTCCTGCAAGTGCTCCTTGGCCAGCTGCTACACCCTCCCTGTGTGGCACAGAGCACAGGGCAAAGCCCAATGTGCAGCTGTGGCAAGCAGCTTTCTGGGGCTTCACTACATTCCTTCTCTGGGTTCTCCATGTTTTTGAAGGTATCCTTCCTTCCTGTGGACTTTTTCTGTGCTGACCACTGTCCTGACCAAGATCTCAGGGTACCAAAAGCATTCTCCATTCCCAGTGCCCCCCTGTCTAAAGTCCTACTCTTCACAGGGTAGTGTAGTTCATCTATTTCTGTCACATCCCTGGTCTGCTCTGACATCTGGGCAGTCTGTTGTGTGTGGAGTGTGTGCCGGTGGTTGCTATGCTCAGCCACTTCATTTACAGCCTCAGGAATGTGAGAGGCCCTCAGAAAAATGCCAGAGGCAAGAACGTGTTTGAAAATTCCTGAAGGCTTTGATAGAGAAGGTATTCTTTTAACCCAGCAGGAGCAGCAACACCAGAATTCTCACCATAGTTATGCTAAACTTCAAGAAGAGGAACAACATAAAATGTGACAGCACATGCTAAAAGTGAGTTGAAAGTGACAGGATTCGATCCAATTGTAATGTAGCTCCAGCACAGAGGCTTCAGCCACCCCACTCCCTCCAGGTGGATCACAGTTGGTGTGGAAAAGGCTCAGAGCCATAAATGCTCCCTGCCTTGGGCTGTCAGGACAAACTTTGGAGGTGCAGGTGCCTAACATTAGGCATTACTGAGCTGATCCTAGCTCCCTGGCAGCTCTGTGGGGACTGGGAATAAGGCTTCAAAGTTAAGCAGTCTGGTATGAGGAAATTCCAGAGTTGAGAACATTTATAAGCATGTGATATGATCTTTTATTTTAATTGCATAATCTTATGTTCTTTTTTTTTTTTTTTTTTTTTTTTTCCAAATCTATCTAGATTTGCATCACAGTGGTGTGGTGATGCTGAAACAGACTGCTGGCTGGAATAACCTGCCCACCCGATGGAGCATTACATAAATGCTCTCAAAAATAGACTTCTTGTTCCTCAGATCTCCAAGCTGAGGCCCTGGATCTTACTGTCTGAGTGAGATCTGACTCAGAGAAAATAAGACTCACTAATGAGTACTTACAGCTGCAACCACAACTAATGACAGCTGCATTTTAAACTTCAAGATAAAATGTTAAGTACTCTGGAAAATCAAGTATTGAAGGCCGAAAGGTGGTGGGTACTCTCAATTTACCTAACTCTCAAAATCCCATTTATAAAATAGAAAAGTGCCCCACAAAACACAGAGTGATATTTCCAGGGCACATTTGTTAGCCTACACCTTGTTGATGAATGCCATAGGAAAATGTGACAGTGGCTTGATACTGAGTGAGATGCTGATTTGAAAACTGTTGGAGGATGGTAATTTTGCACTAGTGCTCTTCAGGTCTCCTGAAGAATCCAACTTACACTGAGGTGTTTTTGTTTTTTTGGTTTTTTTTTACTTTTTTAAATTTTATTTTTATTTATTTTTAACTGAGACTCTTGAGGCAATTTAGATGGGGGGGTGGTGGGGGGAGGGGCAGAAGGAAGCAAGTCAAGTGCTTCTCACTTCTCCTAAGGTTCATTCTTCTTTTCTTGCAGAGATTTGGGTTTAATTCACTTTTTCACTAGTCAGAAACTGGGGTCAGTGAGGATGGGACTCAAAATTTGGTTATGGCTTTAAGTAGATATAAATACATGAGAAGATGTTTTTCTGGCTTTCAAAATGTGGTTGGGAAAGGTTTTGTAAAAAGCTCTCACAAAGGGAGTCCTGGACAACTCATATTTGTATCTCACAGGATAGAGAACATTCAAAGACAAAAGACCTTCAATTGGACACCCAGTAACGAGTTGCAAGAAAAAAATTCCAAAGATGGCATGAGAGAAAACACTTCCAAGGCTGAGATTTGACAGCATAACACAGGAAGGCAATTGCACTTGACCAACTTGAAACCCCTATGGACACCTGGAAAGTTCAGCAACAGAAAGAAACAAGAGGAGATGAGTGTTTGCAGCTCTGTCTTGCAGTCACGGCAGTGAGAAGGAACTAAGTGATATTCACACCTCAGCAATTCTTTGCTATAAGGGTAGAAAACATGCTGACATTCATTGGCACTGAGTCCTAGAAGATGTAGCTGGCCAAAAGATCTCAGCCTGAAGGAAACCATGTGCAACACTTTTGGGAGAATATACCAGTCATCACTCAGGAAAAAACTGCTTCTCAGATGATATCACAGTCAGTCTTTATTGCCTATTGTTCAGAGATAAATAGCTGTCTTTCTATTATGAGAAGTGATAAGTGACTTTCAGGGCTTTCCCCATAAGGGAAAGGATTTCAGAGGGAAAAGCTAAGTCATCTGCCTTTCCCTGGCTATATTTTGTAAGCAAGTCAGACTACATTCTTAAGATTTTTAAAACATTTTTTATTAATTTTTATTCCTTTTGACATATTTTTATAGTAAAAGAACAGAGAATAATGTATTACAATGCATATATAGAGTGAAATCCTTCAACAAGCTGCTTTAATACATTTGCTTTCTTGCACCATAGCCATCTCTCACTGAAAAATGGAAGTTTCAGGAATTATGGCTCATTAGAAAAAACTCAGAACCTCAGAAAAAGCAACCACAAGTGTGTTTTAAGACTCTTCTTCTAAGCCTCAAAATTCCTTACAAGTAAAGGAATGAATGTGATTCTTATTAATGAATAGAAATTATTTTTAAAATAACTAACAAACTGTGTTGGCTCAAAACACCCATCTTCTGATACAGCTCATCAGCTAGGTATGAGAACTGGGTTATGTGTGCACTCCTGCTGGACTCCTCTAGGAAGGAGAATGGGGAAGTTCTCTGATGGGAACTGGGGCTATGGCAATCAGATGGGGAACTACACCAGGACCATCTGATTTGCTAAAACTTCAGTGCCTGGACTAAGGAGAATTTTGCTTTTACCCCAGTATTTTCTGACAAAGTATCTCACTGTCTGTGGACTGTTTTCCAAGGTCTTGGATGAAAAGGGAGCAAAATGATGAATTAAAATTTCCTTCTCTTGTTTTTGTCACGCTTAAAAAGCTTAAAAAAGGGAAAACTCAACTAAAATAGAAGCAGCCAGCTAGAAGGATTCAAAACTGGATCTAATGGGTCTTTTCCCAGAGAGAAGAGGACACACTGAGAAGGTGGAAAAAGGATCATATGTAACAGGATGGCATAATGGGAGGGAGAGCATGAGAGTACTGCCATACGAACATTCACATTTAACTGCAGAAGGACAGGGCTAGTACATGAGCTTGAAAGAAAAAGAAATCAGTTCCCTATAGTAAAAGTTAAATAAAAGGTCATTTATATAAAGAACACTTAGGGAAAGAAGAAAAGCATTAAAAGGTGAGAAAGGCAGGAGAAGCTGGAAGTAAGTGGAAAGGACAGAGTGCCTCTGGCCAAGGAAATGGCTGAGGGCTGCAATTAGCTAAATGGTACACGGCTCCTGCGCTGCCATGGTGCTGCGGTTCTGAACCGCTCCACGGCTCACTGCTGTGTCTAATGGCAGCAGGGCTGGATAATAAAAGCTGTTCTCTGGACTGCCAACAGGAATTCATTTCCTTTAGCTTTTGGTGCCCCAGCTATATTTTAACTGAAAACTGTGAGCTTTTATTTCTGGAATAACAGTAGCAGATAACTACGGCACCGCCATGGATTTATAGCAATGCTTTTTGCGTGGGGATCAATCGTTTAGACAGGATTTGCTCTCCTCTCCACAATCACTCCTTGCTCCCATTAATATGTTCAGCCTAGGAAAGATATGATAGGGGGAGGCAGTTCTTATGCAATGAGGCTTCTTAAGCTAAAAGCAATGACTAAAAATTCCACCTCCTCTTATGAATACTATGTAGCTACAACAAACTTGCTCCTTGCCTGCAAACAAGCCAAAAGCCCTTCCCTAATGCCAGGGAATCTCGGTGCCTTCCCTGAACATTTAAGTGGTTGTGGGTGCCTCACCACTTGGCAGCACTCACTGCCAGAGAGCAGCAGACACAGATCGATGGGGTTAAGTGGATTCGCTCTGTGCTTGCCTGCATGTACACATCCCTCCCTTCCCCTGCCTCCCCGCTTGCTCTGCTCTTACTTCTCTCTGGGGACACCGTTTCCCTGCTTGTCCAAACAAGCTCCAGAGCCTGAAATTGCCAAGAGAGTGAAGAGAGAAAAGCCTTCCTACTTACGAGGGGCAGGGTGAAGGGAGACTTGTCCTATGCTAAATACAGGGAAGAGGGAGCAATTACTGCAATATCATTTTCTGCTGCATGTGGCAGGACCGCTGGCACAGTCTGGTGACAGATCATAAGGATTCTCTGTCTTAATAAGCAGCAAGCATGTCCTGCGGAGCAAATGTCTCATGTAAATATGTATTGGCATGGGGACAGGTGTCACACAGGGCTTCCCATCAAAAGAGAGGAAATGCAGCATCATTTGGAGGGCTGCTTCTTTGGAAGTGCAACCACAAAGGAATGAATAATAGGATTAATTCACTTAGCTATTGATCTCAGATGCACACATTTTCATTTAACATTATGAGAACAGCCAGACTCTCATGGTTCATAGCCTGTGGGCAGTACAGCAGAGACAGCATTTGCAAGCCCTTTTCCCCATTTGCTGATGAGGTAAATCTTAGCAGCACGTTCCTTATGGGAGCTGCTGGGGAAGGATCTCCTATGGAAAACAGCCTAATGTCTGGACTGGTGTGACTCTAATGCTGCTCTCTACAGATGTACTCTGAGCAAATAATTGGTGGCCAAATAACATGGGGACCTACCCATAGAAGTTCTATATAGAAAGCTGAAGAAAGGAGGGAAGGAAGAAAACAGAATAGGCTGATTTAATTATGTCTGGACATACATGCACACAATATCTCAGCTAATCAGGGAAGAAGTTCAGATACAGCCTCCCCATATTGCCATAAACATTGAAGATCTATGACAGTGAGAGAAGAAAGACTATGGTGCAGGGAGACATTAAGACATTTTTCAGTAGTTTCATCACATGGAACATGAGGTCTGCTCAGGGTCCCAAATAACTTCTTTGCCAAATTAATCTGCAAAGTTAAGTTTCTCATAACTAGCTCTTACAAAACCACCCTGCCCATAAGCAAGCAGATGCAAGGGCCAAAAGTAAGTGTCAAAGGTGGTAAAGACCATGCTGGGATCTGTGGAGTCACCAGGTGACACCAGCAGAGATGCTGACACCTTAGATGATCCCGAACTGGGCCAGCTCGTGCAGTTCCAGATGGCTGAAAGCTTCCCATGGGCAAATCACGGTGATATCTGCAAAAGAGGGAAAATGACAAATGTGTTCTCATAGCCCAATGCACTCCTTGGATTTATTTTTTATTAATGGAAAGGCTGATTTACTCAGGAAACATTAATAAGAATGAGATTCTGTTTGAAGGTTAAATGGGCAGATGAGCATTTCCAATCTGGTACTACCTGTCAGACCAAACCAAATCAGTGTACTTTCTCTCTGTGAACAAAAGCAAGCCAGCAGTTCCTAGTCTCTTCAGTGACTATGTAAACTGGTGTACTAGTTAATTCCAGTTATGTGGTTTCTCCTGTTCTTATAAATTACCTGTAGTCAAACTGTGATCTTCTTGAAGACGTGTGCAGATTAAGATCAGATGCTGAATAATTTGGCCTACAATATTCAGGATCTGTAACTCTCTCTTCATCAATACTTCAAAGATCTGACTGGCTACAGCTCATCCAATGCATTTTTCTCAATCCCAGATGGGTACAGAAAATTCTTAAAATTAGGATTCTGATGACAACACAAATACTTGACCATCTGGGATTTAGTTTCTGTGATTTTTTGGTATTAATAGCTTAGCATTTAGCATTTATTTGAGAATCTCATGCTGCTGAAATTCTTAGCCACAGTATTAGCAGAAAACAAACAAGCACTTCTGCAGCCCAATGTAGGTAGTCTGAAGCTGAAACATACATAAATAGTCTTTTCTTCACATAGTGTATAAGCATGAACGTGGCAGCTTGGGGAGGCAGAACTAGTCTTCTCTGGTGACCCTGAGAGCTGCAGACAGGCCAGGGGAACAGAGGCCACCCCAGAATCCTTTCCCATGGTCAAGTTTGTCTATGCTAGTGCTAAAGCAGGGCACGACAACATCCTGCAGAGCTTACCTGTGCCCAGCCCCTCCATGCCTGGGATGTCATCTCCAAACCTAGGAGAGAAAAGAGCAGGTAAGGAGTGAGTTTGGGGCAGCAGCAAGGAAAGGGGAGATGCCCTAAGCCCCAGCCAAGGAAGAAGAATTGTGGGCAGGGAGCAGAAGCTGAGAGGGGGCAGGGGGAAGCCTTCTGGATCCTTGCCCAAGGAAGATGCACAGAAGCACGACGTAGCAGTGGGGGGGCGACTCAACTAGCACGGTTTCTTTTCTTTCCACAATTTCCTTACCCTCTTACTCCTTTTTTGGGGGGCTTGCTCTTGAACTGCCTTGTCTGTCTCTGCTTGAACTTGGGGGGTCCCTTGCGCGGTGTGGTGGGGCCGGTTGGAGCATCCCCGGTGTTGAGGTTGGCGGCCGGGGTCTCGCTCATCGCTGGGCTGTGGGCAGCTGGCACGGGCCTCTCTCAGATCCCTCTGTCTGCAAGATAACAGCAAGGACTGGCACAACGCTCTGCTTATCTGTTCTAGGCATCAGTAGTCAGATGACAGAAGTATGGAAAATATAATTGTGACAGGATTAAAGATAATGGTATTATAGATAAAGAAAGATTGTAATGAGTACAAATTAAGCAGGGTAGTGCTGCCTTTCATCTGGCATGCTGGAATTAAGATGCCAAACAAAGAGCACTTGAGCTAAGGCCAAAAAGACATTTACTCTACAGTGCAATGTCTTGCCGAGTCATGGAGACTAACACCTCCTTTTGTCTCAAACACAATTGCACTCTTGGAGACAACTTGCTGCAGAAACCTGCCCCACAATTTAGATAAAACAGGAAGTTTAACACCAATGCTGGGTTTTTTTTCTAGCTAGCTTTGGAGTAGCGTTGCTGAGGTTTTTGCTTACTGCTTCAGGACCTGACTACAGGAGCCACGAAGACACATGTATGGCTTAGAGAAATATCCTGTCCTTGGGAATCACCATGATACACCACTTGTTCTCATACTTCTGCCTAAGCATTACCTTTATAACAATGATGGACATGGGACGCTGGGCTGGATGGGTCCTTTGTCTGGGTGGAGCTGCAATTAGGGCCCAATGTTTGTCAATTAGAAACTCATGGGAAATATAAGTTTTAAAATATAACTCATGGGAAATAGCACAAGATCATTGCAAGATTATGCAGAAGGCTGAGGCAACACCCTAGAGACTATCTTTTAGGCAGAAGTTTATTTCACAAATTTCTCAGGATTCACAGGAGTAAAGCCTGCAATTTTCCCCAGGGTGTGCCCACTTTGGTATTTTTGAGCATTGTATTACATGTGCTGACCCCTCCTCACCACACTGTACATGAGCCAAACTCCACAGGAGATAAATAGTTATCAGGGTGCAATTTCTGTTTGGGAGACATGTCTCCTGTCTTAGACAGCAGAACTGCTGCACTCTGAGCCTTTTGCTTCCTTCCCAGAGAGGATAGCTATAACTCTCACCAGTGCCCAAAGGGAAGCAACCAGCCCTTCATTGAAGTTTGTGCTAATTAGTATGCTTTTAGTAATATAATGGTCTGGACAAGTGCATTTATGGATAAAAATAAATGCAACTTCTTTCTTTCTTCCTTGAAGTCATGTTTTCCCCATGACTGTTATATATCTCCTATCTCCAGGTGATGTAATCGCTGATGGAATTAACTTCAGGATTTGTTTCTAAAGACTAATCTCATTAGGTCACCATAGTACTCTGGCTTAATCCCCACCATCACCTGCCGTGACACTCTGGACTTCTAATCTCAGAACTATAAATGTCATCAAAGATTTCTTTCCTTAGTCTAAAGAGAGTTCATTCCTTTATCCTGAAATAGCCAGAGCATTGGAAAGCAAATCCTTATATACAAGGAGAAAGATCATCTGAGCAATCCTCCTGTGTCACTTCCACATCCATGCAAGGTGAAGAGCCATATTTCTGTATCTGTGGCAGTCTGGAAATACTTCATCCAGAGCATCTTTCCATCTGTGGTGGCAGTAGGATGGTTCCAAATGATAGCACCTAGAGGCAGGCTAGTTCTTGTGTCGCTTGTGGTCAGGCTTCTGTCTCAGCTGTAATATCCCAAGCAGGAGACTGGACAGGTTCCAGCAGCCCCAAATGGAGGAGCAGATGGTTGTGTCTGAAGCTGCAGTATGCACAGATGCTATTCCCCCGCGTGTAACACAACGCTTCCTAAGCACACTCTGTGCCCACAAACACAAGGATCAGCTCAAACCCTGGAAGTTACTTATTTGGCTGCCATCTCTGCAGTGCCTGAACAGTTGCCCAGTATTTACAGCTTTTTCTTTTTCCTCACAGCATGGTGGCAGGACAGGCAAACACTGTCACCTTCTTCTTTTACAGAATGAGAATGGAAGTGCAGTGATAGGTATGACCTGGACTGCACTGCTGGGAGGAGAGATGAAATCTTTTGACTCACAGATTTTTAGGGCCAAACTGAGAGATGAAGGCATTTGCCTCCAAAACAAAGACAGAATTTTGTCCCTCTCTGTTACTCAGGTGGGAAGAATTCAGATGATACTGCCCTACAACAAAATGCTTTGCACCAGAAAGCTGCTCCATAGCATGTCTGCTAACGTGCCAAAGTCTATTACTATGTCTCTTTCTCAGATGCAATTCTTACCAGTAGGTCTCTGTCTCAGTGCTAGACCCCACTCCTGAACTAAGAGACATGCATCCACTTCTAAGCACCATGTTACTTGGCACCCTTCTCAAGGGCTACTCCCAAAAGTACAAAGGAAAAAACAAACCAGCTAACAGATTTCCATCCCTTAGGACTGACATCCAAAACTTGAAAGATGTATTTGTGCTCCATCTCCTGCTGAATTCCTGTTCTGCTTCAATAACCTCTGCTGTGCACTGGCATGTTACCTTAACCACAAATATGTCTTTGACAGTCAAAACCTCTTAAATCCTTGAGTCCACATTTTGTCCCCAATTTCACTCAGTAGAGGAATAGCTAATGGGAAGATTCAGCCCTTGAAGTTTCTTTTTGCCCCAACAACTGAAGTAGTTGTATCCATTTACCAGATATTCAATAACCTAGGATTTGGTAGGAAAATGCCCAAATCACACTTCATCCACTCACCCCTGCATGCATTCAATAAAGAGCACTCAACGAAACTTTTAGCTAGGGACATTTCTAACATTAGGGACAATTCTAACTTCTTCCTTACTAATCTCCCTCTACTTCTAATTCTCTCCATGCATCACTAAAAAATGACAGAGGATGGAAAGAACCTTAATGCCACATAACATCTTTCCTCTTGCCAAAGGAAAAGTTGCCTTTCCACCATGGAGCTGGTGGGACTTGCTTGCCATCATTAGAGTCAAAGAATTCTCCATTCATGCTGGAGTGGGTCCTGCCCCACAGCATGGAAACTGCCCCAGTTCCCACACCTTGGGAACAAACTGCCCCCACACACAGCCAGACAAGCAACCCAGGATCACAGGCATGATAGAAATGCCAGTAGCAGCTTCTTCCCATGGGAATTTCACAGCCTTTTGTCTTACCATACCTGGTTACTTGGATAGTCCTTGGTACCAGATCAAACAGGTGGCTTGACAAACTTTCTGAGTCTCCTCTAGATCTCTGCAAGTGCTATGCTGCCTTCTTCCAGTGTTTCCTGGTCTGCCAGAGCTCTTTTGCTCCTGCCAGCACCAGCACACAGCTCCAGGGCAAGGGCTGATGGCTGTGGATGCAAAGACTGTTGAGGCATAAGATCCTCTGCCATGCACTTCCTCTGCTCCCTCCTCTGATGAGGTGTTACCTAATTGCCCCTGACAGCATTTCTGCTCAGTCTAGGGCTTAATCCTCTAGGTAAGAGCTTTGCTTGCATCTGAATGCTAATTATACCTAATACACATTAATGGGCTTATCTCAGTTGCGTCAGAAATCCCACCTCGGGGTTGTTGGCCAGGTTAATCATCCTTCTTTTAGTTTTATTTGAATTTAAAGGGGCTTGAATACTATGACAAATGCTGACTCTTTAATCTGCTCCATCCTTAATCTCTGACTCTCTGTGGAAAATGTCCCTGGCAGATAATGTAGATGCATCACTTGATCTTCTTTTCTCTTTTCAGACTGTTTTGGTGTAGGAACTCATCTTCCCCCATCCAAAGCTTTCAAAAATACAGATTCCTCCATGTGCGCTTGTCTTACACTCCTCAGGGTGTCAGACACAGAACCCTCATGAGCCATGGCCCTCCATGCAGATACTCTTCTGTGAGCAGAGAGGAACCAGGGGGAAACATCCTTGTGCTCACGTTCTCTTTATGTGTTTCTTGCATGCTCAGGCCTTGGCCTCGGGAGAGCCACTAGCATCATCCTTTCAGGCTTTTGTCGGGGAGTATCAAATCCAGGGCCTTTGAGGAGTCTCACAGCTCCAGTCTTAATTGCTTGAGGTGGCTAATCATAGTGATGGGAAGAAGTCCATGCAGGTCCAGCCCTTTCTGCTCCTGTGTCTTACACAGGATTTCAAATCCTTCATTCTGGCAGCAGTTTTAACACCAAGAACAGGTGAAAGAGGATGCACTCTAAGAGACAGAAACTCATTTCCAGTAGAACTATATTCCCAAGTGGGGATCACTGGAAAGACTATCCCAGTTGAAAGAAGGGATTCAGTGAGAGCAGAGGTACAGCACCATGTCATGAACTCCTCATTGCTGTGCCCTGCAGGTATGGCTGGGTGCTGCGGCAGGAAACACCAGCTGCCTGTCCCAGCTGCTCCCTGGCAGCCCCCCAGTGCTGGTCTCAGCAGGCTCAGCCAGCTGAGGACACAAACCAGGGGGGTTCCAGGGAGCCCCAGCAGAGGGATGCCCACCCCAGGGGTTCCTCAGCATGAGGAACTGAGCAGCCCCTGCTTGTACAGCCAGGTTTGAGACAAACCCCTGCAGCAGCACCTGCCCTAATGATAGAGGAAACAAAGAACCCACGCAAGAATCACAACTCCCTCTCCCAGCTACTGGATCTGTTCACACTCTCCAAGCACCAACATCCAAACTTTTCCCCCATGGAGTTTTATCTGGACTTTTCTCTCCCCTGGGTTTGTTTTTCAGCCAGTTCCTTTTCCATCCCCCTGCCCCTCCTTGCTATTGCTTTGAGCTCCCAGGGAACACTTACAGTGCCAAGGGCTCCTCTTGCAAATCATTCAACTCCCGTCCTCCAGCCTGGGTAGGAAGAGTCTCGAGGTGTCCCTTGTCCTCCAGATATACCCTGCCACCAGGTGACATCAGGCCATCCCTCGTGGGCGGTGTCTGCACGGCAGGGCTGGGAGGGGGGAGCACTGTGGGACCAGAGCTGGGCGGGCAGAGCTCCAGCAAGGTCTGGGGGAGCAGCAGAGCCTCAGCACATTCCCGAGGGGTGATGTGCCCCTTTCTGCAAGAAGGTTGTGGCTTCTCTGGAGCTTCTGGGGGACATCTCTGGAGAAGCAAAGGGAAGTAAAGAAATAACCTGGCCTTTGAGGGGTGCTGCTTCTTGGAAACACACGTGTCTGCACATGCCAGGGAAGGGAGGATTCCCTATCCCTCTCCTGTGCTGGTGAATGCCTGGAGGGGTTTCCAGTGAACCTCTCAGAGGTGCTGCTGTGTGAAGACACACCTTACAGAGCCATGCATGCAGCTAGCCCAGTGCCAGCAGGGCTGAGTCCACTCAAGGGAGTCCTAGGGAATGCTGCTGAGGTGCTGCAGGGCTCTAGGGAAGCAGATGGGAAGGCAGGGGGAGAATGGGAACCTTTGTGTTCCACGTGGGTGGCCAACCAGTCACTCCTGAGACCCACGGTGTTGGGCTGAGGGAGCAGCCAAGTCTCATCTGGGTACCAGCACCATTGTCACTGGGAGGGGCCCTCAGAGGCAGAGCTCAGGCCACCCTCCAGCCCACCAAAACTCCACGTGTGGCAATGCACACTGTTTTATACCCAGTCCTTGGAATCTCCCATGTGCTCTAATAGCCTGCTGTAACTGCCTGGAAGATCAGTGTCAGAGATGGGGAAAGAGTTGGTGGAGTCTCAGGGTGAAAAGAGAAGGTCCAGAGTCCTGCACAAAGGTGCTGGGAGATCATCCTCATCCTCAGCTGCGGCAGTGCCTCAGCCATGGCCTGTAACTGTCTGGCTGGAGGTAAAACCACAAGGTTAACAATCTTCAGGGGCTCTTGGGCCTGGTGAAGCGCTTCACGCTTACCCTTGTTGAGCATCCTCCTCACTGCACAAGATCAGGCCTGGCACGACTGAAAATAATCCCAGTAAATGGAGCAGCAGCAGGGGAATCAGAGCAACATGAGGGCAGAAGGAAACCAAAGTGTGGGGTTGTTGATGATGGATGGGATTTGTCTTTGGGTGAGGCTGGAGGAGGAGATTTTGGAGCAGCCAAGCCAGCCAGGGGTGTGACTGTGCATGGCCACGAAGGGACAGTCTCTCACTGGTGTGACAGGCCCTGGCAGGGAACACCAGTGCAGCACTGCACTGGTGCTGAGCAGGAGTCCCATAGCTGGGGCCTCTGACCCTTCAGATGCTGAAGTTAGACAGGATAAATCCTTCAGCGAGACTCTTAGCTTACATTAAAACAAATCAATAAGGTCCTAGCCCTTGAGTGGGCACTGAAAAGCTGGGAAGTAAATCCTAGATGCAGCTGAGAGGCTTTCAATCTAGCAGAGAAGGAGCAAACACACGTTCCCACACATTTCAGACAATCACACAGCTTTTAGAGGATGGTGCAGTAATTTCTGGGCACAGGAAAGAGAACAGGGGTAGCATCTTGTTGGCATCTTCTCTTTCCCTGTGATGACTAGAGCTTGTATACAAATGTGTGGAGATTGATTGCACTCATCCTCTTCTGACAGCAGAAGTGATTACTGTGGGCAGGGACCTGCTTGTGTGGATATAAAGAGGTGCAGCCTGCTGGCAGCAGACTCCCTCCCATCCCTGCTGCTCATTCCCATGCCTCCATCTGCTGCAGACAGGTTTCCAGGGGCTCCCCCTCCCCTTCTGCCTTCTTCTATGTAGGTAAAGTTGCTGGGGAAATCAGCTGTACAGCCCTCTACTGCTCTTTCCTGAGGCTTCAAAATTTACATATGTTCAGGCTGTTTGTTTTCAAAATACTCCCTTTGTTTTCCTGTTTTCCCAATGAAATCTGTCTCGTTTCCCTTTAACAAGAAGTGGACTGTGGGAAAAAAAAATCCATGGTGTGACATGAAGATATTTTTTTTACCACTGACAAAACATGACAGAAACTCCCTAAAGGGCCCCACTTCTCATGTTCTTTCTTTATCTCCCAGGATTATCAGTCCTCTCTCGCCATCCATACTCTCTCTCCCTTCCTGTCACAAAGTGGGTAGCATTTACTTTGCAGAGTTGTGGGTGCACAGCTTCCTTCAAGAGCAAGAGGCACCTGCTTCGTGTTTGTGCCCGGCTGCTGCCCCAGATGGGTGACAAGTCCTGCCCAGGGACTGAGAACCCAATCCCTGTTCCTCCCTACCCAGGCTTTTCTTCCCCAGGAAGGCCAGTGCCATCTTTTCTGGCCACAACAGTTGCCATTGGATCCAGAGCAGAGGTGCACTGGAAACCATGGTGTCCAGGTGGTAACAGGAGTGCAGTCCTCGTGGCCTCAAAGGAAAACTCAGGAGCTTCATCACCTCCAGCCAGATTATATTCTGTTCCAAGGAATCACTTAAAAAAACATCTCCAAGGTTTCTGACCCTATTTATGAGCTGGTGTAGCCATGGAAACAGTAGTTATGCCAGAAATAGCAGCTCACTTGAATGACAAAGAAAACACAAGTTTACAAGACAGTGATTTTTCCAGAGGCTGACTGAGCTCATGGGACTGTGGGAGGAAATCCCAGCTGAGGCACAGACTCAGGGATGCAGCTGATAAGGGCTGTGGCTGGCGTGGGGCACAAGAACTTTTGAAATGTATCTCTACAAGCTTGTGCCACATACTTGGGAGACTTTGTGCATTATTGATAGAGATTTATCACTTGCCACAAAGATATACCCAACTGGAAGTGAGCAGGGAAATAAGCAGGCAGTAAAATGTTTGTTTCCCTCCTGAAGACAGGCAGCCTACCAAGTGCCTCTGGATCCCAGAGGTGAGGGAACCATGGTAGGACCTGGATTTAGAAAGGGACTGTCTGTTGGTCTCATAGAAGATCAGTGAGGTTGTCATGTCAACAGTGTTTTGGTGAGAAGCTCAGTGCAGTAAGGTGCCTGCAAATGAGGACTCACAGGCTGTAATCCTGCCCCTGCAGGGCTCACCATGCTCCTAAGCCTCGTGTCATTTATGCTAGTGTAGAAAAGAAGCACAGATACAGGGTACTTGGCTTTCCCTGCACAGATATTTGGTTGTTTGACTGCATGCAAATCAGTCCATTAAAAATGCAGAGAAGAAGGCATGGTCCTGGGGAGTTTTATCATTTTTCCTTCAGGAAATCTCCCACAGTTATTTTGGTGTTGGGATGAAACATCCATAACAGACTGCAATAAACAGGGTGTGCTGACTTTGGGAATCTGTGCCTGCTGCTGGATACAAAAGTTATGTTCAGTGTCCCTGAGCTCAGCTTGCAGAAGAGCCTGATCTTGATACTCCCACTCATACCCTATTCTCTGGCAATAGGGCAGAGAGGAAAGAGGCTGTTTTTCCACTGCCAGGGCTCGAGAGGGAGATTTCCATGACCAACCTATAGAAAAGGGTCCTTTGAGGAAATATGAATTAAGTGATAAGGTTTTTCTGAACCATCAGCAATGGCCCTGTCTGTGCTACAAACTGGGTATTGGGGACATAACAAGTCCTCAAGCCAAATGGCTATTGCAAAAGCTTCTGCAGGAAAAATGAAGTCCCTGCTTTTCTTATTTGGTCAAGGGTGCTCTACTTGCACATGTTAGAACATCATTAGAGGCCCCAGGCTTCCAGGCACAAATGCTTTAGGACATTCTGGGGCTTTTTATAGCAGATGATATAAAACCATGTAGTCTGTCCTACACTTCATTAGTTACCAGAGTTATATTTTCTTCTCAGCAGTGAGTCTGGCCTTTCTTGGAACAGATAGCCAAGTCTTAGCATCTCACACTCACAAGACTGCTGATAGCATGATTTTAGTAACTTACAGAAACTTTTCCTTGATTGGCATAAATAAAAGGAAAACCAAAAGAAATCCCCTCCCCCTCTTTTTTTTTTTTTTTTTTTGAGATAGCCCTTTTTACCATCAGATCTCAGGAGACAGAACTACATTTTTATCATTCTTATTTGTAAATATGGAAGAGGTGGTGGAGAGAAAGTTCATGGACCTGCAGATAAGACTCAGCCATGCAGGCATCTGCTGAGGAGACTGATGTTCTTGGCCATGCAGCACAAAAAGCTCAGTGTTTCTAACTGCTTTGTGATTCATTGTTTAAGAGCATCCCCATGCTCATTGCAAAGCTGTCCCAAGAGAAAGCAATATCATTAGTGAGCATCATTTCTGTGCACTCACTTTGCTTAATGTCTGCATCCAGGCTGTTGGTAATGACACAATAGGACTGACTTTGTTAGATTGTTTTATAAAGCATCCTTTCTTTCTCATTTTCACTCTACCCACAATTAAAATATCTGCTTTTTTCATTTATAAGATTATTTTTCTCCCGAATGACATGTACAGAACAAGCTCAACATTAATATATTGAAGAAACACTTTGCATTTTTTCCTTTTTTATCAAGCCGAGGTAGTTAATCTGGTTATCTATGTGACTGCTATAAATCAGAGCTTGTGATTGCCCTTAAAAAAATCACAGAGTTTGCATAGTATTGTCTCAAGAGCCTTTTTCAGATTTTTCTTTTCTCATAATTGATTCCTTCTGTGTGAATTACATGCCATGTACCTGTGAACAGTGATTAAATGGTACACTAGCACTCTCTAAAATCATGCATTGAACTAAACAGAGAAGTAATACTGCCTTGTTAAAAAAAAGAAGTGTGTTTTTATTTAAATAGAAATCAGAAAATCATATTGTTCCAGAGCTTTGTTCACTTTAAAACAGTGTAGCAAATGATTCAGTGTCACTGGGCTAAGAAGCAGAAACTGCACACAAGTCACCTCCAGATGTCTCCTTTCCTGACAGCTCTTTTTCTCTTTTTTTTTTTCCTTCTTCTTTTTGAATGATTGATTCTTTCTCCCTGGAAACCAGCAGCCCAATAAAGGAAGGCTTTTCCTAAACATTTTGGTAAAATGTTTCTTCCTTCTTCTTAAGGGGGCACATATCTTCCCATGGCTTTCACACCACGCAAGAGGCATTCTTCCTTCTTCCTCCTACCACATAAAAGCACTGCTGTGCAATCTCATTCAGTTCAGCCCTTTGCCACCATTATTATGATTTTCTTCATGTAGCAGTTGAGGCTTTCAGAAAGAAATGATTGCTTCTGGGGAGCATCTCACACTCTCCTTGGGAACATTTGACTAATGGGCAGAGGAGGCAGCTCTTCTGCTCCATTATCTTGTCTCTTGGGGTGCTGCTCACCTCCCAGACACATGGATGCTAAATGCTCTAGCTGCCATGTGATAGCAGATCCCTGGTGGATATAACTGTGGAAGGGGATCAAAATCTGAATAAATTAAAAAAAAATTCTTTTTATTGCTTAGGTGTACTGCTAGTACAAAGCCTTCTGTTTTCCCCCAAGGATCTTGCACAACTGTAGAGCTTAATGTTGTAATGTTTGTTTGTTCATTTTTTTTTGTTTTTGATGGCCTTCCACTGTCAGATTCCAACCTTTTTTTTTCTTAATTTAGGTCCTCTACCCTCTTGTTTCCCACTGGAGGCACACACCTACAAATTGCTTTGAAGCTTCTTACTGGGAGGCTGCTAAGGATATTTCTGTGCCAAGGACCTGGAATTGCAGCTTGCTTTCTGGTCCAGTCAAGCATCATAAACACAGCATAGAAGAAGTGAATTGTTTAGTAGCCATCATTGCATGGGGAGCATGCACATGTTGCACAAAGGATGTTCTGACAGTTTTGCATCCATGAAGATTTATTTGTGGGACACTGACAGCTGATGGTGTACTTTGACTGTAATGCTGAAAGTTATTTCTGGAAAGAAAAAGAAAATAAAGGAAAAGAAGAGAGGGAAAAAGGGGAATTTTTCCCTACTGGCCAGCTGTAAAGGGCAATGATGGGGTCCCACAGGAACATCCTCCTCTGAGGACTCTCTCTGATGCTGCAGATGATGACAGTGAAAGTGACCAGTAGCAGGATTTCTTGCCATGCTTTCCCTTGGTATGGTACAATTTTCATCAAGACCCACTTAAAACTCCTATGGATTATTTCTGGGTCTGTTTCTGTTGGATCTGGGAGGAGAACGTTCATCATGTACAAATGTTGCACATTCATTGCTTGTTAATCTTCTGTGAATATACAAAGCTGGATAATATTTACTGAGAATTTCAATAGCTACTGACTCTTCTGTTGAACACCACATTTGTTTTTCTCCTTCATACACTGAAGTCTGCAATATCAAAGAAAAAGAAGGAGTGGGAGGAACAGCAATTCTCACAGCAGTTCTTGCACGAGAATCCACAATAATAACACTGTGGGGGTTTATGGAGGCAGGACTGTGAGAACGATAATATGTGAACAGCACAAGTGCAATAAAGGAAAAACATTGCCACAGAGAGGCTGGTAATTATTGTCTCATGGCTTTGAGAGATGCTATATAGCTGCAAGCAGCATGCCCTGAGCTACAGGGTATATAAGGCACCTAAGAGCTAGCCAGAGGCTGGACACAAACTGACTAGAAGCCATAAATTCTGGCACACAATCAAGCTCCTTGTTGAGAGTACTGTTTAGCACAGGAATGTCAGGGTGCAGCTGGCAAGGCAGATTTCCCAAGGTCAGCAGAGGAGGAGAGGATGCCACAGCTTCTCCTAATTTAGTCCCAGCTTCAGCTCTGGCTGTTTCAGAAGAAAGTCACAACACAGGGAAGAATGCTTGAATAAATAACTCCTAACACCCTGCTTGGTGATCAGCTTAGAACTGAGATTTGATTACACTTGCTAAGATTTGACCTTACATAACCACCTGTTTTCTGAGAGGCCCTAAAATAATCCAGTCCCCTTTTAAATCCAGCTCTGGTGGGTGACTTCCCTCGGACACCTTCACCTGCAGAACACTGACTTCTGCCCTGGCACCAAGTAAGGGATGGAGAGCAAAAGCCGCTTTCCTGCATGCTAGGCTCTGGAGAGCAGGGGATGCAGAGAAGACACCTCTGCTCCCCCATGACAAGCACCATCATCTTCCTTCACCAACCCCTGTGCTCTCACTCACCCCCTTCCACCAACTTAGCTCTCCTTCTCTCTCCTCACTGAGCTGCTCTGTCCATCCTCAGCCTTCCTCAGGCTAGACTCTGAAGGAAAATGGCTCAGTTTTGCCCCTACACTCTCATCCCCCACAAAATCCTTTTCCTTCCTCTGTCTTCCTGTTTCCCTTGCTTCCTCAGGGGATTGTGAAGTGACATGTGAAGTCTTTGCACACCTCCAGGCTTGTGACAGGGGTTATGGGATTAGCACTTTAACAAGCCTGAAAGCTGCTTAGACAAGTATTAAATCTCCAATCTCTCCATCTTTCAAAGAAATCACTTCTGGAGGAGCTGAAGAGGTGGAACACACACTCATGTCTTCAGGGGTCAGCTCTTCATGCAGCTGAGAGCCCTCAAGTCCAGTGGCTAGGTGGTTTGAAAGGATTCTCATGGGACTTGGGGCTGGAAAACCCAGTTAAACCTTTACCAGGGGCTTTGTGTTGGCACCCCAAAGTGCCTTCTCTCTCCTTGCCCTCCATGATGCCTCCCTTGCCTGACATTTTATCTAGCCTCCATATCTTCCTTCCCTTCCCACCCCAAGGGCAGCAAAAGTCCTTTGCAGCATCTTAAAAGTGGTGAGTAGCACCAGGGAAGAAGAAATTAGGCACCACCTCTCCTAGGCCCACCAGGATCAACCTTACAATGCTGACTTCTAAAGCCAGTCCTGGGGCAATTTGTGCCTGTGTTTTATTCAGAGATGAATTCATGCTTCATTGGCGGTATCGCTCTGTTTATCCCACTTAACTGAGAGTCAGAGAAGGCAGTGCTGGGATTACCAGAGCTGGGTGGCACCTCGTGGTGCAGTGAATGCTCCCCCACAAGGCAGGGAAAGCTCCTGTCTGAGCTCCTGGACCTGTCACCTTGCCCATTCCCATCCCCTCGTGACGGCCTCAGGAGCGGATTACCTCCTCCCATCTCTGCAGGGAAGAGATCTCTGCCTGTAGAGAGGGACACCATCTGGGGACACCATCTGGGGACACCATCTAGGGGGCACCCACGGCCAGAACTGACACTTACCTTGCTGCACCTGCTGATGCGAACTTGCTGAACTGTGAGGTCGTCATCCCAGTGTGTCACCTGTAGCCTTCCTGGGACTGTAAAAAGCTTGAGGAGGAGGCAAAACTCATGACAGTGACAGCATTCAGCAATATTATTCACTAGATAGAAATCATAGTTAGTAACTGTGTACTGAGTTCAGTGAAAATACAAATTAGTAGTTCCAAAACAAATCATTTTACAAGAGCAGCATTAAAGGTATTACTCTGTTGAGACTCTTAAAATTTCAAACATGGATTCCCTACCTGGACTGAAATTTCTTTTTATTTTTCCCCTCAGAGCTTCCAGCCTGGTAAATTTCAGCTCCAAATTAGACAGTTTTTGAAATTACAAGTAGGTGAAAATAAGAGATTGTAACAGGTAAAATTTTACTGGATTAGTCACGTCTAAAGGTCATAAAGTAGTTCTGTTCCTCAAATGCAGTGAGCAACCTGTTCCACAGAAGATGGAGATGACATTTAGCAGCACAAAGCTGCAATGCACCACCACTGCAAAAAGTTCAAATCTAGAAATACTGGATACCTAATGGCAATAATCCAAATTCAAACAGGAAAAAAATGCCTAATTTTTTAAATCTTACTGTTTTTAAAAAAGTCAAGGTTTATTGTTTCCAATAGGGTGCTACAGACACATATGACTGTTGGGAGTACAGGCTGTGTAGTTGAAGGATATGCATTTAAAATTTTGCATAAACTTTTTGAAATAAACTTAAGGCACATGAGGTTGATCACACCTATTATTGTGGTCTACTAATTGTACAATCAGTTGTTATCAATGGGGTAAAACGAAATAAGACCTAATCATAATATTTTAAGTAAAAAAATATTATTTTCCAGCTAAGAACACATTTAAAATTCTACCATGTTTTTTTGCAATAAAGCAGGCACACTTTAGCTGTTGTCCCTGCCTCCTTCTGTCACAGACAAAAGAACTGGCTGGGGTTGGGCAATGTCTGCCAAGAGATGATCTTCATGGCATGGCATCAGTTTGTCACAGGTGAAATACTCAGTGGCAGAGATTTGCTGTCAATGATGTCCTGCTCCGTTGTGGTTCAAACCTTTCCTTCCTTCCAGCAGAGCAGTGACGTGGTTCCCCAGCAGGATGCTGGATATGCTGACCCAAAGGATCATGCCTGACTTCTAGGTTCCCATCTGCTTGGCATGGTGTGATTCCAATGTCTACAGCTCCTTCTCACACTGCTTATGAACAGGAAGAGGACGCACAGAGCAATTACATGATGTCCCCATGATTACATGCTGACTAATTTCTAATTTAGGAGTAAAATCTGTTTCCCCTGCATGCTAGGCAGATGAAGCCATGTAGGTTGAGTGCACATACATATGGTGGCACACAGTTACACATCGCTATACCTTTATGCATATTTGTGAATAAACTGATCTTAATTTATGCTCACATGTGTTAAGAAATAGCATGTAAATGCCTATACCTTTATGCATATTTGTGAATAAACTGATCTTAATTTATGCTCACATGTGTTAAGAAATAGCATGTAAATAGCTACACAAAGGCATGTGTGGTCTGGTGTTTAACTAAAAAGAAGCCCACAAAAGAGACCAAGCTAATCTCAACTGTTCTTCAGCAAGAATGATTGCAATAACACTACTTACAGTTGCACTGTACACAGTGGCTAAAACCAAGTGAATTTCAAACCAAGCCATGAGTGAACAGGAACCTCAACCCACACCTCCTCCCAGCTACACTGTGTTCAGTTTCTAAACTGAAATCTGAGACTTAGACAGCAGAGAAACCAAGACAAGAAGCTGTTGTACAAGACACAGGGGCTTCCTCAAATCTTTCCATAGTTAACACATCCTACTCTTCACAGCTTTCCCAGGCCAGGACTGCTTACATGAACAATATGAGCTGCCATAAAGTGGCATTGTAGTTGAAAGAATTTGCTCTGTTCTTTCCTCATTCTCATCCCCATCCCACTCAGCCACTGGTCCTGGCATAAAGGTTTAGTCCCATTTGTCCATTATAAACAAGTATAAGGAAACCTATATGGGTTGAAAATTCACCAATGTATGCTCACACATTTGCTTACATGTTTTTTCCCTGGTGCCATTTGAACTCATCTAACTACTGTATTCAAGTCAGGTCCCTTGTGTTGGCCCAAGAGAAGGGTTAGTGTAGAAGTGAAAAGCAGTGGCAGAGAATGAAATAATTTTTCTTGATGGTGAAACTAATTAATGGAAGCTTGAAATGTTTCTGAGGCTATAGCCCCTGATAAATGGGAATCCATTGTCAGACAGATACATGCTCTGTTTTTCCCTTGAAATTCATGAGACAAGGATCATTGTGCCACCCATAACCTAAATGAAACCAATATCTGGCTAGAAAAATCAATCCCCCCTCTTCTGAAATCTGTTAATCCCCAAAGAAGATCCCTTTTGCCTCAGTTGTTTGCAACCTTTAAAAATTTGTGTACAATAAACACTTTTAATGGATATGTGGATCTGGGGCAGTGAATGTAAGCCCATTGGCAATAGATATGCTTTGCTTATTTTGCTGCTGTAAATGCATTAAGAGCAGTCTATCAGTCATTGCAGGCCCAGATTTGTTGTTTGCAAACCAATGATCTAATTTGTTGTGCACTGAGGACTATGTACATGAAGGATTTATGTCACTGATGAACTAAGCGGGCACTCCATGAGGGGCAAAGAAAGAGGAAATCTGCTGATATTTCACAAAGTAAAGGATGTGAAATCTTTTTGATCGTTTAATCAACCCTGGGAAATGAGAGCTTTTTCTTCCTGAGGTAGCTGATCTTGGAAACTGCTTCTGTGAGAAGGGCTGGGAGTTGGGAACAATAAGCTGATTAAGTGCAGCAGGTAGCAGGAAAAATGAGGTTCATTTTTTTTTCATTTGCAATACTGCTTATCTTCCCACGTACGCAGGAATACACAACCCGATTCTCCGCATATTTTAATCGGTATAAATCAGCGCCACTTTTTGAAACAGACCATAATTACACCAGGAAAATAAACAAAATAAAAGCCTGGGGAGGAAAACAAAGCCATCACCCCCTCGCTCCCGGGCACAGCAGCCCGAAGCGGCGCACGGCGAGCACTCCCGCGTCCCCGGCCGGGCTCAGCTCCGCAGACAAAGCCCTGCGCACCTCTGCGCAAAAGGAGCGGGCGCAGACAAAGCGGGGCAGGCGGCGGAGCGCCGCAGCATGCGGGGCCGCCAGGGCTTCCTCTGCTGCGGGTGGGCTGCTGCTGCTGCTGCCGCTGCCGCCGCTCTTGGGTTTTTTTTTTTTTTTCGCTGCGTGTGAGGGTTATTTTTTTTTTTTCCTCTCTTCACCAACTTCCTTCCTGCTCCAACTGCCAAAGCTCGAGGCTGAGCGCTGACAGCAGAGGAGGACCCCGGCCGCAGGCGCCGCTCCGCCGGTGAGTGCGAGGGGCGGGCGGGGGCAGCGGGCACGGACGGCGCGGCCCCGGCTCGCTCCCCGCGCAGCTCCGCGCCCTCGCTCCGGGGCTGGCGCCGGTGCCCGCTCCTGCCCGGGGAGGCAGGCAGAGCCCTGCCCGACCCGAGGGGAAGCCAGGCTGCGCGCTGCCATGGGGCAGGGCAAGGAAGGGAAGGGGCCCCCGCGATCCCGGGCTGGTGCCCGGCGCTCCCTGGGCAATGGGCTCCCTTCTGCACCCCGGGGCTGGGGATGGGGAGGCCGGGGCTGGGGGCGCTGCTGAGTCCGGTGCGCTTCTCCCCCATCGCGGAAAATTACTTCCTCCCTGCTAAACCCTCTTCCTGGAGATTAGCCATCGGCCAGGGGGTGGTTTGGAGAAGTGATGAGCAGACGGAGGGCAAGTGAAATGCTGTCCCTCTGACAGCCCTTTTTGTGCCCCGTGGAGGCATGGGGGGGCCGAGGAGGTGCCCACCCTCCACCTTGTGACTGCCTCTCCTGCTGCAGGTGCGAGGGCAGCTCTCTGTCCACGGCACAGGCAGAGCCCAGCTGCGAGACTCTCGCACCTCTCGCCAAGGCGTGATTCCGCCTTTGCCTCCTGCAGCCATCTCTCTCTAACAGGGATCCCTAACCTTGCCCTTGCCTCCTCCCTGCTGTTTCACGGGTGCTGCCAGGGGTGCAGGTGATGCAGGACTGTGGGCTGGAGCTGCAGAAAGGCAAGAAAAATGTGGCAGGGCAAGACACCAAGCACACAGATTTCTCCTTGCATATAACAGTGTAGGGTTAATTTTCTCAATTTAGTGAGGCTCTTGGTCTGAATGGGGGCTCCGTATTAGGCTGGGCAGTGGCACAGAAACTCAGGAACCCCGACAGCAACATGATGTCTCTGGTGCCTGAGCTCAGGAATGTGTCTCAGCTTGCAGAGGGCACCAGCAAGTAGGGGCAGGAGCTGCTGGGATGGGAGCTTTCCTCTTGGTCACTGCCTGCCTTGGAGTTTGGCAGGAAGGCAGCATCAGGTCCATGGCTTGGGGAAAAATGCCAGAACTTGGTCTGATCGGTGCCATCCTGAGGCGCCTGTGAGCCAGAGGTTGTTCATCCCAGACAGTCTGGCTGGTCCTGTTCCCTGCAGGATCTTGCTCTTGGCATGGCAGATTGTCTGTGCACCTTTCTGGGAGGTTCAGAACCTAAAAGCATTCCCCCTCAAGTGAGCCACCCCTGGGGGCTAGCAGGGACAGTCTCTGTGGCATGTGTGGTGCAAAGGGAAGGTCTGAGCGATGAGGAGCAGCCAGTCCAGTCTGACTCTGGTGCAGTCCTGACTCTGCCTTTTCTCTGCATGAGGGCAGAGATGCCTCTTTCCATCCCCTGTGATAAACTACAGGAGGTGGACATGGGAGGATGGGGGCAGGCAGGCACCCATGCTCTGTGCTTGTGTTGGTGGCAGATGCAGCCTGGTATTGTGGAGAGCTTGGGTCAGTGCTCAGACCTGCAGCTGGAGCCCAAGTGGAAGGCAAGGCTTGGCACTGGCTGTCATGACTAACCACAGCCTCCTCCTGTGCTGAACGTGGAATGGCACTGAGGGGATTGTGAGGCTTTCTAAGGTGACTCTGCTGGGGCCACAGAGTGCTGGGGCATGTGTAATTGCTGCTTTAGGGAGGGAGCTTTTGGTTTCCTTTCTCATGAGGACAAGCTCAGGGGCCTTTCCTATGGTATTTGGGTATTTCACACTCCTAGGTCTGGGCATGAACTGAACCAGGGTTATGCAGCTGCTGGGACCTGTTTTTTTTTTCCTGTTTGTTTGGGTTGAGATTCCCTTTTATTTCCCATGTGCCCATTCTGTACTAGTTCCTCATTCACCACAAAATTGCAAAGTCGTCTTGCAATGGCCATTTCCAATTAAAATACCTGACTGAATCTTCTTGTTTGTGTGCTGGTCAGTTCTTTTCTGTCCCTTTGCAACATGCCAATGTACCAGTCCTTGATTATTTTTCTTCCCTGCACTGGAATTGCTCTGAGAGGTCTGCATACTACTCAGAGTTGCCTGGCACCACTTGATGATTCACCTTAAACAGTTGTTTTTCCCTTTTTTTTGTTCTTTTGTGTGTGTGTTTCTTTTCTATTTTAATAAATGAAAAAACTATCGCATTAGCTCCCAGTTTAACTTTTGGGAGCAGGGGCAAATATTAAGGCTGCAGCTGCAGAGAAGGACAAATGATTTGTTTGGAAAATTGCAAATAAGGAAGCAAAAGGGGACTTTTTAGGAGGGACAGTCTCAAAGAAGCCTAAGTGGAAGTGAACTGAATGATCTGTGTAGCTTGACCAAATCCTCTTGCTGCCAAAGAACAAGGAATGGCTTGGTCATGTGTGAAAACTGTACCAGGGCACTGCTTTGTTTTTCAGCCTTTCTCCCAAGAGTGGGAAGTGACTGCGGCTCAGCTCTCCTGCCTCTCACTGCCAGGGCACCGCTGGAGCAGCACGGCTGTGCCTGGCTCCTCTGGGCTTCCCACCGTGCTTCCCTGCTCAGTGGGAAGGACTCCCGGTGGGTGCCTGGAGCGAGCTGTTAGTGGGAGCACAGGCAATGCCAGCAGATAGACTTCGCTGCCCGCTTCCTTGAGAGCTTCAGCTGACTTGCTAATCTAAAAAGTGGCTGTCAGATATCCGACCTTTCTGTGAAATGTGGGTTTTAACCCGGTATGGGAGGGTGAACGAAACATCAGTCCTTGGCTTTATTCGTGTTTCTCTGTGTTCCAGTGTGTGGCAGTGGCTCTTTGTGCGAGCCCTGTACTAGGGCTTGTAATTGCAGGGTTGCCGGCCACAACTGTGCTGCAGAGTGGCTGTAAATCACTCTGGTTTCAGCCTCTGCTCCCGCACCTCCTCCCTGGGAGCGAATAATGGTGTAGGTCTGCGTGTGCGCGTGGTGCCTGCAGGGAGAGGAGCGGGGGTAGGGGGGAATTGTGTTTGAGCCAGAATATCAGCACAGCAGTGTCTGGATTGCAGCCGATCGCCGTCGCCATTTGCCTGTAGGAATCCCGCTGCCTTCAGCACTGGGTGGGTGCCTGCCTGTCAGGGACTGAGCCACACTGTGCCCACAGTGAGTGCCCCCATACTCCCAAGCCACAGCAATCTCACTGACTGACCCCTCCTCTGTCACCCAGCCAAGTCACCATGACTGAGAAGACACAAGAGCCTCATGTGGAGGATGATGATGATGAGCTGGATGGGAAACTCAATTACAAACCTCCTCCCCAGAAAACACTGCAGGAGCTGCAGGAGTTGGACAAGGATGATGAAAGCCTCGCTAAGTACAAGAAGTCCCTGCTGGGAGATGGACCTGTGGTAGTAGGTAGGCTGGGGCACACTGACAGGGAGGGAATGGGGAGATGTACTGCAGCAGTGTGCTGTTGCTTCAAAGAAGAGGGATCTTGTTTGCCCAGGGACATGCACTGCTTGTGCTGGAGGACTGGGGATGGGCAGGTGGAAAGTTGCACATAAAGGAAGCACGGAGGATGCTCAGAGTGTTAGGAGTTAGGAGGATTACTGGGGAGTGCTGGCATCAGAAAAGGACTTGTGGTGGGAGATGTGTGGGTCTCAGAGGACTTTTGGGGGTTTTGAAGGGGTCAGCCTATGCTGAAATGTGGTCTTGTTGCTCAGAATGATCCTAAGAAGGAAATTTTCTGTGGTGGAAAGACCACCTCTAGGTATTGTGATGGAGGCCAGAGGGATCCATGTGGAAGGACTGGGTAGACATGTGGTCCTATTGTGCTAAGGAAGCCTGGCATTACTGGGCGTTTCATGAAATGCAGTTTCTGTGTAGCAAGGCATCCCTGTTTCTTCAGTGTCATTCCCCTCCCCTCTGATTGCATCTAATTTTGCAAGCTGACAGCTTCCCCCTGACTTTTCCTACCTGCAGACCCAACAGCTCCCAATGTGGTGGTCACCCGACTCACTCTGGTTTGTGACTCTGCTCCAGGACCCATCACCATGGACCTTACAGGTAGGCACAGGCTCTGCCCTTGGTCACAGAGGGGAACAACCAAAGGCCCTGGCATGCTGCAAGTTAAAAGAGCGTTTGTCCTTGGGATGCCACAGTGGGTTTTAGAGGAGCTCTGAAGTCATCTTAGCCCTTGTTTCTTATTTTAAGGTATACACATATAAATAAAAAAGAAGCTGATGTAACAGAGGAAAATATTGAGGTATTTTCCTTCATCTAGACTGCTGTAGGAGCTCCTGGGTTTCTCTTGCCATCTCTGCTTGCTTCCTTTCAATGACACTTCATGAGCACAAGGGATGTGCATGCATTTGGGTAGCAGGCTGTATTGAAACTTTAGAATCGAGCAATACTGCAGTTCCGGCTCCTGGGGGCATGGGGAGAGAGCCTTATATGGGCTTTTCTGCAGAGAGAGGAAGCTGGGCCTGGAGAGGCAGAGAGGCTTCCTGTTCACCCAAAACCACCCAAAACCCCTGTGGGGCCCAGGCAGCCTTCCAAGCTGGGCAGGAGCTGTGGAACACGCTCCTCTCACCAAGCCAGGCTGGGCATGGATGGAGCATACACACCCTGCTGCATCTGCTCTGCAACAAGTCTGTGCATAAACATCTTTGTGTACATGTGCTCAGACCTGTGTGTGTTCAGACATTATCTTCTGTGGGCACAGATACATACGAGCACCCAGGAATTTCTGTGTATTTGGTCACACAACACAATCTCACAAGGATGTCTGCATGCTCATTTTACAGGTGTCATCCTTTGAAGGGATGCTCACCTCTGACAGCAACCCTATGCCCATCTTCCCCCCTGTGCCTGGTCTCTCCTTGCTGTGACATCTCTAGCTGACAGCTTGATTCTCTTCTTGCAGGTGACCTCGAAGCACTCAAGAAAGAGACCTTCGTATTAAAGGAAGGGGTGGAATACAGAGTTAAGATCCACTTCAGAGTGAGTTGTTTTCCTTCCAGTTGCTTCTTCTCAGTTGCTAAGGCCAGTCAGTGGCAGTCTATCAGATAACTAGAGCCAGGCAGAATGCCTGCCCAAAAGCTCCCCTAGCTTCAGGTGCTGTTCTACCCAACAAGGGATGAGGTATTTCCAGGAAATCACTTCTGCTTGCTCACCCCTTGGAGGAAGTTGGTTTCTGTTTGCTCACACTGATAAATGAGTGGGTTAAAAGCCAGATGGGTAGTTTTGGCTGAGTTTGGTTTTGCTTTTTAGCCACTAGAAAATCTTTACTCCACACTAAGTGGAAATGAACAGGGAGGAGAGAGAAGAGAAGAGAAGAGAAGAGAAGAGAAGAGAAGAGAAGAGAAGAGAAGAGAAGAGAAGAGAAGAGAAGAGAAGAGAAGAGAAGAGAAGAGAAGAGAAGAGAAGAGAAGAGAAGAGAAGAGAAGAGAAGAGAAGAGAAGAGAGAATGGCTGTTCATGAAGTACTGATTCAGTCAGTAATACTGGACTTCATGTACACATTTAGAAGATGTAATATTGTAGCATTTGGCTGAAGATACCTGAATTCTTCAGGTTGTGATATACCTAAATGGTCTTATTTCACCCTCACTCCCATTAATCAGTGTATCAGCCATTTCTTCTGTTTACAGCTGAAAATTAAACTTGGCCACGCTGCAGTGTGGCATCCAGCACTGAACTGATCATCTCTGCAAGTGCTTGCTTCAAAGATGGGCTTGGAAGAGAATGCAAAAATAGAAGAAAGATAATTATCCTGAGACAGATGAGGGAAGGTGTTAATACTGTGGCTTCTGTAGGGCAGATTTCCCTTTTTCTCTGAGGTTTGCTGTCTCAGAGATGAATGTCCCTCAATGCTCTCCTCTGAGACACCTCCAGCTCTCTTTTGTGCTGTGAAATATTTCCATCTGTATCTGTGCCTTGTTGACTGGAGACACCTGAAGCCAGACAGGTTATTCTAATTCCCTCCCTCAGTTCCATGGCTGGTAAGGGCTGGTACTGTGGGAATTCTGCCCTGGAATGTAAAAGGATCTTTCCATCTCGTTTTCAGACTGAGTAGTGTACACTGTGGGAAGGCAGTACATGCTGGAGGGGAGGAGCAGCACTGGATACACCCAAGCTATCCGTGGGAGATTTGAGAAAAGATTTATGAAAACTGTCCCTCTCTCTTTTGAGAAGAAACTTGCCAGCTCCCCATGGAGCTTAGAGGGCCCCTGGTAGCTGCCCACCCATTGGGGCTGAAGGGATGACTCTAGTTACCCATGGATGGCTTCCAATATGAAAATTATTAAACAGGAACTCCCTGCTTCACTTTTCTTTGTCCTCATCAGCATGTCTTGAGAACCTTACTGATGTGCTCCAGTCAGCTTCAAAGTTGGGCCAAGGATAGGGAAGTACAGAGTTGCACAGAGGATGCTAAAGGTCTCCAGGTACCTATGGAGAAGTTGTTTTAGGGACCTGTACAATGTGCCCTGTGCTGAGGCTCCCTTGTGTAGGGAGCCAAGATGGGTATGTCCTTCAGGAGGGGAAAAATCATCAGGTACAGAACCAAAACTCCTCTCCTGACACTTCTGGTTACTTCCTGCAGGTAAACAGGGACATTGTGTCGGGACTGAAATATGTGCAGCACACCTACCGGACAGGGGTGAAGGGTGAGTAAGAGCCCTGCATGCCCTGCACGGCACTGCTCCTGCCTCTGTGTTCCCTCTTCTGGAACAAGGTTCTGCAGCTCTGGGCTGGGACAGAGGCCCCCTTGGTCCCAAGTCCCACCCTGTGCTAACACTCAGGAGGTGACTTCTCAGCAGAGTGCATAAGCCTGCTTCACCCAGGACAGCAGTTCCTTGTTTTGTGCACACTCAGTGTGAGCCAGCTCTGGGGTCTGTATGCTACACCCCTGTCTGCAGCAGCAAAGTCCACAGACACTCTGCTTGGACAGTGCTTGCCACACGTTGCCTTTCCATACAGAGCTCTTCTCGTCCCCTCCGCTCCCTGTGCAGTGGTTCAGCCTGTGTAGAGCTTCCCACCCTCTGAAAGCTCTTCAGAAGCCCTTGGTAAAATTCAGACCTGCTCTGTGAAACTTCCCATTGTGTGCAGGGCCCTGTATTTGCCGTGGGTTCTCCTCAGTGCTGCTCTGCTTGGACAAGGCAGAGGAAAGCCCCATTTTGCACACAGAGCCCCCACGTGCATTTTTGTGCAACCACCTCTAAGGCTTCAGCATCCTGTTCAGCGCACATAACTGGTGTCTTCTCACCAGTAGAGAGAAGTAGTGGGAAATCAAGGTAGATCTTGAGCCATATGCTGGGTGTACTCACAGTCAGAATATTCAGCTTTCTCCCAAATTAGTCTCAAATGAGGACAAGTACATCCATGTGAGAGTGCACAAACTGAGTTGCCTGTTCACCTGCCCATCCATCCGTGTTCTCCTTCCAGCTGTCCTTATGCTTCACTAACCCACTTTTCCCACTGATTTTGCTCTCCTTTGCTGCCATGGGCTGTTCCTTTCTCCCCCATCTCCTTCCTGCTCTTTTGCTCATGGCTTCCTCTCTCCCTCATCATTCCCCATGTGAGAGGCTTATTCCCTGTGGATTGTTTTCTCCTAGTGGACAAAGCCACGTTCATGGTTGGCAGCTACGGGCCACGGCCAGAGGAGTACGAGTTCCTGACGCCCGTTGAGGAGGCTCCTAAGGGTATGCTGGCTCGAGGCACCTACCACAACAAATCCTTCTTCACGGATGATGACAAGCACGACCATCTCACCTGGGAGTGGAACCTGTCCATCAAGAAGGAATGGACAGAATGAGTTCACCCAGTTTGCCTTCCCCCTTCCCATCCCCTTGCCTCCTGCACCAGTCTCCAGGCCTTTGCTGCTTCTTCTGATACACTGAGAACAACCCAGCCACCACCCCATCATGACCATAATGGGTTAAATTGGGAAGCACCTCCCTCCCTCTCCCCCAGTACTTCCTCCTGTTGTCTCCATCTCTCCCATACCAACTCCAGTCCTGGAAGTGCCTTTTCGAGGAAACAAGATCACCTGGCAGGGGTGGACTGGTCCCTGGAAAATCCCTATCTTGAGTTACACTTGCCATGTGCTCTGACTCATTGTAAAGGGTCACTTACCTCCCGTGATGGTCTCCTGGTCTGTATCTGGTGCCCTACCCTGTTAAAATCCATCCTTGTGCAGGCAAAGCCAGTCAGGGGGAATGCAGCTAGATGCCGTAACAAGACTTCAGTGTCTGAGAATAAAACCAGTTTCTTTCTTCTTTTCTGCATGAGTGTCACATTCTTTTCTAGAGCATGTTTCTCAGTGATGTGTGTGTGGAGAATGCAGTATAGGAAGGCTTAAGAGCATATTTCAGCAGGGAAATAGCCCTCCTCCTTCAAAGCAGCAGCCTTACTCTATAAGCAAATTATTTCAGAACAGTTTCCTTCAGGGATTTCATTAATTCTTTGAAGCCAAAGTCTGGGCTGTGATGGGGGTAGACTCCAGGGGTGGACAGCCCCCACCTCTCATCCCAGATGGCTGCTGAATGAGCCAGGGAGCTGTAACATACCCTTCTCATGTTTAGCACTTACCGTAGCAGCTGTTCCCCGGAGCTAATGCAAGAGTTGCACATCCTCGTGGCCAGCCTGCTGGCCAAGCACAAGGGAACATCAGCCTCTGGGATCCAGCACCTGGAGAGGGCTGTTCTTGACCCAGCTGGGGTGTCTGCTCACAAGGGTGCAGGGCAGCTGCCAAGTGCAGTGCCGTGGGTGAGGTGACACTGCAGTGTTGGTGCAGCTCTCCAAGGCTGATTCCTGCACTGCAGGGAGGGGCTTTCTCCAGCCAGGTACTTATCTCAGAAGCTGGAGGCTTTGCCCTGGGCCAGCTGCTCCTTTCCCACCGCCCCAGGGGGGTTGTGGGTCCCCAGGGCAGCTGACGTGTCTCTCACTGAGGAGAGCACCGGAGCAGGGTGGCATGGCGAGGAGAAGGCGAGCTGGTGCCATGGGCACATCCATCTTCCCGTGCCTCTTTGGCATCCTGCTTACCAGGTGCTTCCCAGCAGGGTGTGCTGGGGGGAGTGACTCTGCATCCCACAGTAAGTGAGCTTTCTTCCTGCCTTGGGGAAAGTCTGGGTCTGCTTCAGGGAGTCCTCCTTGTCCAAGGTATGCTGCACAAACGTGTTGAGCTTGCAAGAGAGGTGTGTGGGTGGGCTTGTAAGGTTGGGATGCTTGTGTGTGTGTTGGGGGGATCCTCTTTGAGCTGCTCCTTGTGTACACTCTGCCCAACCCTGACTTTTGCTCTGCAGGCACAGCCACCACCACAGACAAACCCATCCTGTTAGACAACGTCCCAGATGCCGAAGCCTTCATCAGTGGTGCAGAGGTGGCAGTCATTGGATTCTTCCAGGTGTGTTCACAGCACCTCCCCTCTGCCAGTTGTGAGCTCTATCCCACCCTGATGAGGGCGTGAAGGTGGATGTGGTGTAAACACCTGCCAAAGCAGCTGTTGTCCCAAGAAGTGCCCACAGTGCTGGGGCTGTGACAGGCATGTGGAGGGATTAGGTGATGGGTGACAGAGAGAGCACAGGGAATTTGGTCTGTGCATGGAAAAGGAGATGGAGCAAGGGAGGAAGATGAAGGAGGTTGAGGAGTCCTGAAGCAGGAGAGAGGTAAATGCTGCAGGGGAAGGAACAAAGAAATGTACATGGTAGAGAAACAGTGTTGGTGAGGGGTGCATGGGAATGTCAGTTATTTGCTGTAGTCAGCAAAGGCAGAGGCACACACTGCCTGTGTGATGGGAATGAGGAAGCCAAATCTCAGGGAGAAGTGATAGTGCAGGCCCACTGAAGTCTGAGAGAGTTTGGGCTCAGGCTGAAGCCTCCTCGTGGGGAGGATGCAGGCATGGTCTCTGTTTCACTTCTTTGTTCCCCAGAGTAGGAATAGATACCCTTGAGACCTGTCTCTTTTTATCTAAATTCCACTGAATTCAAAGGTGAGTGACAGCTATGAGCCCCTTGCCCCCTCAAATGGCATGAGTATTTTTCCTCAGAAAATAAAAGGAAAGCATTTATTGAGCTACAGCACTGTAAAACAGAGACCCCTTTAATCGGATCCTTATCACTTTCAAGTCCCCAAGTTGCACCTTTTTCCAGGTTTTCTTTGAGCTCTGTTGTGCTCTTCTGCTGTCCACACACTGCCTCATGTCAGAGAAGGCTTCAGACTTTCGAAACCAGATCCTTTTGCAAGCACCTTCCTCCTCCTGCCCTGTGCCTGGGGCTGGAGGGCAGTCGAGGGAGGGCATCGTGCTCTTGCTACAGGGCAGTGGCATCTCCCAGCCCAGCACAGAGTGAGTGAGGACCGATGTGGAGGAGCGATGGTGCTGCCTGTGCAGTGCGGCAGCCGCAAGTCCGTGAGCTGTGAGTGCAGGAGGCTTATGCCCCAGGGCCTTGTAAGCACTGATCACAGAGCACCAGCCGCCTCCACTTCGGTGCCTGCAGGCCATTGGAGCTCCTTGGGGGTTGCTCTTGCAGCTCTAAAGCTGCAGTGCAAAGCAGCCAGGCAATCTGCACACGCAGAACGAAAGTGCCGAGCCCGTCCTTCCCCGAGGGCAGCTGCTGGGCTTGCGGCAGAGCTGTACCCAGAGCCTCCTCCTGAGCTGCAGCAGGGACACGGCTCCTTCTGTCCTGTGCCACAGTGGCCTCCCTCTGCAGGACTGCATTCTTCAGAGGCAGACGGGAGCTGCAGCCCCAGTGCCAGGAGCACGGGGCAGCCACATGTCGGGCATTCGGTGCCTGAAGCACGGCCGGGCTGCATTTGAGCAGCAGATAAAGATGTATGTGTGCCATGAAGGCCTGGCTCTCGGCCTGAAAGTATATTCATCCAAATAAAGCCCATGTTCTCCACTCACCATGAATTACTTCTCTGCTGCAGCCTTTCAGTTCACTGCAGTGTGTGGCTCGGCAAGCTTCCCGTATAATGAGCACGGCCTCCCTGACTGGGAACAGCATGCCGTGATGGAAACACAGCACACTGCTCCAGAAACCCCGCGTGTCTCTGAGAAAGGGCCGTGCTCAGCCTGATTAAACCCAAGGTTTCCCAGGAATGCTGAAAACTCAGCGAGATTATACCCACCCTCGGCTTTAGCACTCTCACCAGAGCAGTTGATGCATTGGCATTTCCAAAACAGGTCATGACAGATGTTTTTCTTTGGAACGAACAAAGAATTTTGTTTTCCTTTTTCTCTGGGCTCACAAACAGCTGAGCTGACAGTTCAAACTAAAAAGAAAAACAAACCAATTTCCAAGCAGAGACCATGTCTTGAGAATTTATATCCAATAAATAGAAGTATCAAAAATACATCATTAAAAAGTTGGGAATGGGAACAGCAAGGAAGGCTTTAATACAGGCAAAGGAGAGCTGTAGTTAATGGTGTCTGCAAGAAAGAGAAGGGACCTCAAAATACTGAGAAATCGCACATTTCTATCCTTTGATGTACCTGAATTAGCTACTTTTACAGGATGTATCTCAGATGTCCTTTTAAAAGGAACCATGATACTGATAAGGCAAAGTGTTCAAAATTGACTCTGGAATCAAGGTTAGCATAAAAATGGCGATGTTTTTATATATGTATATATTTTGGAAACGCACACTTATATACACATGCACATATATATTTTTCGGTTTTATTTTTTTTTTAACGAGCTACACCTATGTTCTGACGAGTTCCCAAGGACTCAGCACCATCCTGGCGGGCTCCTGCATCCCGGAGCATCCCGCCCGCGCAGGAGGTGGCGGCGGCGGCCGCTCCCGCGGGGACCGAGCGGCCGGCAGGTGTCGCGCTCGGTCCGCCCGCGGCCGGTGCCGGTGCCGGTGCCGGTGCCGGTTCTGGCTCGGCCCCTCACCGTCCCTGCTGTGCCCGCAGGACCCGCAGAGCCCCGGAGCGGAGCAGTTTCGCCGGGCGGCCGGACAGATCGCGGAGGTGCCGTTCGGGCTCAGCAGCAGCGCGGCCGTGCTGTCGCACTACGGCGCCGCGGAGAACACCGTGGTGCTGTTCCGCACGGTGCGTGGGACCGCGGCGGGGCCGGGGGGCATCACGGGCCGCTCCCTCCCTGAACACTCTGCCAGGCAAAAACCTGCATCTCCAGCATAAGGGTCTGGCTCCGGGTCCCCCAGCGCGCTGGTGTGGGTGGGACGAGCGCATAGAGCGGTAAAAAGCACAAAACTCATCTCTCCTTAGGGCAAGCCAAAAATAGGGTTGTCATTGGCAGTCAGGCTGCCTGCCCACCTCAAAGTACATCCCTCTTCTTGCCCAAAAGAGGGCTTTTGCTTTTCAACTGCAGAGTGCCTGTCACTGAGACATGGAGAGTTAATTACACCTGGTAAGACTCTCCTATTTAGGTGTTTCCCTACGGATCTGGGTCAGCACCCAGAGCTCTGCAAAGAGCAATGCCTGTGTTTCTACATGACCTGCCCAGAGCTTGGTATTAACTTGGATGGGGTTTCTGTGGTTTTGGAAGGGGTCCTGAGACACATGAAAAGTGTCTAGAGTCATGTCACAATGGATCAACACAGCAGGCTTGATACCAAAACTTGGCAAGTGTCACTTCAGGCAGGCAAAGCTGTCTCCTAGGGTACAAAACTTTTCCAATGAGACAGAAAACACATCCAGACGAGGTCTCTGCAGTTAAGAGATGCTGTACCACCCTACACTGTGGTTTGCAGACTCATTTCCTAAACAAATTTAGGCATTAGAAATCTTGCTTTGGAGTTTCTTAGGGATGGATGCTGTGCTAGATCATATCTCTGTTGACTCCAGCTCTAAGTGCAGGTAGCTCAGTGTAGCCTCAATATAGCTATATTTGCTGAAATTTAAGGAGATGATACTGGGAAGAGCCATGTACTTGCTGCAAAAGTACCAAGAAGAGCTAAGAGCAAGTATTCTACTGGTTACATCAATTTCCCCACATTGCTCCTTCTTGCACAAGCATGGCAATTGAAAACTGCAGAAGTGGGTGTGTCTGAAGAGAAATGGGGCCCCAGGCAGCACAAGATGTCCTAAAAGCCAGTGAAGTGTTGTGAGACACCAGACCTCTAAGTGCTTGAGGTGGGGAGAAATGGGTACACATCACATGTTCTAGGGAAACTAAATATGGCAGCTTGGCCAAGTTCTAGATGCAGCTTGTACAAAGACTGGACAGTTTGTTCTCTTTTTCCCCCTCATCATTTCCTGCACCATGTTTACCACTGATATTATCCAAATAATTAAAAAAGAATGATCTAAGAGTGAGCAATAGTTAGGCAGATCCTTTTATTTAACCTTTTATTTGCTAGATGTTGCAATTTTCAACAACACCCATTTCAATTTTGGTTCTTAGTCATTGTGGTGTTCTTCCAAAAATGTTGAAAAGATCCTTTGTTTTTGCACTGTGCAGATAGTGATGATGGCTGCCCTGGGAGAGAGTTTGATAAAATAAATTGTTTGGATTGTTGGAATTTCTATCATATTGAATATTCTTTGTTCAGAGTCAAGTTTTTGCAACTGAACTCTTCTTTAATATGGAAAAAAAAACAGCCAAGAAAATAATGCACTAGTCAGGTTCAAATATGGTTGACAATTCACTTGTCTGATTGTCAGTTTTTCTTAAATTATCAGACACATTATTTTTTCTTTTATCCTGTGATGAATAATGTGTAGGAGTAAGAGGTCAGAGATAAAAAGGAATTTTAAAAGAACGGATACAGGAATTTGGAATCAAATACTCATTTGAAGGATACAAGGATGCGTCACCAGGATAGAAGTGAATCAGAGGCATAAATTAATTTTTTTCTTTGCCTTTGCAGTGTATGAAACACTTACAATGCTTAGAAGTTTAAACCATAATTACAGTAGTAGGAGGGACTGTGTCAAATGGTGAGACTTCTTTGTAAATAGGGGAAAGAAACAGATTTATTCTAGTAAGAAATCCTGATAGACCTAAAAAGAACATAGTTAACAGATGCTAACCACCTAATTATATGGAGTGATAAAGACATTTTGACTAGAGCTTCAACTATTAAATGCAGGCTATTTTCCAGCCTTATTTTCTTAAAAACATAAATGTTGAGTGCTGATTCAAGATGTTATTATCCCCAAATGGAAGTCAGAGGTTTCCAGAAGCCCATAGAAGCCAAGAGAAGACTTTCTGTAGAGTCCAAGCTGCTTTAGATTGGTTCTCAAGGCCTGTTTGATCTCACCCGCCCAGGTGTTGCACTGTCCTGATCTTATTTACTTGAGCAGAGCTGCCCTTTCATGTTATGCAGGAGGAAAACCTGTGAGAGGAATCAGACCACACTGTCTGAAAATCACCAGCTTGTGTTGTCAGACAGGGCGGGTGACTGGTATCAAAGACCTTGCCAATGACCACAGAACAGCAAAAATTACTTTAGATGTCTGCACACCACTGGAAAAACTAACACAACAACTTTCAGAGGTTGTCCACATGCAGAGAATAAAATCTGAGGTGTGCATGTAGACTGCTTCTCAGCCCCAAGAACCTCATTCAGCATGTATCAATGGCTTTCAAATCCCAACCTTTGGGATGACTCTACTTCATGTCAGACTCTACTTCATGTCAGAGACCACTGCTCCCATGGCTTAGCTCCATCACATCCTGTGGTGGTACTACACAGGAACCCTGCCCTTAAACTCTAGTGTATTGCTATCGGTCAGTGGTTGCCTGCTTTTTTCTGTTTATCAGCTCATGAAAATCTCAATAAAATCACATCATTTTGAGAGGATGAAGTGTGGGGAGATGTGTGGCAGAATGAATTTTCCTCTAAAGCTGAAATATGTTTGGCTTAATATTTTTTTTTCTTTCCTTCTGTACTGGAAGAAAAATCCTCTTTTTATTGGAGAGATTTCCTGCTTGCACAATGTTTCCAGGAATTCCATACCGGGCGATGCCAATGTTTATTACTTGTAGAAGAAACAGAATAAGCAGATGAAGATGTTTAAAGGGACATAAAGCCAGTATTAATGTGAGGAGTTAGACTATTTAATGTCCTCTCTCCACAATGCCTAGAATAGTTTGTAGCTAATTCTCCCTGTCTCCAGCACATTGAGAGCTGGTGGTGTAGGTCTGTCTGGAGCCCTCAGAGATTTCTATTATACCATGAGCTTGTCCTTGGGAGGCTGGAGAAGGCTGGGAGACCCTTATCTCAAAGAGCAGGCTCGTTCCTGTAGGTTCTAGACCTCCAGAATGGTGATGGGAAGAGGTGGGGATTGTGCAGTGGGGGAGAGAGGATGGTGGTGTCCCAGGGGTGGGTGTCTCTGTGAGTGAGTGCAATCAGTGCCTCTGGAGGAGGTGCTGGGAGGAGAGGACAGCTGTGACTGTAGGTGTCTTTGCCTGACTCCAGGTAGACAATGACCGTCGGGATCTGGACATGAGCAGCGGAGAGGTCGATGCCAAGAAGCTGACCCGCTTCGTTCGCATGAACGAGCTCCGCCTGGTGACAGAGTACAACCCTGTGGTAAACACCAGCTCCCTGCATCCTCACCCTCTGCTTGGCCTTCCTCTCATGGTACCCTCTGGCCCCAGTTTGCATATCCAGATGGATGTGAGGGTTGGAGTGATGGTGTAGATGGGACTGGGGAAGCCACACAGCTCTTCACTGCTGCTCCACGTGTGGACTGGAAGCAGATTTGCTGGGGCATGAGTGTGGTGGGAGAGAAAGGGACTCATCACAGTTCCTTTGGCTTCCCAGTAAATTTGGGATGTTGAGGGGCAGAGAACTCCATTTCTTACTACTCTGCAGGCAGTGCTGCTTTCTCCCATGGACATTTGTCATGTTGTGCCATGCCTGCAGAGCCAGCTCAGCCAGAATGCCCTCTCTTTGACAAGCCTTGAGAAACATGGAAGCTCAAATGACCTGCTCTCAGAAGGCAGGATTTATGCATCACTCAGCACATAGGGCTTAATGTAAGCCCAGATATTTGAATGCATATTCAAGAATGGGTTGGGAACTTCCCAAGCAAAATCTTTCCCATCCTTTCCATTGTTCCTCCAGAATTCATCAGTTCAACAACCACTACCACCACCAAAACAAACAAACAAACAAACAAACCAGACACAAAATCAGGCTTAGAATGCTTCCATGTTGGCCATCTTCACTAGCTCACCCATCTGACTGGCAGTGGCAGGGTCCCAGCACCCCTCCCTGTTGCAGAGGTTGACCAAGGATTTAGGTTCTCCTGAAATCTTAGCGGTTCCTTGGTCTCATTGCTGTGGAGTCAATAGGTATTAGAAGCCCCAGTTGCTGCAAGCCTGAGATTTTATCTTTGCTGATGGGGTGTTTTGTGGCCTTCTGGATAGCTATAACAGTGCTGACCAGGCTCAGCTTGTATTAGAGAAGAATGCCCCAACCTATTGCAGAGCTATACCTTTTCAAGATAAACTCAAGGATCATTTCAGAGAACCCAATGCATTCAGTCAGTTCAGTTGCAACCCACCAGTAGGAGAGTATTTTGTTTTGAAATGTAACATTTTTTACATTTTTACCCAGTGAAATACGGTAGGAGTTTGGTTTTTTTCTGTAGTAAAAAAAACCCCTGTTTTTTCATCTTCAAAAGGGAAAATTACATTTTGAAATCACAAAATATTTCTGGGGACTGCTATATCCTGCTCCACTGGCCTAACAGCCTTTTTAGAATACCCAAGTCACATCAACAGGGATGATGTTCTCATCTTTGTAATTTCCCAGACCTTCTGAAACCTTGAAGCCCCTATTAGATCCTTTTGCAATTCATGGGACAATGTCTCTTTCTTGATGCATTTCTATTGATGCTTTGGGCTCTCACTGCATGGTGTCCTCTTTGGCACCAGGCTGTCTCCCTGACTGAGAATTCATCAGCTGTTCAGCTGGTCCCCTCCACCCTGATGTCAATACAGATGTTATTGCAGTTTCTTTCCCAGATGCTCTGGAGCTCTATCAAGGTGTTGCAATTAACAGTGCCTCTGGCAGTCCCTGGCCCAAAGCCCTCCCAGCTTCCCTAAGGTAGCTTGGTTTTTCATAAATATTTATTCCCAGTGCATATGCTGTTTGCATCCAAAAATGCTGCAGGTCAGCAGATAATGGGGTCATATGGCTCATACCAAGTGCTGCCAAGAGTTCCTCTCCCCATCCTGGGGCCCTTACTGTTTCTCCTACACACTTTAAGAATTTTTAGGCATAGTTTACCCTGTGGGCTTTTCAGGAGAGTCAGATGTGATGCAGCCCTGCTGATGAGCTCTGCTGATTGCTCTCGCACAAGGTTGTGTGGACAAGCACACCTTTGTGTGGAGCTGCTGGAGGAACTGCTGCTCCCTCCTTGTCTGCTCTCACCCCAGCCTTGTCAAGGGGCTTGCTGCTGGCTGGCTTTATCCTCACCTTCAGCCTCATCCTCTCCCATGAGGTCCTCTAACGCTTCCCAGCTTAGCTTGCAACCCCTCCACTGTTCCCCACCTCAGCTGCACGCTATCAAGAGAGTGAAGGGATACAAAATATCTGATAAATATTAAGCAAACAGCAGAGTCCCGTCTGACAAAGTCTAGAAGCTCTGTTATTCATGGCTCTTGCCAGCATGCACTCCCTGACCCTTTCCTTGTTACTCCTGGAGCGTGTGGAAACTTTCTGCTGCCACTGGCGGGGAGCTGCACAGGCTGTGCCTCTGTGGTTTCGGTGGCACTAGGGAGGCAGCAGGTCTGGCCCCACTCCTGTTTAATTTGAGGGAGAGGCTGCAGGCCAGCAGGAAGCAGACAGAAGTGAGATGAGGAGTGAGAGAGTTCATGGAGATGGTGCCGTGGCTTCTTGGGCAGTGCCAGCCCTGGCTCCTCACAGAGGGCCAATGTGCAGTGCCCACCTGGCCCTTGCCCAGGGTCTTCTCTCACTGTGGGACAGCAGAGACAATTTTAACCCTCAGCACTCAGGAATGTCCAGGCCCTCAGGCTGCTGAAACTGTGAACTCATCCCCATCCTACATACAGTGTAACACCAAAGAAAGAAAATAAGGACAAACATCAACCTTGACACAACAAATCCTTCCCACTTGCTATATTTCAGACAAGTGCTGGACCTCAGTGATTTAGGACACCCTTATATTCAGTGTTTGCTGGCCTTGCTCTTCACATCTTTAGTCTTCAGCTTCCTGTATTCTGCCCTACTCCTACTCCTCTTGCCTAGTCACTAACTAGTGATGGACCTTTGGGGTCTTCAGACTCTTGTCTGGAGAATAAGCAAAGCCAGGGGGCTAAGAGCTTCTGCAAAGAACCCAATCTGGATCCCCCCCTGCTTTACAGAAATCTGTCCTGCTTTTGATGCTGATTTGCAAAGAAGCCACAGCTGAGCCATGTCCCACAGACACTGCATCCAATGCCAACTGAGTGTTCTCAGTGTCCTTGCCTGTGTTTCTCTCTGTGCTGGGCAGACAGCAATAGGTGTGATGCAGAGCTCTCTGCAGTTTAACCTCCTCCTGATCACGGACAAGATGTCTCCAAAGCACCCCGAGCGAATGCGCAAGTTCCGGGCGGCAGCAGAGCTCTACAAGGGCAAGGTGAGTCCAAACAGAGAGAAACAGGAGCTGTTGGGAGGAAAAAAACCAGTGATTTCTGCCATGAATGGGGAGGGCATAATCTCCTCTGTGAATTATGAGAGCAAAGGTCAAGTAGCAGGAGAAGAGGATTATCTGGATAATTAAATGGACGGGCTGGTTCTGTTCACCTTTTCCAAATTTGCCACCTCATGGGGTAAATCCCCTTTGTATCCTGCTCTCTGCTCTCCTGGTGAAACATCGGGGGCTTTGTGGCTTTTAGCCCAGTTTTGTTCCCTTGTACTGGGAGAGGACACACAGCTGCTGCTCTTCAGTCTGGCAACAGTTGTGCTCTACTGATGTGAGAGGTGAATTTCTATCTACAGCCTGCAGGACGCCAAGGCAGCTTATATAAGTAACCAGATAGCAAATAATGTCAGTGCTTCTTAACCCTTTCACTTCTGGAAATGGCTATTTTAAAGGAGCTGCAAATGTTTGATTTCCCACACTAAGGTGATGAGATAGACGAGGTGTTTCAGAGAAATTTTGCCTGAATCTCATCCCTCTGGGAACAGAGCTCCCCAAACAGTAAATCATCCGATGTCTGCATCTCAGCCAGCAGCTGGATTACAGTGGAATTTGTGTACAAGGAACAGAGGAATGAACTTGCAAGGAAAGGAGGTTTGGGAGAAACAGGAGGCGTTTGTGGCAAGGGAGAACAGCAGATGGAAGGGGGCAGAATGTCAGAGAAGTGGGGAAGGATGAGCTGAGAGGCACCAAGAGGTCTTCCTCTGGGAAGTGTGAAGCTGGAAAGATTTGGGATCTGAGAACTAGAATGTCTGTATGCATCTGGTTTTGGTATTGAAGGAACAGATTATAAATCAAGCATACCCTCACCTTTGAATTCAGGGACCACCTCAGATCCATGCAGTCTCAGAAGTCTTGAGACTGGCTTATGGCAGGACTGCTTTGGAACCTTTACATCTTTCCTAGCCATTGCAAGAGACTAGGCAGAAACTACGCATTAAAATCAAAAGGTCTCTTCAAAAATGTTTTACTTTGATGAATATGTAGCTATAAAAGAAAACTAATTTATCTGTAAAGTTCCATTGTGAGATGGGTGTTAAAGTGACACAGTTAACACTGTTCTCCATGAGAAGCAGAGTCTAATACAGGTCTCCACCTAGCAGCTATTTCTTCCAACACAATGCTGTTTAGCATCCTTTGCTATCCTTTGCTGATGCAGCTGCATCTAGTTTTCATATGACTTGCCTAGATCTGAGTAAATAGCTATAATTTTCCTAGAAATACTTCACAAAACATTGGATAAAATGTTGAACTGAGGTTCAGACAATTTATGAATTCTCAGCAAGCCAAATCTAGGGGTTTTTTTATTTGTTCAGGCACATTTCCAACTGAATCAGTCAATAAGTTTGCCAGAGTAAAGTACAAACATTAAAGATGTGGGGATTTGACTAATTATTTCCACTTTATTGCTGTGGTACTTGAGGACACAGAAATGAAGTGACCTAGAGTCTAATAAGTTATTTTTCCCAAAGGAGTGGCACTCTGAGGAGCAAACTGTGTTTTGGACTGCCCTCCTAGAAAGGAGTGAGAGAGAGCTAAGATCCCTCTGCTTGGGTTTTAGGTCTGGATAGTAAGCAGAGTGAAATGCCTACTTAGGTTTGTCCCCATTGCTCTGTCATATAGAAAGACCTGACACCTAGTTTGGGTGTCAGTGGCAGCCACTGCACAATGCCATGAAGATCCCTGCTGGCTAATTTTCCTTGGAGAAGTTATGTGTTGTTGGAGCTACCAAGTTAATTGAGGTTTGCTTCAAAAAAAGTATTGATTAGATTTTGCCTTTCAGTGGCTTGGAGATTGTCTGAGAACAAATGCAAGATTCTTGACTTGAATTTTGCTCAGGATTTCCAGTGAATAATTCCTGTCCTGTGGGATAGTGGTGAAAGGTTTGTTTGTGCTGAGGGGTCAGTGCTACCAGTGGTTTGAGCAAGGAATCATTGCTGTGCAGTGGAGAGATGTTCAGGCTCCTGTGAGCACGTTCCACTGCATCCAGCACTGCTCTAAGTGGCTGCAGAGTGCCAGAACAGACTGGGGGTACTTGGTGTGTGTTGCAGCATTTCTACAAGGCAGAGCAGAACACAAACAGAGCCTCAAAAGGGATCCCAAGCAGGAGAAGGGGTACTGATCCTGTCATACATCTCTGCTGCACACTGATGGAAGAGCAGTCCTTGTCACTGTTATCATCAGGGGGAGGGAAAAGAGAAACTTGTCGCATGGACAGAGAGATGAAGAGGAGCTGCTGCTGAGGGACTGACCCCAAAGAGTGAAGAAAAGCCATTGTGAAATAACTGAGGTTGTAAAACATCTCTAAGATTGAGTCCAACTGTTAATGGATCATGAGGAGGTCATTCACCTGCCAATTTCTGGATTATGGTCCTTTCACCTCTGGTTTATGATATTTTCACTTCTGCTTGAGGGACAGCTGAAATTTTCAGCTGGAGGATCCATGAGACAGGATGGTGAGGACTTTCATTTGAAAACAGTCTGAACTGCACCTGCAGCAACAGTGAGGGCCTGGAGGCAGTCTAAATTTTCTAGATTTTTTTATGGAACCTGAGCCCTGTAAAATGTTGGAGATGAAAATGCAAATGATAGGTGATGTTAAACCAGCAGAAACTGACCACAATAAGAAGAAATATGGTAGTTTTCTAGCACTTCTGAAGAAACAATTGTGGGTGGATAACAGCTAACAGAGTTGGGAACACTGCAGCTGCGGGAATAAATCCACCAACCTTCTGTATCTTCAGTCAAATATGTGCTTATTTGAGAAAGTACTGCCAAGAGTCCAGGCAAGGAAAGGAAATGCACTGGAAAGGAGATGTCAGGGTTTGCATTGCTGAGCCCAATTAGAATACTTATATTCAGTTTTCTTTCCACAGTATCAGAGTATAACATGGTAATTACAGCTGGTGTAACTCATGGGCGTTTGCAGAAGTCTCAACAAGGTGATGTTGGGAATAACAAAAGCAGCTTTTGTTGCAGCTGACACAATTGGTTTCCAATGTCAAAATGATTTGGGTAGGGATGTTTGCAAACTCCCTTTTAATTTAGATGTAGGTCCATTTAGAAATGCATTTTGAGAAACTCCTGGTGTCCTTCAGGAATTCTTCCATGGAAATGAAAAGATGATCCCCTTTCTCTTGCAGACAGTTATTCATACAACTTTTATTCTTCTTGTCAGACACTGATGGATCCAGAACTGAGAGAGATAATATTTAGAGATGCCTTTTTTAGCCATAAACAGAGAAGTCTGTAAATACAGACTTTTAATCTCACTTAATAGATATCTGCAGTAAAGATGTTTTTATAGCTGTCTTTTTTTTTAATTCATGACTGATGTTTTTGTTTTGCATTGATGCACTATGATGTAAGAAATTACTCGGACATCAGAATTTGATCTTTTTGCTTATACAAAACAGTGAACTTCAGCTCTCTCTCTGAAGTTCAAAGTCAAACACTAGATATAAGATTTGACCATCCTTTCTGTTTGTCTTTGTTGGAGAAAAACTAAGCAATGGCAAATTGGTTTCTATCATTGTCATGCTATTTTCAATTATCTTTAATTCCCTGGGCAATAACATCATTCCATATCTTAGTATCTACCGCCAACTTGATGTTCTAAAAGCACTGGGCTAGGAATCAAGCTGTTAAGACACCAAGACAGCACCAGAGTACAAAATTTATGAAAGGTGGTTTATTGCAAGTGACAATGCTCAGAAAATACCATGTGTGAAGGGGACATTTTGTGTCAGGGGTTTCTCATTAATGCAGGATATCCTTCACTGCCTGAAGCACCAGATCTCTGAACACAGGCAGGAAGATTGCTACAAAATGAAAAAAATCATGGAAATAATCTCAGAATTTAATCCTGTTCAACCAGCTGTTGTACAGGATGGCATGAAATGGAAAGTGAACTTTCTGTTTGGGATGGAACTAACATCTCTAGCAGTGACACTAAAGTTGTCATTATAAGAGGGATTTGTTTTTGGTGAATTCTAGCTTTGGTAATTCTAGCTTTACTCATTTGAGTAAATGTTTTAGGCTCTTTTCAGCACTGAGAGAGAAGGACAGGCATATGCTTCCTTCCCCTCTAAAATGGGTGGAATAAAGTGCCTGTCACTGTTTATTGTAGAGGTTATGCAGATGACTGGCTGAGACAAGACTAGGATCTGGATGGCAGAGGTCAGGCCATGTGAATCCTGCCTCATGGTCAATGTAATTTTACATGGTTACTGTGTTCATTCTTTATGATTGGAGCTGACGGGAAATCTCAGGACAAAATTCCTCATGAGAAAATGCCAGTTCCATGAGATGGCATCTTGTCATGGAAATGTGACAACTGAGAAATTTTCTTGGTTTTCAGCTGCTGTGGAGCTCAGGCTTCCAGTGCTTGTGGCCTCTGGGCCAGCACATCCTCCCTTCTGCCCCACAGGTGTGACCCTGGGACCAGTCTAGCAGGACTCCTGGAGCACAACCAGCAGAGGTGGGCCCTTCTCCTGAAGGAGGACCCATCCCACATCACAGACCTCCCAGGAATGCACCATTCTCTTAGGCATTAAGGCGTCTTCTTCTGAGCTACAGACAGTGGCCAAATGCAATTGCTCTCTTTCCTGTATTTTTGAAGGTAGGCCGAGAAGGAAACTTTGCTGCACTTTGGCACACTGTAGCTCTGTGAGCCAAATGGGAGTCATTAGAGAGACCCAAGTCAGTGACTCTGAATGACAATGATATCTCAGCCTCTCTAGCTGAGGGGCCAGTTTGTGTGTTTCTGTTTGCTCCTGTGAGGAAGAAGGCATTCGGAGTTCTAAACCTCAACCTTTTTGCTCTTTTATTCTTACTCTATTCTTGGTATTCATGGATAAAGTATGCACATATATTTAGTTTTGGGTGTTTTAGCAAATTCTGGAAGCTTGCAAATTCTGGAAGCTTGATGAAGTGAAGAATATTGACTAACATTTATTCATGTTATTATTTTAAAATACTATTCATCTGTTTAAAGGTGGTGGAGATTTTGTATAGAAAGTGAGGTAACAATATTTTTTTTTAATTTTAATGACTTCTTTAACATTTGATTAAAAAAATATTGTTGTCTAGTCAATGTCTTTTAGAGAAACCCAAAAGCTGTTGAATGCACCATGAAAACGGAGTACCATTTACTGTACTGACACTCTGAAAGTGCTTGCCTCCAACACTGGCCTCTGTTTCCAGCTTTCTAGTTGAAAAGAGAGCCCTAAAACATTGCATTCTGCTGTTCCATCTGAAAGCCCCTTAGATCATATCCCTAGACCTGTGGACCTTAAATATGTGAGCCTTTTCTAGCTTGGTGTTTTATCCTGCAAAAAGATGAATTAAGTGAAGAAATACCCCACCACCTGTCTGCTCACCAGCTTTTTGCTCTTGGGGCACAGTTGACTTTTGGAAGAAAAATTACAAATGGTGAATATCACATATCCAGTGAAAGTGCTGTTCCTGTTTCTGTATTTCACTAAAAAACCAAAGCAGCCTGAATATTCCTCCTTCCCAATAGGCTGTTGCCTAGGAAAGTTTTCAGATATATTTGTTTTTTATAGAACATAAATTTGATAAGTAAAGAATTTAGTATTTATGAAGTTTATTTTTAGGGAAGAAAACAAGTTTGGAACTAACTTGGGTGTTCTTCATTGAAAAGAAAGAAAAACATGAGTCACAGCCTGGGAACTGGGCACATAATCTTCACATTACATTGCTTCTTTTTTTTTTAAGCTCTTATTTTCTTGTGTAAGTGAAGCCACAGCCTTGTCCATAGGTACACTAAGTATGCTAGGCCTGGTAGACTGCACAGGGTAAAAGGAAGATAAAATTACACACGCTACTGGATGTTTTTTTCATTGAGGTGGATCTCATCTGCTTAGGGATTCTATTTAATCAGGTCACTGATTAAACTCTTTAACTGCTATGTTTATTTTCTTTTATAAATTTTATGATAATTACTGTAGGTCATTCTCATGCTGGTTTATTCATGTTGAGCTTCTCTCCTCAGGTCTGAATGCTCTGCTGAGCTGGGCTGTATGGACATCAGTGTCTTGCAAAAACTTCTGTTTCCCAAATCCTTGCATCCTCATTTCTGCTCACTTCAATATGTCCTTTACTTCTCTCATGTTCTTATCCTTGCAGGTTCCTGATGCCCTGTACTTCATTCTCACATTCTTGCAATTGAATTTGATTCTTCCCACACCAAAACCCCTTTTTACACTGGGTCTGGCAAGGATGTGAGCATCTTATCCAAATAACATGCAAGTAAAGGATTCAGCTTCTTTGACATTTGCTGTTAAGATAAAACACATTTTGTTTCCTTATCTATTAAGAGAATACAAGTGGAGACTGCCTTCCTGTTGTTCTGTAGATATATTTTTAAAGAAGGTGAAAGAAGACATTTTGTTTTGTAGTGTAAGTCTGGACTTGATAAAATACAGACAAATGTACTGCATGGAGCTGGTAGATAGTGGCCAAGGAAAGCATTGTCCTAACAGAGTATGGATGGTTTTCTCAAAATCTTTCTAAAAATATCACTGTTAATCTTCATATGATCACTGTTTGGGGATCTGTTCTCTGTCTCAGCTTCTGTTTTTCTCACGTTTTCTTTCCTATTTCCATCACAGATCCTCTTTATCCTGTTGGACAGCAATTTGCAGAGCAATGAACGAGTACTGTCGTACTTCCAGCTGAAGAAGTCCCAGCTGCCAGCTCTGGCTATATTCCACACCCCGGATGATGAGCACGAAGTGGTGGCTGTGGATGACATCTCCATTGAGCGTGTACAGGACTTCTGTAACCGTTTCCTACAAAGAATGCCAAAGGTAAAGGGGGTCCTGATGCTGTTGTTTACCAGGCTCTTGGAGAAGATTACTTCAGTTCCTTGAACTCCTCCCCGTCCCTGTCACTTTCTCTTTCATCACTTTCTCGTTTCCACCTGAATATCGGAGAAACATTAGATTTCAGGCAGAGCAGAGGTGGATGTCTTTGCAGAGTCTCTTTCTTCATTGACCTCTGCCTTCCAGTCTACAGCAAGAAGAATTCACTGATCTCTGCAGCTGTATGAAGGTCTCTGTGAAGCATCTATCATCTATCTTTTGGGAACAGTTAGGGAGACAAAGTGAAGGGTGCTTTTGGATGCTGAGAGGGGAGGTGGTGGATGGCAGCATATGAGAGCAGCTGGACAAAATTCCAGACCAGTGGCATGGATAGCAATTAAATCTACCAAGAAGACTACAGAACAGAGTGTACAGATAGGGCTTTAGGACTCTACCAGTGGTCTCTGCTGGGAGAGGCACAATTAAATCTTCATGTTCATGCAGTGTTATAAGTTCTCTCTCTGTCAAAATTCATCCTCCTGTAGCACAGGGTCTTTGTGTTGTGTGACAGAAATGAGATAGGGCAGTGGCACAGACAACAGAGGGAGGCATTTGAGTTATTTTGTTTTCTTTATCCCTATGCTGAGAAACCAAGTAATGTCAAATCTGATTTCATCCCTCTAATGTGTTTTAGAAAGAAGACAAATCTGAGGAGAAGCCCCTCAATGAAGAACTCTGATTGTTTCTCAGCCAAGAGGATGACTGTAGCCAGAGTCTGCTTCTGGTCTGTGAAGAGTTCACTCAGCCCTACAGCTCAGCAATTCCTCAGCCAAGTCAGTCATGGATTCCCATCATCATTCCATATACATACATGCTGTCTGTCCTCTCCAGGAATCTCTTCTCTTTTATCTCTTCTCATTTGTTGGCTCCAGAGCTCTTTTTTTCAGTACTTCAGGACCTCTGGTATTGTCCTACAACACGTCTTTCTGTGTCACTGTTGAAGCAGAGGATGGCACAGTGAAATGACAGTATCAGAAGTAAAGCTAATATTTCCAGGGATCTGTTTCCCTCATTCTTTTGGGTTTTGGTGCCATGCTGGGATCCACTGTCAGCCTTGCCTGATATTACAAACAGGTTTGTTGCTTGGTATCACATGAAATTTTCCATTTATTTTACTAAATAAAGCAATAAGTGAATGGCCTGAATTTTTATGCAAATGTTATTTCCCACTCCCCTTGTCTTTCACTTAAGGACAAAGTCTCTATTTATGAGTGGATATTTATGAGTGGATAAAAAACTTCCTTTGTCTGAGTTTAACCAATGCAACGCCTACCCAGTCAGGTTGGTTGCTAAGAGTAATCCCCTATGGAAATGGACCCATTGTCAATAGATATTTCTACCAGGACAGGAGATATCTGAAGTTTTGGGACCAGAACAGCACTAGGTAAGCAGGTCTGAGATGGTGCAGCAAAAATGAATGAGCCTAAGACATTGCAGTCAGTAATCTTACCCAGGAGAGGCTGTTGTGGATCAGAGCAAGGCATGCTCTCACCATCTGTATGGCCAGGGAAGAAAACTGTCTGCACCAGGTGACCTTTTGAATGACTGTGTGTACAGGGGTAAAATATAAAAAAAATATGTCTGAATTCTGCTGGATGCCCTTGTGGCTTTTTGTGCATTGAAAAAAGACTATAAAAGTACAGTATAGATGTTAAGAGTTGAAGGCTGTGCCCCAGAGAGAGGGGAAGGGTCTAAGGTGTCAGAATACCTTGCTGCTTTTGCCCTGGGAATGGGCAGAGCTGTATCTCCTGCCAAGAGCCTGCTCACTTTCCCTCAATTGGAAAACTGCTCCTTTTTACAGCAATAGCTTGCTCCTCCCTAGGAAGGGTTTATTCCTTCTGCAGTCTGACAGAGAGGGAGAGGTCTTCTGGGGAGACATCTGTGAGCAGTCTTAGCATTGTAGGTGTTTCCAGCACCATGCACATCTGTCTGTGGTCCAGATCAAAGAGTGTGGGGGCCCTGACCTGCTGCATGAGCACCTGAAGTCTGTCTTGGCCAGCTGCAGAAACTGGGCACAGCGACGTGACTCTTTCTCAGTGCTGCAGGGAAACAAAATAGGACATGAATGAAGTTCTGGTTCTGCAAACAAGCCTGAGAGTAGAAGCAGTGTCCCCAGTGACTGTGCTCACTGTGTACACAGCTAATTATAGGGATAACTTTTCAGGAGCTTATGTACACTGGGGAGTTTAATTCCCCCTGCACCTTACAGGGCTCTGCCTCTAACCAACAAACTTGGGAGCCGCAAGCAAGGCACAGGAAAAGCCTCCTCCTCCTCCTTCTCCTCCTCCAGCAGCTCTGCAGTACTTTTCAGGACTTACACAGCACAGACAGCCCTGGGGTGCTGTACACAGGATGCCCTGTGCACAGATGTGGTGGCAGTGGAATAAGGGGGTCTGCCTTAATCCCTGTGCTCAAAGGCTTCTGCAGTGCAGCTTTGGTGGGCTTAGCCACTGCCATAGGGCTTTGGAGGCAGAAACCAGGGCCAGAATCATGTGCATGGGTCTTGTGCCTTGTTGTGTGACCTCTGACCTGAACTTGTGATGGATGTGGCCCAGATGTTTTGAGCTGTCTGGGGAGGCTGGTTTGGTTTGCAAATGGAGGAAGTGCTAGATGCAAATTGACAGAGGGCAGGATGAAGGGGCTCCCTTTCACCTCAGCACTGCAGACATACTGTGGTATGAGAACCCCTGCTCTGCAGCAGCATCTGAACTCAAAGGACATTCAAAATATCTTAGATGAAAGCTCAGTTTGCCTAACAGGAAAGTGGGGCTGCAGAGGCATGTCAGAGCTGCTGTCTTTACCCCAGGGAAGAGGGAATTGGGTTGTGTTGTGTAAGATGCAATTTCATATCCATCTTTGGTGGGAAAGGATTTGAACATCTCCAGAAGCACAATATTACAGGAGGTTCAGCAAGGGGACTAACATTTTTTTATTTTATTCCCCTCAACCATTGTGTGTGACATTTAACGATGAAGTGTTGTTTAGAGATGAACTATCCCCCATCTGCTGCAGGTTGAACCAAGATTTTGCATATGAAAATCTGTGCCTCAGCTTTGTCACTTCAGTCCCACTGCACACAGAGTTATGGGTCTGGCTGTGGGGGTCTGCTGAGCTGCAGAGAATCTGCCTGCAGAAGGACTGAACAACCTTTGCACCTACCCTGAAGAAGAGGAGCAGGCACTGCATGGGAATCTGCCTTGTCTCCATTGCTCCTGCTCTTGGCAGTGCCTGGGAGGTGCTGAGAGGACTCTGACAGCCAGCACAAAGGGAAGAGGCATCTCCCAGGCCATGCAGCCCTGGTGCCTTATGCATGGAGAGGTCAACCACCAGCACAGCAAGGCAGGACTGAACTTCTTCCTTCTAGGGATCCTGCAGGCTTTGAATAATTTTTTTTTTAATCTTTCAGCTATTTCCCAGAATAGGTTTCACAGGATGAACTTTATGGTGCCTAAGTCAGATCCCATCTCATGCACAGAAGTCCAGCACTGAGCTGGGCCTGAGTTCCCAGCACAAGGAGAAGACAGTGATGATTTAGAACAACATACGGCAGGAACAATTGTCCTCCTTATCATAAACAAACGAAGGGCATGGCTGTCTGACACCTCTGTTGACAGAATCACAGAATGGGTCTGGTGGAAGGGACCACAGTGGGGTCATCTGGTCCAAGCTCCCTGTTCTAGCAGGCTCATCCCAGAGCACATGGCACAGGACTGTGTCCAGATGGTTCTTGAATATCTCCAGTGAGGGAGAGTCCACAGCCTGTCTGGGCAATCTGCTCCAGTGCTCAGTCACCCACACCATAAAGAACTTCTTCCTTATCTTCAGATAAAACTTCCTGTGCATGAGTTTCTGCCCATTGCCTCTTGTTCTGTTGCTTGGCACCACTGAGAAGAACCCCTCCTCCTGACACACCCCTTTCAGATTACAAACATTGATGAGGTCCTCTTTCAGTCATCTCTGCTGGAGCCTGAACAGGCCCTGCTCCCTCAGCCTTTCCTCATAAGTGAGATACTCCAGCCCCTTCATCATCTTTGTTGTCCTCTGCTGGACTCACTCCAGGAACTCCATGTCTCTCTTGTGCTGAGGGGCCAAGGGGAGTTCATCTGAAAGGAGGCTAAACTAACACATCTGGGCAGAAATATTAGAAGCAAACCCTCTCTTGCTGGTGGACAGCTCACAGGACTCAGTCACTCTTAATCACCTCCACACAGGATGGCTTCCTCTCAGTACCACAAGTGGCAGCCCACAGGACGGCACAGACGTGGGGACAGTTGACACAGGAGGGGAAATATTGTCTGAAGGATACAGCTGGGACAGTGGCTGCAGGACCATGAAAGAGGAGGGCAAAGAAGAGCCAAAGGCTGTTTTGAGAGGAGAGAACTTGCCCAAGGAGTGATGTGGCCAGCAGTGGGTAAGGGTCAGTGAGGGAAGGTGCTGGGTGGATACCACAGAGAGCTGATAATGGTGGAGAAGTGAACACACAAGTGTTTTTTCTAAGGCTGTGAATCAAATACTTCTTTGACCCATTTTGGCTTACTCACTAAGGAAACTTCAGAGGAATATTTTCAGTGGAAAAACCTGAAAAACCACAAGATGCACATTGAATAAGAGCGTACTTGTTCTCTCATTTGAATTTCTCCTTTCTCTGCTGAAGTGCCTGCAAATCCATACAGGCAGGCAGGCTAGTTGCATGATCTGTAAAGCAGCAATTCTGTCTGGGTTAGAGGAAAGGCCCATGGATAACTGCATCCCTGCCTGCACCAGGCCTCCATGTATGGCAGCTACGCAGAGCGGCCCTCTGCATCCCAGCTGCAAACAGTGCTGTGTCCTCCTCCCCTTGAGCTCACCAGGGCTCATTGGATATCCATGGATCACAACAGCCCCTGGAGAGCCCCACAGGGTGTCCACATACAGGCTGAAATGCCAGCCCCATCAGTCTCCAGCCTGAGCACATGGACTGTGTGAGCACTCCAGGTTTCTCCCTGTCCCTGTGTTATGAGTATCAGATATTCTTTGTGTCTTCCACCTTCCTCTCTTCCTAGGCCAGAGCCCACATCTCATCATCTTGTTAGGGACTAGTGTAATTCTATGCCAGCCATGTCATGTGTTCTGTCTGTCTACATCACCAGCATTATTTCTTGCCTTTTACCTCGTAGATGAGGCATTGCTACCTGTAGCTTTCTCAGTCCAGCTTAGTACAGCACATCATTACTTCCACAGGCCCCAGAAGACATGGCATGGGTGCAGTCCAATTCTAGTTCCTTTATTTGTGTGGGCAACTGCAGACAAATATCAAGTCTTTGGGTATTCTAATCAGGTGTCAGAAGAGCAGGATGGGAACTTGCAGTTTTCCTGCTTTCTTGCTCTGTTAGTTGCTGGAAGGAATAGAATAATCACCTCAAGAAAAAATGTTCAGCTGTTTTCTTCTCCACTAAAGGAGAGGGAGATAGAGGAAGAAGAGAGGGCTGTATGCCTGAAAGATTGCATTTTAAAATACAGAGGTGATGTTTTCAACATAAATCTGTTGTGCTCAGAGTATTCTTTGGCATCTTGGAATTCAATGTGGGTGTTGATCCTGGATATATCATGACTTCCCATCGCAATCAAGACTTTATTTTCCTTGGCCAATTTTTTCTGTTCTTTGGCTGAGAAACAGAAAAGACAGACAGTAACTTACCCCAGGCTGTTGATGAAGCCTGTAGGCAGAGCTGGAGACAGAGCCCAGATCTTCTGCATGCAGATCTGAATGTAAGCCATATGGCCACACTTTCTCTTCACCTTCCCTCTCCCTGTGACTCCCAATGGCTATTTGCTGAAGTTGAAATGGCAGTATTTCACCATGAGTAAAAGGCTGTCTTGTTTGGTTGCTTGTTTGGCACAGCTGAAGCTGAACAGATCTGGATCGTTGTTTTCCCTCCATCTCTCACTCCTTGCCAGTGAGACCTTTCCTCCTGGATGGACTTCTTTATTCTTTTGGGGTCTGATGGTGAATGGGCTTCCTTGCTGCATTGCTTTCTCCAAGCAGTTGCCATGCTTTCTTGGATCCCTGGGCATCCTGGGTTTCAGACCCCATCTCGTGGCGATGTTTTCAGATTTTTTGCTCTGTTGAGATGCCAGCAGTAGAGAAAATATTATGTTAAGCAGATATTGAGAAGATATTTGTGTCATCAATGTTTTAATGTTATTTTGTATAATTAGCAAATATTTGAATATTATTGTGTTTAAAATATTTTATTACAAAGATATTAAGAAGATATATTTGCATAATCAAGAAGTACAGGTGGCAGGTGAGAAGAAAATGTGAATGAATCCTGGCTTGCTACATTTTAGTCATGGCAATACAGCAGCAGAAAGGAAGGTATTGATAAAGTGAAAGGCAGTTTCTCATGCTTTTACTGAGGTAGTAATGCTTATATCAAATGATCAACAGTCTTTAAATGTTCATCAATCTTCTTTCCACAGACCTGTTCTGTCATCCAGGAGTCTGGATACTGCCATGCTTAATGGGGCTTTCAGGTGCTTCCATCTTGCAGGTCTCTAGCATGGGAACAGCACATCTTTGGTGTCTCTGCTGTGACCAGGTTGCTCACAGAGACATGAACCACTCTGGAGAGATGCACTGCTCCCACAGAGCAGCAGGCAGAGGCAGGGTGTCCTGAGAATCACCTTGGTAAGGTTGTTCTCAGGATCCCAAACCAGGGTCTCTTTCTCTTCTTTCTGCCTTGTTATCTGCAAGCAGCATGGAGACTTGAGCATACAAGGCACTCCACAGGTTCCCTCTCAGTCTCCAGGACAGGGCTGGCTCTCGCTGCACCCTCCTCCTCCCTGCTGGCTCCCTTCTCTGTGTGAGTGACAGGTCCTCTGACCCTGGTACGATTTTATTTCTCCTTTTGCCCATACCCATGCCCTTGAGGCAGCTCTGCCTCAAGCATAACACTGCTGCTCCCAGGGAAAAGTGCCTGTCTTATCGCTTGTGCCCCAGGCACTCCCTTTAAAAAAGAACAAATATCCTATGCAAAAGGAGAACACTGAGAACCCACCAGGCACCCCCTGTCAGAGTGCTGATGAAGAAAGACTTAAGCAACACAAGCTAATGGATTAGCACTTTGCCTGGGGCCCTGTTCAAAGGTTTCTGAGAGTGGTATTTCAGTGGACTCCTTCTTGGCAAGTCTGGCTTTGTGATTTAGGACAATAAAACCCTTCTTCTTTTAACAATAAAGATAACTGCACCCAGAACATTTCAAACTCAAGAAACTGCTTTACCAGCATTTTACAAATAGGGTGGGATTCTTTCTTCGGCTATTCCTATGGAAATGACGTGATCTGTGTGTCTGCTTGTCCTGTCCCCACTTTCAATGATCAGACACACCTGAGAGTAGGGCAGTGGTCCCTGAGGTATTACAGTGCTACTGGTTTAGTGAGACTATGTGTCGGGCAGAAGTGGAAAGTCTCAGAACTGCATGATTAGGTTTTTCTTGTCAGGGGCACTGTAGTCTTGCTCATAACATACCCTCACATCCTTGCTGGGACCCTCAAGTCCCCCAGGATGAGCTGCCTGGGAGCTGCTCCTTGCCCATTGCCTTCAATGGTACCAATGTTCTCCAACTCACTCAGTGCCACCTTCCTGAACATTCATGCAGGATTGTTTACTTCAGTTTGGGCTGGGTTTATGTGAATGTCTGTCCTTATGCTGGGAATCCATCAAACATGCAAACCCAAAGCTCCTGAAGTAGTTGGCTTCTATTTCTAGCCATGACAATCAGCCAAAGACTTGGCACTGCTTTACTTCTGTTTGTTATATTAAATCTGTCTGTGAATTTCTCTGTGAGAGACAGAGATGTCACAGATGGGCAACATATGTGGGAGGGCACTCTGTTTCTGGACAAGCACCATCCTTCTCTGCTTCTCACCAAACTCCACCACCCACTTAGAGAAATCCCAGGGAGCCCATTCCCCAGATCACTGACAAAAGCAGCACAAGCTCCCACTAAGAGCAAGGACAATGGATGTTCCTGGGGCCCAGGAGCTTTTCAGGGAGCTCACACAATTTGGCAGAATGAAGCCACCAGGCAGGCAGGGATAGGTAGGAAAAAGCTTCAGCAGAAAGACATCAGGAATCTTTTTCTCTAGAGCAGCTTAAGGTAAACTTTGTGCCTCAGTGCTAAGTTTTGCATGGAGGAGGCAGAAACCTGATCTGAGATTTCAGGTGCTTGCTGACAGGCAGGAGAACAGGAGCTAAGCCAAGCTCTTAGCTGTCATGCCAGCCTTGCAGATCTCTCTTCAGTGGCAGCACAGAGCTCCTCATAGCACTCCTGCTGCGGTTTCACTGATGGTGTCCCCTTCAGGAAGTGCAAACTCAGTGTGATAAATTATTTTCTTATGTCCTACTTACTCAAGATCTTCCCAGATAAGGTAATGACAGAGATTTCTATTTAGCAATCAATCCAGTGCCTGCAATAGAGGATTGGGGCAGTAACAGATCATTCTTAGAGTGATAGCACAGAGAGCCCAGAGAGATCAGACAATGCAGAAGAGCTCCAGGGGCTGAAGAAGAGAGGGAACTTGGGATGCCTGTGTGTCATTTGTCACCACCAAGCCCCATGCTTGGGAAGGCCAGGCAGTGATAAAAGGGCCCTTGGCTGAGGGAGGTGCTCCTGCCAGACCTCTGCTCCTGTGGAGGGCTGAGGACAGGCACATACCCACAGGTCTCTCCCTCCTGCAGCTTGTGCAGCACTTGGCACAAACAGGACCTTAATCCTAATGAGATCCCTGGGCAGCTCTAATGAAATGCCTGTCCTGACTGCAGTCCTTACTGCTTATTTCAGTTCCACACTCAGGTCTCAAAATAGACAAGGATCTTCTTAGGAGTCAGTGAGTACATCTTATTTATTGTGTAGTGCTGCCATTCTATTTAATGGCTCCTCCAGTAGGTTTGTTGGTTCCTCCTCCAGTTCACGAGTGAAATGACCATCAAGGAAGACAATCACCTGCCTCAGAGAGATGAAGTGACAGACAGATGCTTGGCCAAGTAACACGGGGGAAGGTGTGTTCTACAGATGTGTACAGATGTTTGGTATATATGCACAGCAGAGATTCTCATTCAGTGTCTGCTGTATGAAAATGTATGGTAGCAAACAACATTGTCACTAGTCTTAGCCAGCCAGCAGGGTTGTAACTGCTTGTGTACCCAATATGTGACTCATCAAGTGTATTTTCCTGATAAATGTACAGTAATATTTTCCAGTGGCTGTAGGTGGGAGACAGTGGAAAGAAATCCCAAATAATACAATCCAGTTGGTGCCAGGAAGTATTGTAAGCAGATTCTATTACTGGAACAGAGGGGAAGAAAACATTGGTTAAAGACCAAGAAGGACAAAAGTGTCTTTGTTGGCAAAAGTCTTTAAAGGAAGATTCTGCTGTGGAAAATAGCAGAATGCAACTTCTATGAATGACACATGTTGTAAGTCATATGTGTGTTTTTATGTGATTTTTGACATCTGTATTGAATCTTAAAATTACATCCTTCATCAGGTAGGTAGACAAAAAAAGGACAGACAATTTCAGCAGAAGAGACCCTAGTCACCTTTTTCTGGGGAAATGAGGAAGAATGTTGAATCCAGAACTGTCACCTCATGCCTGCAGCACTGGAGTCTTGCTCTTTTTCTTGTACACCTGTCCTGGTTTTCCTCACAGTGCCTGGCTAAAAGGATTATGAGACAAAATGGAAAGAGCTCTGTAAGAAACCTATTACTGAGCATATGACATCCAAAACTGCAGAACCACTTGAGATGGGTTTGGATAAAGAATTTTCCATACTGAGGACATCATAAGAGGTCTTTATACTGCCTTCTGATACTTCATTTTGTAGTGATTATTGTTCCAATATTGAAGTAATAGAGGGCAATGCAAGACACTATAGAAAGCAAAGGTTATTTTGTTTCAAACCACACTGATTTCACTCACTCAGAGTAACATCCTAATAACCACATATTCATAGGCAACAGAAGGCATTTGTTCATGCTATTCCATTTTCTTGCAATCACATAGAAGGTTTAATTCATGGGCTGTGGAGTTTTATTAGGTCTCTGGTGTTTCTCTTAGCTTGGCCACCATATGCTCATTTTAGATGCATCCTGCAGGAGTTGGCAGTAACTGTTGTCTATTTTGTCTCATCCTTTCCCACCTCTGAGTATCATTAGAACTCATCCTCCTTTGTCTCCTCATCTATAGATACCTTAGAGCTCAATCTTGTTCTTCATCCAAGCACCATCATCTCCAGGCATCTGATTTTTTTTCTTTTAAAATCTTAGGTGTACTCTGCCTTTTGTTTTAGGACTTACCTGGTTTTAAACTGTGATTTATTTTTTCCTCCCCATCTGGATATCCAGAGGATCTGTGTTAATATGCTGGGATTTTAATGATCTGGTAATCCAGCTTCCATCAATATGGGCTGTTCTTGTAGCCCTTCTTATGCCTTTCTTCCCAGTGCTTCTGCACCCAGACCTCTTCTTTGTTCTCCATTTCTATTATTTTATTGTTTCTTTTTTAATTTGAAGAAAATTTGGACCACTAATGACAAAGACACCTCTCACAGAGTGGTGGGTTTTTGGAGTCCAGTGCCATTTTAGGAAGAAGGAAAAACTAATCTAAAAGATCTGATTTATCACAGAATCAATGAATATACTTAGTCAGAAGGGACCCATCAGGATCATTGAGTCCAACTCATGGCCCTGAGCAGAAAACCCCGGGAATCACACCCTAAGCCTGAGAACATTGTCCAAATCTTTCTTGCATTCCTTTTATCTTTCCTTCTCCTTTTAAAATTCTTTCCTGCTTTATGTGAACACAACATTTCTTAATAAAAATACCCAGCTGCCAAGTTTAATGCAAATAAAATAAATATGTATCAAAGAAGCATACAAACAGTACGAAATTAATATTAAGGAAGGTCATCAAGTCAAATGATTTGACTACCATGTGATGTTAGGAACATTAATATAATTTGTAGTTATGCACAAGAAGATAAGAGTAATCAGATTTCATGCTTCAATAAATAAGAATGCCTTTCTTCTTTTCACAAACAGCATTTCACAATTAGCTGTGTATTGTGTATTTCCCTCCACTCCCTAGCATTCCTTTGTACTCTATCTGATATTAACAACAGAGGCCAAGACCAGGGGCTTGATGTGCCATAGAAAAAGTTATTTGCTTATTTGCAAGTTGTTGCTCAAGACAACATTTATGATCCTTTAGATACTGAACTGAGATAGAACAAAGAAATGGATATAATACTACAGGGATGCTTGTAAATACTTCAGTGGCCTCCTGCATTCAAGACAGACAGAACATAAATGTTTCAATCCAGTCTTGGCTTCACAAGGGCTGGCAGATTTGGGATCCAAGATGCTATCCTAAGTATGTTGTTAAAAAAAAAAAGAAGAAGCATTATTGTTTGTTTTTTTTTTTTATTTACCAGATGGATGAGAAGAGTGAAACCACAGCTGCTCTTATCTCTTCCCATGTCTGTACAGGAAATAAGGCAGCTAAATCTCATCTGATCCCAAAGAATTAAGCAGGTCAGGACATTTTTGTGTTCATGTGGTGAAGCAAGGGGGATGGGTGTGGAAAAAGAAGAGAGATTTCTGTTCCCTTTTCCCATAAGTGAAACCCAGAAGCATGCCTTGTTTATATAGACAAAGTTTGAACATTTTGCTTGCCCTGTTTTTCATAGGATTCTTCAAGTACAAGAAATGCAATTTTCTTATATGGGTTATTTAATCTCTGTGCAAGAACGTCTGCCAACTTTTTCAACATCCAAGTAATATTAATATTATCCTGTCTCTTCCTTCTTTCCCGGATTGAAGGAGAAATATGCTGATCAGTGGATGTGGACATGTGTGGGTGGGTGGGGGTGAAGCCAAAGGAAGCAACAGAGTTAGCTCTTAGCCCTGAAATGTTTTGGTTGCTTTATTCAGTGAACTGAATAACCTTGGTCTGACTTCTGTGAAATTTTAGTCTTCTCTGCTCATGAACTTCCTATTACCAGCCAAACACAGCTGTTCTGGCAAGTCCTGGCCAAACAGAGATAGTCAGTCTTTGAGGTAACTCAGTGATATCCCATGGAGGGTACTGAGCTTTGAACTTGAAGACTTGAGCCAGGCTCACTTTTTTCCAACAAGCAGAACTGGAGAGCAGTGAGTTCCCAACAGGCTGTACTGCTGACTCCAAATGCTCCTGTATTCATAGCCAGACTGAGATTTTTCTAGGACACTGGGCTTTGTTTTGAAGCTTGATGGATTACAGGGAGTAACTTTGAGGATCACAGCTGCATAGAGGTTGTGTCTGGACACTAGTCTCTGAATTTCAGTAGAGTACATGAAATTTAATTTTCCACTAACTAATTTGCCACCACTAACATATTGCAGTGTTATAAGCCTCCCCAGTTTACCAACCAACCAACCAACCAACCAACCAACCAACCAACCAACCAACCAGCCAACCAACCAGCTAACCTCCACAGCTCACCAACTTTAAACTTCTCCTTGTGGTCATGATTAATGTGGAGACAAGCCTGAATTCTCTAAGTCAGAGCAAGTGGAAGAAGTGTTATCCTCTCACCCTCTGAATTTGTTCAGGGATCTGGGCCTTTAAATGGTGTTTATTTTCAGTCCTGGTCCTCAGCCCTGGGATACTGAGCAATCATTTGTCCCAGAGCCCAGAGTGACATCCTTCAGGTTGGACTTGCAGGTGTGCTCCACATCCATGGGCAGGAGAAAGTTACTGGAGTTATTATGTAAGATGGAAAGGGAAGCTTCTAAACTGCCCAAAATGTTGGAAGAAGCATGAAAGAAAAGAACTGTAAGATGATGTGGGAACCTTCCCACTCACAGAAGACTGACACTGTCTGTGAGCTTCAGACAGTGGTTTTTAGAACAGTCCTAAGACTACACATAGATCCACATTGTTAGAATCAATATGTATTTTCACACTGGAAACTTTTATTTTTGCAGAAAGTTGTAATGCTGGGGGAAAAAAATTCCACAGGGAAAAACTCAAGACAGGTCAAAGATATGTGTTTAAATATTTTTGAAGAAAAAAACCCCATCACTTACTTGTTATGAAATTACTCTTTTTTCCCCATTCCATCATGGAAGTGGAAATTAGTCATGCAGTTTTTTTGAAAAAAAAAGTTTGATTGATATGAAACTAGATTTTCCTGTTTATGTCCTCCCCCATTCTTTTAATCTTTTCAAATTTTTAAATTTATTTTTTAAATTTTTTTCCCAGGTTTAACTAGCATTTGAAGTAGTTTTTAATGTTGAGTAGCTGAATGAGTTTGCTGCCAGAGCTAACACACATTCAGATATGTATGTCAAGTTCTTTAAATATCTGAAATGTGTTCTATTTATTTTTATTTCATAGTTTTTTGACTAGCTTCTGTGTTTAAAAAACATCTCCCTTTCTAAAGCTTAGTGTCAGTATGCTAGTTTTCAGCACGATTTATTCCATGAGGTTGTTGACTTTAATTATATTGTGGATAGTCAAACACTCTTACTTAGTGGCTCAATTATTCTTGCTTCTTGGACCAGTTCCTAGGTATTACTTAGGACTAAATGGAAAAGTAAAAATAAAGTCTTGTTTTCTCATGTGCTGTAGAACTAGTTGTTCTAAGAAGCACTTGTTTATCAGGTTGAGAAATCTCTCAGTAAGCCATAGACCATGTGGTGGCTGACTAACTTACATCCTGGAACACAGAAGCAAATTTGGAAAGGACTGTCCAGATTGGTAAGTCCAGTTACTGGACACTCAGGGTAACCTGGGTTGGAAACCTTGCTCAGCTGCAGAGCTGATAGGGTTTATTCCCTTACTGGAGTGCTCAGCAACTCTGCTGAAGCCTTCCTAGCATCAGCTGGGCACTCAGTGAGGGAGACATTGATGTGGATCGTGGCTAAAGACAGAGGCTGGAGATGGGACTTCTTTTAATCACAAGAGCTGTGGGCTGTGACACAGCCCCTGGGGGGTACTGGAAACAAGACCTGACTGCTCATCCATTGTCCTGCTGGAAAAGTCTTGAGGTCAATGCAGGGATGGAGAGGCTTAGCAACTCCCACAGGCTATGGTGAAAAGGTCTGTCATTTTGGGTGTGAGTGCAAATCATATTTTAGTCCTCATCTATAGCACTTCCCACCACAATTACTCCATGAAGGGGGTGACCTGGGCCATGCAGAGGAATCCTGCTGAGATCTCCCTGGTAACTTATCCAGCAGCACCGACAGATGCCCATATCTGCTGGCACATTCTCAGTAGACATCTCAGAATCAGTGTTCTGTCCTTGCCTTTATGGTTGTTGGTTCATAGCTCTTCTTGGGTATTAGGAAAAAATTTTTCACCAAAAGAATAATAAAGTACTGGAATGCTCTTCCCAGGGAGGTGGTAGAATCACCATCTCTGTATGTGTTTAAAAAAAGACTGGACATGGCACTTGGTGCTATAGTCCAGTTGAGGTGTTAGGGCATAGGTTGGACTTGATGATCTTAGAGGTCTCTTCCAATCTCATTATTCTGTGAGTCTGTGTGATTTTTGTTACCCAATTACTTCTAGTTCATGAGCTTTTAATTTACAGCAGGATTCTTACTGCTAATGCCGACGGCAGACATTGCCCTTGCCCTATTGCAAATTATTCTGTTCCTGTTAATGAAGATTTAAAGGTCATATTTTTCATCCTGTAGGAGGTCTCAGACTTCCTTTTCACTGCTGTTGCCCTCTTGCTTTGTGTTATTGACAAAATTCCTCAACAAGCATTCATTTTTAAAGCCCGTCATTAAGAAAAGTAGTGTAAATCTAGTCCTAAGAGAAATTAAATTTGCAATTTCTCATAATTTCTCCTTTTCACTGCCTAAATTTTTGCCCCATTTGTCCAGTTCCCTACTATCTTGCCATTTTGGATTTAATGCCCATTTTCTTCCACTTAACTAAGAGTTTGCCAGGTGGCACTGAGGCCAATGATTTACCAGTGTCTAGGCAGATGAGGGTGACCAGATCTTCTGAGTCCTGACTTCTTTCAGGGTTCAGCATGTTATAGGGTTGAAACTTAGATGACCCCAAAGGGTGGTAGACAAGGGCAAGAAATGTCCTCCTGTTTGCACTACTTTCCAAAGGTGGTTCCTGATCATGTGCCCTTTGCCTTGAGGACAGTTAAAGATTGCTGTTCTCAGGCTCTGAGGACCAGCAGCTGCCTGTACAAGGACAAAAATAACATGGTATCTCATTGCCACAGTGAAGTCTGAACCTTCCCCAAACTGATAGAGGACTGTAGGAGCTAAAGATAAATCCCTTGGACAGGAGCTGCTCACTGTTCTCTGTCCAAACAGTGGTGGTTCTTTATCTCCGTGGATGAGCTATCATTCTCCTGTTGGCCAGAAGCCCAAAGCCCAGCCCAGCAGTCAGAGGTCCTGGGCTGCCCAGCACTGCTGTGAGTCCCATGTGAGCAGAGGATGCACCTCAGGGGTTTGGGTTTGTGTGGAGCTCTGTCACTTTTGGGGGTTTTGGAGCTTACACCTTTGCCATGTGAATTTTCAGTCTGATATTAGCCTGCCATTAAGAGGGGGATCAGTTTTAAAAGCAGCATGAAATGAGATGGGAGAAGGCTCCTGGCCTACTGTTCCCTGTGGAAGAGCAGGTGCCCTGGCTGGCACTGTAGCTTGAGACAGAGCACAGCCAGAAAAGGAGGGGGTGAAAGGCAGGGGGTTTCTTGCAACAAAGAAGGAGACTGGAGCTTGTTCTCATATCTCTGTCCACTCACTGCTCCCAGGCACAGAAAAGCAGCCTGGACGTGGCTGTGTCCCCTCTAGCCGCTGCGTGTGCTCTGGCTCCGTCCCCTCCGGCTCAGCTGTTGGATGTCGCTGGCTTCCCGGCTGTGGGCAGAAGGTGGTTCTGATGGTAGCCTGGGGGTGGATCGAGAGTGGGAGAGGGGAGGAGTCACTGATCGATGCTAATGAATAAAAGGTCCCTCTTCTTCGGTCCAGGGTGCAAGACGCCAGGAGAGCTGCCCCCTGAGACAAGAGCTGCAGACTAGCAGGGAAGCAACAGCTTAGTGAGTATTCAGGGACTGCCTTGCTTTTCCTGGACAGCTGCTTATTATCATTGCCTTGCTGGTGCTTCACCGCTGTAAAGTGCTAGGAGTGATTGCTACAGCGTGTGTAGTGTTGTGATTTTCCACTCCAGCAGCAGACACATCAGGGCTGCTTTTCTGATCCCTCCTTTATTTGTGAGTCTACAGAGATTTCCCTGGCATGTGCAGATTTGTCTTAGCTCCTTTCTGTATTTCTAACCAGTGGATGCTGAAAGAAAGCAGAGGGATTGGGTTCACTGTGCTGCATGGTATGTTACCCCCAGGGCAGCCCACTGCTGCTGAGTAGGGGGAGATGTGTGCTGGGAAAGTATGGAGTGCAGGGAGAGCAGAAAGGAGTTCTTTTGCAAGAGGAAGAATTCCCCGAAGGAGATTTGTTGGAATAGGGCTGTGAAGCTGGCATGTTCATTCATCCCTTGAAAAATGTATTGCTTCTGTGGTAACAAATGAAACATTGGGGTTAAAGTAGTGTTTGTGGCTGTTCTCCTGTGGTTGATGGCAGGGTATGCTCCAGGCATTCTGGGATCAGAGTCCTCTGAAATGGGAGCAGAGTCTCCTAGGGAGCAGAAAGCTCTGCCCTGAGTGAGGACAAATAAAGAGGGTTTGGCTCAAAAGTGTGTTGGAGTTTCTCACTGGGCAGCTTCACTTTCTTTCCAAAGTACACCCAGCATCTTCCTCTCTGTGCCCCACTGCTTTCCCACTGGAGTCTGTCCTCCAGCCTCTCCCTTGTGGTTTCCTTTCTTAGCAGCTACTGTACAAGGCATTTGGGAAACCTATAAAATTCTCATTCAACAATAATTTGTCCAAAATTTCTAAGTTCTAAGAAATGAAAAGGATCCCAGAGCAGAGAATTTCCTTAAAGAGACTGGAGTGGCAGGGCACAAAGCAGCAGCAGCAAAGTCTCAGTTCCTGTTTCACCTTGTGTCTATAGCAAACTTATGGCTTTTTCCCAAGTTTTCCTCCTCATTTCAGGCTAAGCTCTGAACAGGCAAGAAGTGGATGTGTATGGGGGGGGCTTGATGGTGTAGGACTGAGCTGCTCTCCACATGGGGTGGGATAACATGCATAAAGAGCAATTCTTTCTCTTTGGGCTGAAGTTGAATTCCCTGGTCAGTTTTTCTTCCTGAGACAGGGGGCTTCAGTTAAGGATCATGAGTTAGACATTGAAAGAGTAAATTGCAAAGCCCCGAGAAATCTTTTTTCAATGGATTTCACTCCTCACTGATTAAGTGTTAGGCTCTGGCTAAGTGCTCCTGTAGTTCTTGCCTGTGTTACCTTCAGTGTGGCTTCATGGATTGGCCTCTGAAGGTGACAGCAGTGACAACAGCACAGCGGTTTGGGAAAAATAGTCTGCAGCCAGGGTGCCTTCACTTTGCATCCTGTCAGTCAGGAATCCTGATACCTGCATATACACAAAGACAAAACAGGCAGTAGTCACAGCTTGGGTGAGACATAAGAATGGTTCCTGTGGCTTAGGTTCATCCCCAGGCAGTGTCTGGGGTCCCAGCCCCATCAGTGCCACTGGGAGGGCTGGCAGGCAGTGGGTGCCCACCCCTCTCCCTACCTTGCCTATAGCAAACTCCTTCCTTCTCACCCAGCAGGGATAGCCATCTCTGTAACTCCTTTTCTCTTCCACTGCTTTCTGCTGTTCCAAGAGTTGGAGAGTGGAACATCCCATGTTTTGTCCATCTCTGCTGCCCATGATATCGGATCTGGTCAAATTCTTTTAGGTGTTAAAGGCAAGGTAATTCTCCCCGAGAGTGCTGGCCTTGAAGATTCATCCCACATGAAAAGCCTTATGTTGGCTTGTGACTTCAGTACCCATGAGGCAAGGACTGCTAGTGCTAGACCAGAGAGGGAAATGTTTGCCTCTGACTCCACCAAGATGTTGTCCTTTGGGCTGCGAGAGGAGTCTGGGGTCAGCCCCACAGTGAGAGCCTTCAAAGATAGAGTTCTGGGTGCTGCTGTCATCTCAATGCAAAAATCATGATAACACCAGCAGAGGGATTCTTTCAGGTTGCTTCTTGTCACTCCTGAAGCAATAAAGTAGGAGATGAAAAGGGGCAGCAGGGTTGTATTCCTCCTCTGATAGCTGGCAGGCTGACATTGCAGCAGAGGGCAGCTGGAGAGAGGGGACTGAGTGGGACAGGAATGTTTGAAGCCTCATGCTCCATGTCTCCATCAGCAAAGCTGACAGAAGAGTTGGGCTGGTTGTATCCAGACAGAGTATGGTGAGGGCAAAGAGAGCAGATCAGAGGAAAAATCAGAAAAACAAACATTTATATTTGGGATCAACACACACCTCTGCCTTCGGGGCCCTGGCAGCCTGTGAAATTCCTTCCACTTGCCTAGGCCAGCTTTTCTGAGTGTGGAGTGCCAGTGACATGTTTGCCTCTGGATCATGTCCTCCAGCCCTAAGCTATGAGAGGAAGGGGGCATGCCCCTTCCTTCCCAAAACCTAATCCAGTCTGTTAATAGAGGATGTTTTGTAACAGCTCCAAGAAGAGTGTGTACCAGCTAGCTGTTACCTTGCCCAGGATCTTTCATGGGCTCCCTCCTCACTCTGTTTTCATAATAAACATTCCACTGCTAATTTTGCAGTCAGCCCAGGATCTCCAGCTACCCTCAGTGAGAAGAGAGCAGAGCCCAGTGAGAAGGACAGAGTGAGAGATTGGTCCCTGCCCTGGCACAATGCGCGCTCTCATTGTCCTTGCGCTCCTGGCTGTCCTGGTGCTGGCTGCCACTTCCTATGGTAGGTGACCTTCATTACTGGGTAGAATGAAAACTCCAAACCTGCAGATGTTTATGGGTCTGTTCAGATGTTTGTTATTTAACTTTGTGACTTGTTTGCCCTTAACTTGATCTCTTGCCTGCTTTCCTGCCCTTGTGTCAGATCCTCCTAGCCCTGATCCAGAGCTGTTACCTCCAGCCACTGGAATTCACAGTCCAGGATGCTTCAACCTCTTCCTCTCTGTTCCAGCTCACCTCACAGACTGCTCCTCTTTTTGCCCCTTTGTTGTCTGAACTATGATAAGAGTGCTAATTCTTAATTATTCCTTGCTAATTGGAAGATTTTCCTTTTTTCTTTTGTAATATCATCCCCTTTTCCTGGTGAGGCACACAGTTCCATATTGGTGGAATTAAGATGCTGCTTCATGCAGCAAGAATCAAGTGCATTTCACTGTGCTAATCCATCCTCTAAGAACACATGCAAGCTTTGAAGGCAAACTGGTATCCTATCACTGTAGTGTCAGGAGCAGAAGGTGAGGAACTATGCTGGACAATCAGGCTGGATGACTGAATGTGAGTCTGGAAGCACCAGGTAGCTCTGTATTAAACTCCTGAGCACTTTAAACTCCTCATATAAATTCGAGGTCCCACCACTGATCCCTTTCTCTTCCTTTTAAACACATGCCTTAAAGCCTGGCTTCTCTGATTTCTGTGTGTGTTGTATTGATTTGTGGTATGTGGAATACTGAATCCCATCAATACAGTGTCATAATACATGTTTCATTCTTTCTTTCCACAGAGTCCCATGAGAGCATGGAGTCCCATGAGTATCTCAGTAAGAGACTGCTTTACTATTTTATTGAATTTGAAAAGTGCTACAGACATGTCCAAGATAATTTACTTGTACTCCTACTAGGGATAAAATAGATAGAACAACTGAGCCCAGGGAAATTGAATTTACTGAGTGATGGAGTTTCAGAATGAAAAGGGAGAGAGTTAAAAGAAGACTTCACATGTTTTGGCACACACCAATACCACTATTTTGCACAGAATATAATGAGAATTGGAAAAAAAAAATTGAGAACAGAGCTCAGGTCTCTGTTACATGTACCAAAACCAGGTTAACTGACACTAAAAAAGGGCATTGCTCAAAAAGCTCTGGGATGAGCATGGAAAGAGCCACTCTAGAAGCCACACACAGAATTTGTTCTCCCCCAAGGACAAGAAGAACCTTACTCTAAGCACCTTGGAAGCAGGCAGGGTGTGTGAATAGGGGGGGATCCTCTGGCTGGAAGAGGGAGAGGAGAGTGTCACAGAAAAAGCATGAAAAGGGTGAAGAGTCTCACTTTGGAACAAGCAATATCCTGGAGAGGTTAGAGAACAGAAACTAAAAAGAAATTAGGACATTAGGGCATCTGGAAGAAGGACTTCACAAAGCAGATAGTCAGCAATACAAAGGCACATGTGGAAGCCAAATGACATCCACAGACTCCTGAACTCTGCAACAGGACTGCGATGTTTCTCAAAAACGTCAGAAGGAACTTTCAGGCCCCCCAGTCCAAAACTGCCACACAAACTTCTCAATGACTGTCTAACTTGGAGGCAGAGAGATTTACTCAGGCCCTTCCTGTGCACAATTTCACAGTTCTTGTAGTTCTTCTGAGGGTGCTCAGATGTCCCATGGTCTGTGTAGCGTGGTGCCTAACTCTTCTGGGCCAAGCTCCACTCAATCAGAGGGGCTGTGGCAGCAGAATCACTGTAACATTCCTCTGGGTGGTCTGAATAAGAGCAGCATGGGCACTTCTGTACAAGCTGCACTGGCTGCTGACAGAGCCTATACATGAACCAGCCAGGGGACAGGAGGGAATATTAAAAGGTCCTGGATTTAATTGTATACAGGAGGGCAGACAAGGAGGCTGTTCTAAAGGAGGAAGCCAGCTTTTGTTGAAATCTGGCATTGACAAAGTGCCAGTCTGAATAACCCCTTGCTTTTTCAGATCCCTTCCTCAACAGGAGAAGGGCCAGTGACTTCATACAGTCTGACTCCAGACTCAGAGGCATCAATCAGGAGAGGTATGTCATGGCCTCAGGAGGCTGTGCTTGGGAGTGGGAAGAGATTCCTCCTAGCCAAGACAGGCTGTTAGCAGGGGTGGCAGCCATGGTGACTGGTGAGAAGCCTCAGTCCCTCTTTTAATGTGAGGTACTGTTTAAGTCCCCAAGCCCAGGAAAAGCAAGAATTCAGATAACAGAGAGCAGGTCCTTTGATTTGGAGACATGTCACAGTGTGCTGAGAAGACTGATGAATTTTTTTGAAGGAAGCACCAACAGAAGGAGAGAGAATGAATGTGTGATGGTCCAAAAGAAAGCTCAGATTGAGATCTTTTTCTAGTCCTCAGATCTCATGCAGAACTTGCATGACCTTTTCTAAATCAAAGGGCCATCTGAGGGCCTCCTTGCCTCATTTATAAAAGACAGGTATAACCAATTACATGCCTTATTCAAGGCTTGTGAAAATAAAGATTGAAGCACAGAAATCATCTCTTAGCAATGCATAAGGCAAACCTTCTCCTCAGTACTAGGTGATCCCTTTGCAGAATATTTCAGGTCTTTTTTCTATGTATATGTTTGGGAAAGAGCTGAAGAGATCAGGCTGGGGAAGGCTGCAAAGGGAGGACCTTTCCTCAACTTGAGGCAGGAGCCATTCCCCTCTCCCCACCATCTCACTTTGCCCCTAAATAAAAGGTTGCCTGAGGAGGCAGAACATTCCTGCTATAGTCCCTGGGTGTGGTGAACACAGAAGCTGGTGTGCTAAGAGCTCTGTGGCTGGATGATGGACTCTGATGGTGGATCCTTGTGGAATTTTTTGTCACTCGGGGTCACCAGTTGTGGTGGTGTTCACAGGGGTCCCAGGATGAGGGAAGAGATGAGAATCTTGACTCCACGTTTCAGAAGGCTGATTTATTATTTTTTGATATATATTATATTAAAACTATACTAAAAGAATAGAAGAAAGGATTTCATCAGAAGGCTAGCAAGGAATAGAAAAGAAACGGAATGATAATAAAGTCTTGTGACTGACCAGAGAGTCTGAGACAGCTGGACTGTGATTGGACATTAATTAAAAGCAACCGCATGAGACCAATCAAAGATGCACCTGTTGCATTCCACAGCAGCAGATAATCATTGCTTACATTTCATTTCTGAGGCCTCTCAGCTTCTCAGGAGAAAAGATCCTAACAAAAGGATTATTCATAAAATGTGTCTGTGACAGATCCTTAATCCAAGTGGGGAGTTTCAGGACAGGAAAGCGCTGTAAAGAGATATTTAAGATGACAGCACTTACCCCTCTTCTCTCCTACCTTTCCAGGATGAGGGAGCGTAGTAAGGCACACTACGAGCACCAGAGGGAGCTCTGCGAGGACTACTCCCCGTGTGAAATGTACGCTTTCCGCCACGGCTACCCTGCTGCCTACAAGCACTACTTTGGGGGCAGGAGGAGGACTAAGTAAAGGATGACCTGTCCCCACCCTGGGGCCTGGAGTCCAGGGTACCCTCCCCAAAATTGCAATGGCTCTGAAACATACTCAGTTGCTTGTATCCCTGTATGTTATCCTGCCTGCTGCTTGTCTCCCATGTAGCCATGGATTCCTACACTGTGTTAATTAGCGCTGAGCTGATGTAGCAGAGATCACAGAGAGTTCAGGATGTGGGTGTTTACTACAAAATAAACCGCTGGTTTGATAGTATCTTCTCATGACTCACAGTATTTTGGAAGGGGGGGTATGCAATTTTCCATGAAGGAGCTGAATTTGTGTATCATACATACTGTTGCAGATTATGGGGAAAAACATCATTACCTTGCAAGCATATGGCTTTGGAATAACCTATAATGTTCTGGTTCCCAGTTCTACAAATAACTTCTTTCAGAGGTCACTAGACAGTTTCAGCTCCCAGTCTTAGTCTAAAAACAGTAGGGTGTTCAGTATGCAGATGCACTTTTTGAAAATCAAATCTTTCTTGAGTTGGGGAAACAAAATCCAGAAGGCACCTATTTAATCTTAAAACTAAGTGAGGGTGAGAGTTGGTGACAGAAAAATCCTGTAAATTGCCTCTTGTTTATCCAGCTACCATCGGGTCTTGATGTTAGGTGCTCTTTCAGAAAGGAGTGTGTTGTCCAGACTTAACTTGTATTTCCTTTAGCAATCCCCTTTCAAAACCTTTCCATTTGAAACTACTCTGGTAGCACTTGAAAGCTGCAGCAATCAAAGCTGGAGAAGGTCTCCTGGTGATTGGAGAAAGAAGAAAAAAATAAAGAAATAATAAATAATAAGAAAATAAATAAATAATAATAAATAGAAAGAAAAAAGAATCCATTGTTTGGGGTCAGGCCCAACTTTGTTCACATAGAACAATTTCATTTGACTGTTCACAAATGATTTGAAATCATGATGTGGCTTGACCCTGTGCACAAGTTACTGAGCCCCTCCTGCACCTCTGAGAAGTGAGCATGGCTGCATTCTGCTCAGCATCACCAGGGCCTGTCCTCAGGCCAAAAGGCACCAGTGCTGGCATGTCCAAGAATTCCATGCTGCTCTGGGCTTGACAGCAGCCACAACAGCTGGGACACGCCTTGGTGAGATTTGTGTAGGAAACATAACCTCCATCTCAGCTCAACACAGATGGTTTCAGCATTCACATCTCCAGGCTTACACAGGCACCTGCAAATTATAGAAGCTGGAAAGATTCATGGCATGCAATCAAAGTCTGTGGTGTATAAAGTATCCCATTGTTGACTAATCTGTGAAATTAAGTCTGGAGCCAAATCTACCTGGCTCATTAGAAACATGCATCTCCTTCCAAAACATGCTTCAAGGCTTGCCAGCTTTGAAACTGAATTTGGGAAAGAAATGTGATTTATTTATTGAAAACACTTCTGATAGGAAACTCCACCCCAACAGTTGCTAGAGTTTTGTCCAGAGGAAAAAGTGAGAGAGAAATAATTTTAAGGAAAAAAAAAACTGTACAGATTAGGTATATTCACACACACTTGCTCTCTATGTGCTCAAGTAGGTGAATCTTGTCATCACCAACTGGAGCAATCTCACATATGCTAAAATCAACAAGTCTGCAGTGTCTGGGTTTGACTTGACACTGCAGTGACACCACCACAACAGAAAGCACAAGGTCTAGTGCTGTCTGGGTCTGTGTCCAGAAATATCCAGTGATTCCAATCCCCAGTTAACCAGTATAAATAATGAATAACACCAGAGATTTCTGTGGGATTTCATTAGCATAGGCAACAACCAAACAGATTTAAGAGACTACATGCTGGTTAGAAAGCTTGGGAAAAGATGGGAGGATAAATAAAGCTGTTTGGATTACTAGAATTTTACATTTATATATTTATATTATTTCAAGTATTCATCTGGAAGCATAACTTTCCTAGAATACCTATTATTTTTAGATGTTTATTTACTTTTTAACTGTTGCTCTTTTGCTGGAATAATATATATACATGACCTTTTGCTGGACATCATTACTATATATATTCAGCTTTCCTGGACTGTAGAAAAGTTAACAGGGACAAAAGTTAGGGTTTATTTTAATCCTGAAAATTCTCTAAGCTAAAAGACAGTGTTTCTAAGAATTGGAAAAATCCCTAATGGCTCTGATTTTCCTTGGGAGCCTCCTAAACTTTACTTCTATAACCCTGCACATGGATCTGAAGAGAACTGGATATGAAGTGGAGGAAGATTATATCTCTGCTACCAGAAAGAATGAGCACACTTGATTTAAAAAAAAACACAAACCAACAACCCAAACTTGGTCACCTGGTCTGTTCAGCCATGAGGAGACCTCATTGCAGTGTTCAACATCCTCCTAAGGGGCAGCGGAGGGGCAGCACGGATCTCTGCTCTCTGGTGAGCAGTGATAGAACCCAAGGGAACAGCTGGAACTGTGTCAGGGGAGGTTTAGTTTGGATATCAAGAAAAGGTTCTTCACCCAGAGGGTGTTTGGGCTCTGGAACAGGCTCTCCAGGGAAGTGGTCACAGCACCAGCCTGACAGAGCTCAAGAAGAGTTTGAACAATGCCCTCAGGCATAGGGTGTGACTCTTGGGTGTCCTGTGCAGGGCCAGGAGCTGGACTTGATGATCCTTGTGAGTCTCTTCCAACTCAGCTTATTCTGTGATTCTGTGGTTCTCATCCTGTTTGGGGGATATGGCTTTGGTAACTTCGGTGGTGAGTTTGGGGAGTGTGGGGTTATTGACACATAGCCCATGCAAAGCTCTTGTTGCACCAAGTAACTTTAGCACTCAGGTTCTGAAGAATAAAACACTTTTGGAGTCTAAATGTCTATTTGACTATTAGACAAGAGAAGCCAGGATAAAGCTTCTAAATTATGAAGATTTCCAGGAGAAAAATAGAAAGACCTTCCCTCAAACTAACTTCTGGATTTCCTAAAAGTAAAAAAATCTCATCTCTCTGAAGTGATTTGGTGAAATCCTGAAACTGTCTGAAAAACTACTGTGTTAGCCCTATGCAAACTGATTTACAGGTTTCTTTACCCTCAGGGTAATGAGTCAAGGTAGGGTGGAGGAAAAAGTCACGATTGTGTTCAGACTCATTTGAGAAACTCCACATGAGAGAGCCCCATCACGTGAAAAGAATTGCTTTACTTCAGTGTATGCTGGTCTCTCCCTTGGCTTTCCAGCATGACAGAATGACTTTCAAGTTTGTAAGAAAAATGATTTTTTAAAATCCAGTTGTTTTTCTTCAACAGCCCCATTCAAAACCTCAGATAAAATCTTCTGGAAATGCCCCGAGTCATGAGATGGATGCCAAAATGACTGCCAGGACCCAGTATCTCCCAGCCCAAAGGACAGGCTTTGTTTTGGAGCACACACAGGAACAAAAGCCAGATCCCTGATCTCTCCAAGAAATCACAGCATATAAACTGCCGCCCAAAAGCAAGCCTCGGAGAACTTCAATAATCTCCAGGAAAGCTCTGAGGTTAGGGAGACTAGCACAGCCAAAGAAGACATGAGGAGTCTGCTGGCATTGCTGATCCTGACTGTGGCCCTGGCAGCACTCTGCTGTTGTGAGAAAGGTAAGGGGACATCTTCCCAGGAAGGCTCTCAGAGCTGCTGAGCCCTGCAGCTTGCTGTCAGCCTCCCTCCAGTCTGGGAGAGACACAGAGCTCTGGGGGGGAGGAGATCACCACCAGTCATTGCACAGCTTCAGGTCTCTGCTGGAGAGTCACGGATGGCAGAGGGCTTGGGAACAGAGACCCCCATCTTTTGCTGGGCTTTTTCTTCCACTGGTCAACACCCACTCACTCCCACCTCAGCTGCATATTGAATTGCAGCAGAGAATTTGAACATTTTAAGATTTCAACGGGTTTATCATTTAGTCTCTGTCTAAATGATGGGTGTTAATAAAACCATTTTAGGAGAAACAGAGCTTCTGTGTAAGGGTGGGGGGAGCTGGATCAGGAGTGGTGGGATTCAGTTACAGACGAGGATGACTCACAAGCATAGAAGGATTCACGAGCAGACTCCTTTCTGTCTGTCTGTCTGTCTTCCAGATCCCAAAGAACCCTCAGGATCTCTCAGTGCTGACAGTGAGTATATCATTCTGCCTGATGCTCAGCTCCATTCTCCTGCATCTGCCTTCTTTCTTCCCTTTGACAGGTTCAAGGGCAGGACAAGAACCATGCTGAGTCCCTCTCTAACTCCTCCCTTTTTGCTCCCTAACTCAGCAGTCCCTGAGGGACAGGAGCATGGGCAGCAAAAGGAGCCCCTCCCGTGTGGGCAGGTGACAGGAGGGCAGCCAGTGTCCCTGCAGCAGCAAGGCCAGCACTGCTCGTGGTGTGGAGGTGGTTGGCAGAGCCTCCCTGCTCTGACCTGCCTTCAGAGACCTGCCCAGAGTGACTGCTCATCCCCAGGCTGCTCTGAGAGCAGAAGCTGCCCACATCAATGGGCTCTGACATCCCTGCCAAATCCTGCAACAAGGAAACCCTGAAAGAGGGGGGCTTTCTTGGCTGCTCCTGAGTCCCTCCTGTCAGGTCACCTGGGATGCTGGGAATTGCATGCCTTGGGTTGTTCACAACTTTTGCAGCAAGCTGATCCTGGCAGAAATCTGTATGGAAAATCCTTTTGTTCTCTCATGTCTCTCCTTTCTCACACTTTAAAGGATAACATTGCTGCTGAGAAGCATGAAAGCTGGTATTTTTCCAGTGAGCCAATACAAACACAGATTGGGAAAGAGAAAAAAAGATGTAAAGACTATTCAGGGAAAGGTGGTAGTTTCTGACAATTCATTAACTGGCAGTTTCTGTGTAGTCAGTATTTGGATCCAGACTAAACCTCAGTTTGCTAGAGATGGGATGCCTCTCACCTCCAAAGAGAAACACAGCCAAATACTCCATGATGATGAGGGAAGGGACAAACCCCACCATCTCCCCACAGGCAGAGATCTTAGAATCTTTTTTCCCCCAGAGACAGCAACAATTTGGCAGTTTCCATGCTGAAATGTGTATTGGTGTGCTGCTGCCTTTGTTGCTGCTGTGGCAGCACCTGTGCCCACCTCTGCTGTTGTGGGACCATCCCATGGAGCGAGGCTGGGCTGTGCTGAGTCCTGGCTGGGGCTGGGAAGTGGCTGTGCCTGGTGTTTGTGGGATCCTTCCATGGTGTTGGCACAATGACAAATCAAGGCAGCAAAGAAAAAATTTGCAGACATGGCGTGCTAGTGGAGAGCAGGGACAAATGCTCTCATGGGTGAAACACCTCTCATGTTCTCCAAGTCCTGAATGCTGGGATCTTTGCACATCTTGGGTGAATTTCTCGCTGGGTGATGTTTACTGTCACTATTTTATACTCTTCACCTTTCATGGAACTCTGTACATGTGAGCACTGGTATTTCTGTGCGCTGCCTGCTGCTCATTGAAGGTGCTTTAAGGTCTTCTTGTTGGTATCCCACATCATTCTCAGTCCGAGTCCAGACACAGAAAGGAAGCCAAGACTCTAAAATTAACTAGGCCAGGGAGAGAGGGTGCCATTCTCCTAATTTTCTTCTTATTCATATTTTATGCCTTCTGCACATTTGCTGCAGACTCGGATTATGCTGTGTGATAAGGAAGTGGAGTTTATGACAGAAAAAGCCCTTGCTTCATGGAGATGTGAAGGCTGCAGTGAGGAGGGAGCTTTGAGAGGACAGTGGGATGGTTTGTGGCAGTCATTCGTTGTGTACAAAGTAGATTCTGCTTTTCAGAGGTTGGACTGGTCTGTGTTTCAGTGCTGCATCTCTAACCTGCTGTGCTCTCTCTTGGCAGGCATCAAGATTAAAAAAGAAGTTGCCAATGCCTTTGTGAAGAGGAAGAAGAGAGCCAGCCCTTATGAATGGTAACAGCTCAGGAGCTGGGCTGAGAGCTGGACTCTGGACCTGCTCTGAAGAGGGGGTGGGAAGGCCATAGGGTGTGACAAGGCATTATTTTGTTGTACATCTATATTATTACCTTCATGTGTTGAAGGAAAAAGACTATAGGAGACATTCAGTAATGGAAAAATTGTTCTTTTTTCATTAAAACCCATTTGAAGGTTCATAGCTGGACTCTAGTATTCCTCCCAGGGAGAATGACAGCACTACTGTGCTAGCCATGGAGACAGTGGGATACAAGTTAGAAGCTGCTCCAACCTACAGGGTCATCAGAACCAATTTTTAGGATAATGAGAATCACAGAGCCTTGGTCCTTGCCTCTGGTTTCCCACAAAGGAACAGCTTTTCCCACAACAGCTTTGTTGCAGGAATAAGGCTAGATCAGATTGGCTGTTCTTTCTGAAGCTGTAGAACATATATTTACTTGTGCCAAAAAGTAGGCACAAAGATTTGGAGAATCCCAGCTATTTGAGAAATTTCAGGTAATGCAAGGAAGTTCTTCATACATTTCTTGGAAGAGGTTGTTAAGCTACTCTTTCAATACAGAAATAAAGTAAAAATTCATGAGGTACTGGTGGGATTTCTGTGGTGGTGTATACAGTCCTCAGGAAAGATTAACCAAACATAGAAGAGGAATTGAGAATGACATCCAAAGTGTACAGCTGAGACTGTACACTATGGATGTACAGTAAAAAAAATTTGGACTTTCTTAACCTGGCAAAAAAGAAAAGAAAAAAACTACATGGAGATAATGCTCCTGTCTAAAACAGAAGTGAGGATTGCTAGAGAGAAGTGTTTAAGCTAAAAGAAAATAATGGCTGTGGGCAAAAATGGTAAGCAGGAAATAATAAAATAAATATATAATTAAATAAATAACAAAAGAAAAAAAATTCCTGCGTAGGTGGGGAATGAGATTGAAGACAAAAAAAAAAGCCAAATCCTTACAGCTTCTGTGGTATCCTTTGCTGATAAAACCTCAAGAGCAATTGATTTAAGTTGGGTTCAATCCCACATTTTCCAGCATCGATCAAGCAGCCTAACCTTGTGTAAGCAGATGTTTAACTCAGCATGACCAGTCCTCTGCTGGGTCTGCCTGGAGGACTGCAAGGAGCATTGCTCCAGAGGATCACGTCTTTCCTGTCAGTGTCAGGTGTATGAACAGTCCCCAGTGCCTGGGCTGAACCTGCAGAGTGGTGTCTGTGTCTCCTGCAGGTACTTGGAGTACTACAAAAGCCCGATGGAGCAGATGCACGAGCGCTGTGAGAACTACCCCCCCTGTGACTATCTCTCTGACCAAGTGGGGTTTGCCCTGGCCTACAACCGCTTCTTTGGCAGGTACTGACCATGGGAAGGTCCCTCTGCTCATTTGCCTTGGAACACTCCAAACCCCGCAGGAGAAAGAAGCTGTGCTTGGGAAGGAGGGAAGGAAAGCATCTGGACTGGCATCTTCTTCTGTTGTGTCCCAACCAGCTGGAATACCAAGGCAGGGATTATCCCACTTGTTGAGCTTCCATTAGCTTTCTTCCTTTCATCAATAAAGTCTCTCTTCAGACATCTTTTGTGGTATTTTGAGCTTCACCAGAGGACTCGGTCTTATTTCCTTCCACCTGAATCCCCAGCACACAGCATGTGGAAAATAGGGATTAATTTCAAGAAAACCACTGCATGCCTTAGAAACATCACTAGATCTCTTGTCCACTTCTGCAAAATACAGCAGGATTATGGAAGAAGAATGTCACAGTGTGTGTAAATGTGATGGATCTGATCCTGGGATGCTCGCTCTGAAGAAGGAAGAACACCTGCCTCCTGTTCCAATTAGTGGGAAAGTTCAGTATTTTCATGTAGTATAATCACATTAAATATGCATCACAGTAGGATCATTTGTAAAGATAGAAGTGTGCAAATACTCTTGCATAGATAGCAATCAGCTTCTGGTACACTCTTCTGATTACTCTGTCATAAAATTTGCTGTATAGCAACAATAAATAAATCCCAAAAGGTGTGTTTAAGGAGTCCTTTTAGATGATCCCAGCATTTGTGTACTGCTTTTCATGACTGTAAAAAAAAGACCTCGAATTCTCTTGGTTTTTCTGGTTTTTTTTTGTTTTGGTTTTGTTTCTTTTTTCCCAACCAGCTCCTAGTGAAACTAAAAATACCCAGCAGAACAAAAAAAACCCCAAAAAACCAAACGCTCTTCTCCTCTGTTGCTCTTGCATTTATGCTTGAAGTACCTAGACAGCTAAAAAAAATTAAAAAAAAAGAAAAAAGAAAAGAAGGCTATAAACATTATTAAATTTAAAAAAAAGAAAATTTGTTCAAGGATGGATTGAAATTGGGGCAGTATTTTGTTTATTCAAGACAATTGGTAGCTAAATATATATATATATATATATAATGTACATGTATTTTTTATCCACATATTGTCTTCCATCTGTACTACTTCATTCTGTCCTCTGGCATTAATATTATACCTTAGCAACTTTCTGCATAACCTTCCTAATATACTCTGTCAGCTTTCCTCCCCTGAGGGGTGGACAGCAGATCACACCTCCAAGGACAGGGACTGCAGATGCTCAGGAAACTGGCAGAGACCAAATCTCTGGTTACATGCGAGCTGGTGCAACCATCCTCAGCTGCTCACTGCAACAAATACTGCTATGTAAAGCAGGTTGGTGTGCTGCTTCTTTCTGTTCCCCTGTACAACCTCTACCTGAGGTAAAAGAGATGCCTGGAAGACACAGCCTGTTTTTGTGAACCCGAGGAGCAGGAACCCAGTGCATGAGGCTTCCTTCTCCTCTCCCATGCCCCAGAGTGAATTAGAAATGATGACATTGAAATTTAGGTCATAGGTTCAGCACTCTGTGACACCGAGGGAGAGGAGGGCCAGGCTTTGCCTGACTCACCGTGTACCCAGATCAGCATTTCTCTGAGAAGCCTTGTCCTGCAGTAAGGACACAGGAGAAGTCTGCAGAGGTGGCTGCCAGTGTGAGCCTTGCTTGGCAAGCTGCTGTGGCTTGCACTGCTGACACTGATCTTGGCCAGGGAGAAGACAATAAATGTCTTCTCCACATGTCTTGGTCCAAGGCCTGTGACTGGTTCCTCTATTGACATAAACTAATGGGGCTTCTCTGCTCACAGTAAAATTCTCCTCTGAACGCCATCTAGTAAAAATTAACAGAGTGCTTCATTGAAAACAGTGAAATTTTTGCTTGGAAAAATACCAGAGAGATTAGCAAAATCCTAATATCGAGTGTACTAATGCAATAGGGGTGTTTTGGTTGTTGTATGGTTTTGTCAGCACAAAAAGTTTCCTGTCTCTATTTGCATCTTTCTGTTAGTTTTATATTTTTTCTCTCCCTTTCAGTAAATATTTTTTTTCAGGCAAAAAGAATTACACCCGGAGGCCTCCATTATGTCATCTGCTCTGTGTCATCAGATCTCTTCATGGGCTGAAGTCATTATGACCTTTGGGGATCTGAGCACTCAGATCACGTTACAAATTTACTGCTGAAATGGAGGAATTCGATTGTCGCTCGGTCAATGCAGCGCTAAGCACCGCCACAAATCCTCTGCTGCCATCTTTCGGCCTTTGTATTTGTTGTCGTTGATAATAACTTGCATTGCTTCTGAAGCGTTTGGAAATGCTAATTCCTGTCCTCCTGATTCCCTTCATATGAAACATTCACTTACAGGTCAGAGGGGAAAACCAGGGACATAATTTACAAATGGATTATATGCAGCTGAACTGACATTTTAGTGGGGGTGTTTATCATGACTGCCAAGCTCCCAAGGGAGCCTGTCCCAGTTTAGGTCTGTTTTATCTCTACACAAACAGAGGTGGAGTTGCCTCTGAATAAATTCGTGAGCCCTCCTGTGGACTCACTTTTAGCAGTCAAACAACCACTTTCTGAAATACAGCCCAAGACAACAGAGACATTCCAGGATGGAGAACTAGGTAGTCTGCATCCATCACTTCATGGCACTTCATGGTATCACCTCATGTCACCAGCAGCAACTGCTTTGAAAGGAGCCCAGTATGAGACCTTTATGTCACCCCCCACCCTATCTCAGCAATATTTTGCAGATGCTCTGTCCACAGAATCCTAGCAGCTTCACAAACCTCCCTTATCTCAGGGAATCACTCCATGTCTGGAGGTGCTCCCCTCACCCAAGCTATCATTATCAGGCCATGGAAAATGGGCTTCACTTTTCTGTAGTCAGAACAAAAGCCTTGACACTTTTCTTGGCCCTTTTTCCATACAGAAGAGTTGTAAGAGGCCATGGGGCTCTGTGGGTGAATAACTCACTGCCAGTATTTGGAAGGGTGTCCAGAAAGCAGCTGCTAGAGAAAGGTTTGTCTCAGCACGGGATCTGCATTTACACACTCATTTTGCCTGTGCCAGTGCAAACAGTCCAGCAAAGTGCCACTCTGCAGTGCTGTAGGAGGAGGATTGGCAACCCAGGAGTAGAAAGCAGGGGGTGATAAGGAGGAGGAGGAGGAGAGTTAGGTTATCACTGCTACCAGATGGGACCCCAACCTACCATGCATTTCTGTGTTGGCTTTATCAGAGTCAACTTCTTTAAAAGGGCTTTTAAACTCTTAACCAGGGAGCAGTCACCCTGACACATCACTCCTCAGGAGAAGTGCCTTATACTTCTCCAAGCCATAGTTTTCTTCCTTTTTGCAAGAACAACACCAAATACCTTGGAATCAAAAGAACTGTCAAGGTGATGGACACTCGTGCCAGCTGAAGTTGGTGCAACCAGACACTTCCCTATGGATTTTGGGCACATTTCTACCAGTAAATGGTCTGCTTGGATGGATTAATGACTTCTGAATTGCAGTGAGAATTTGGCAAATGATCTATCTCTGGTTGAAGAATAGCCACCAAAACCTGAGCGCAAATTACAAACTGCAGACTTTTCCAGTTCAAAGAAAAACAGAAAGAAACAGGTGCAAATTACATTTCCTTTAAAAAAAATGTTCTTTACAGAGTCTTGGGTGGACTCTGGGAAACTGGTGACACTGGGCAGCCTCCTGTTGCTGATCTTCTCACAAATACTGGTAAAAGAGGTAAATATTGCTCTTTATTTGAAATAATGAAATTGCTTATACCACAGAAATATTTTTTCCATTTGAAATATGTTCTTTGAGGAGTTTTGGGTTCAACTTTAACTTTTCTGCTTTCAGTTCCTCTGTTCCATTTCTTACCTGTCTTAATTTGTTTTAGTTACTTGGTTGGAATTTTCCTCTTGTTTGCAGCCAGATGATTTCATTGAGTGTTTGTGAGTAAATCTCATGGAATCTTTCCTCTCCTTTTCCAGCCTGTCTAAATTGACCAATGCTCCTGGGAGATTCTAACATAGCACATCCACATCAAATAAGAACTCTGTCATCCTGACCTGTGGTGGTGTATAGACAACAACCTGAGGTTGCTCAGGAGGGTTTTGCTAAAGATTTGTTACCTGCCTTGCTTGTTCTGCCAATAATGTCAAAGAGGCAATGAAAGGGTAGAGAAAAACTTGGCTTGCATCCACAAAGATAAACAAGAAATTCACACTTCTGATGCTTATCTTCATTTGCTTTTGTTTTGCAGGCTGTGTCCCCCATCCTGATGGATATGGCTCCACAATCCTTTGATGACCAGTATCTGGGGTGCAGAGAGGAGATGATGGAAGAACTGGAGCAAGGAGACTATTTCCAAAAGGAAATAGCTGCTAACAAGGACTACCTGCGTCTCTGGAAGAAGGCTCAGGAGGCTTTGCTGAAGAGCCCTGTAGGTCTGCTGAGGGAAATGCGTGACAGCCATGCCACAGCTCTCATGGCTTACACCATGAACTCCTCCCTGCACTCCCAGCTGAACTGGGCCACATCCACAGCAGGAATCTCTCCAGAGCACTACAGACACAACTTCAGCTTTAAATATTTTCACTTCTATCTAACAACTGCTATCCAGATATTGAAGGAATGGCAGAGCAGCATGGGGAAACATAAGTGCTATCAGGTGCACAGGGGTGTAAAGGATTTATATATCGAGGCCAAGGAAGGCAGCAGGGTGCGATTTGGCCGTTTCACTTCTACCTCTCACCTCAGGAGTGAAGCTCAGAAGTTTGGGAATGAAACTTTGCTCACAGTGACCACTTGCCTGGGAGCAGCTATGCAAGGCTTTTCTTACCACACATCTGAGAAGGAAGTCCTCATTCCCCCTTATGAGATATTTCTTGTCAAAAGCTTCCTTCAAACCCAGCAGGGTAACCGGCTGCATCTGCATTCTGTGGGGAACTACAGCAAGTACCAGTGCCAGCTGGTGGAAGGTATTGTACACAGGCTCTCATGCAAGGGGGCACAGGACGGGCTGCTCTCCACTGCCCCAGGCAGCCCTCACCAGCTGCACCCACATGGGGCCACACTCGAGGCCAAACCTGTAGCTCACCTCTGTGTTTGCCTACGAGAGCCACAAGACCCAGCTTTTACCCTGTTTCACAGTTTGCTGTGAAACCTGGGACAATCCCAGAGCTCACTAAAGATGAATCAACAGCAGGTCTCAAGGTTCTTTGCAGCCCCCATTTATCCCAAGTGTCACTGCAAGGATGTTGTAGGACTCATGGCTTTGGGTCCCCAGCATTGTTATTGCAAGAGTGGGTGAGATTTGCTTGAACCAAGTAATCTATGCTGGTGTCTTGCAATGCTGCTACACTTCATGTTTCAGGACTATTCTAGGCTTTGGTCCACTACTACTCTCGCAAGCTAATACTTCCACACTTATCTCTGGCAAGCTGAGAGAAGTGTAAACAAAGCTACTGTCATTTTAGCAGTGACCTGTCTCCTAGCAGGGAGAAAAGGTATCCTTTGACAAAGAACACACTGAGTTTCCTGGTTATAGAGAGACCTCTATGCTGGAATACCTCATGGGGCCTGTTTCACATCCCTACCTTTCTGTGAGTCTACCACCAGTCCAGGACTCTTGCTTTTGTCTCTTTGTTCAGCAGTGTGTCAATGCGATCTTTGAGCTCAAAACAATCATTTAGGAATGAGGGTTTGTGCCTCCAAAGCCAAAATAATAGAGTTGAGAAAATGGCCTTTGTGGGCAAAGGTTGTGTTAGCAAAACCAAAAAGCTTTAGGCAGTGAATAGAGGTCTAAATGACTGCTCTCTTTATTTTCTTTCAGCTTCAAGAAGCAAGAACAGTGGTTATACTGCACTTGCCTCTGCCATTCTCCCTAGTGTGCTTGGAGTTTCCCTGTGCTTGGCCCACAGTCTCTGATTCTCTGGCTACATCCAGATATGTACAAGAAGCCTCTGGAGTTCCTGCTGCTACAGAAGGTTCAATCTTCCCTTTGCTTTCAGCTGCAACTTTGCAGTCGAGACTGGAACATTCAGCCTGGTTCATCAAAACAGACATTCCCTGGACCATTCAGGTAGGAGGAAGGTTATCTATGGCCTTTCTGAAGACTAAATCAGGGATAACCTTCACTGGAGACAGCTTTTTCTTGAGGCATTCAGGAAAGACACACAGGGACTTTGGACTCCTTACAGATCTCTTAATAGCTTTATTTTTAGTGAGAAAGAATCAGTCTGTGGAATGTGGAAGGCACAATGGCAGTAAATTCAAGTGGTTAACTGGGCAGCTGTGCACATCTCCTTTGAGAGCAGGGAAAGGCGGTGCCAAGATGTGCTTGAGGAGTTGGATTATTGTGTTGGCTGAAGAGACAGAGAAGTGCATTAAGTTGTGCAGATTCTGGCAGACCCTGAACAGCTTTTCTTTGCCACTCTTAAAAAAAAGATGAACTAACATTTCTGGAGTGGTGTCTGACTCTGAAAAGCAAACAGAGGAAATCCAGAAGGTGTTATTACAGGGGAATTACAGAGGAATAAAGGTGGATATATTTTTGGCTAGATTGTTACACTTCTGAAATCAATTATCCAAACTGCTAACCCAGCTGATCCATTCTTCCCCAAGATATTAGTTGGAAGAAAACATAGGAAAAGTTCTTGACAGCCTTTTCTGGGACCTTACCAAGCAGCCAGCAAAATATGGTGTAAACAGCTGCAAGTATTGTTACTCTGCTGACTGCAGGAAGTATGACTTTGACTTGCATTCTCCAAAGTAAGGGAAGTGCAGTAAATGAATTATTCTTACATTTTGGTGTTTTTTGGTAGATTTGTATAAGTCATAGAAAACAACTACTTTGCATCATCCTCAGAACTATAATCCTTCAGTTTGTAAGTACTAGTGGGTCTATACAGAACTGAACAGTCATTTTTGGGTGGGGGGAATAGACACAGCAAAATCAAACTCATGGCATCTACATTTAAGGAACAAAGCAATTGAAGACTGAGTAATGCCACATTTTGTCAGGCTACAGTTCCCTTAAAAGTGATTTCTATTTGTCAGTTAATACACTGACTAGATGGTGCAAGCATCCCTTGGTAAGTGGAAGCACAAAATATTGTCCTTGCTTGGGTGCTCATCATGATACCATTTTGACTGCTAAGAAAGTTATGTCCTTCTGCTTGCACCTCTGAGTTCTCCCGAGGCCAACTAGAGATACAGTCCTGGGATAGTGTGCAGCTCAGAGACTGCTCCTGATGTTGCCTTTGCTTGTGCCAGAGCCCTGTAAAGCTGGGCTGGTTGCAGCAGACATTTCATCAGCTATTGCTGTGGTTAGATGTGTAGTCAGAAGTGTTCAAGCAATTGCAACTTCCTGTCCCACTGTATACTTTCAAAATCTTATTTTCAGAACTCAGTTCAACCATCTGCCTTTTCCTCCATTTCTTTCCCATGGCAAAAGGGGTCTGAAATTGCATGAAATGGCAAAATTGATTTTAGTCTTCACTGCTGTTCAGAGCTGAGTCTGGGCCTCCACAGCACCTCTACTCTCATGGCATCAGAGACCTGGCAAACTGCAGCAAGGAAGGATGACTGACACCCCAAATCAAGTACTTTCCTCCAACTTTATAGGCCTGCAATAATAGCTATTAATCCTCCCAAAAGATCCAGAGTAAAGCAGGAACAAAACTGTCTTCATATTGTTCAAATTATTTTCTGTCTTGTTCCAAATGATGAGGGCTCTAAAAGAAAAGAATTTGTATCCACTGCAAGCACAGAAGACCTGAAATCAGTTTCCAGAATGTGACACACAGGCAGTTGCCAGCCTGATCAATTCAATTCAGTTCAATATTGCACCAAGTATTTCAGGACTACATGGCATTCTCAGTGGAAAATACTCAGCAGTCACAACTAATTGATATTTCCAGAACTATAGCAGTTAAATCATTTAGTGTTCTCTTGCAGCTTATGTTCTCATGCCCACAGCTCTGACAACAAGAGAGTTTGGCACTCTGTGTTCATTAGAGTTGAACACAGCAGCTCAGCTTTCAGATGAAAACACATTAACAATTGCAAAGTGCACATTTTATGCTTCATCTTGTATTTTCATCTGAGAACTCAGCCTTCCTCTAGAGTGGAAGCAGTGTTCCTAGTGAGAACCCTGTGGGCTGCAGGTCCACCTTTCTAAGGACAAGAGCATGAAAGATGTCTATCTTGATTGAAGGCATATGTACAAGCTTGTCTTAGTGGAACAGACAAAGCCTGTTTCCACTCTCTGTGGTGTCTATTCTTCTGTTTATGTGGGACTACTAAATTTTTCTTCTGTAATTTGCAGGTGTACAAAAGCAGTCATTGCAAAAATTCATTATTTCAAGGCATAGGTGCAAGCATTAGTGTTTATATTTATAAACAATGGAAACCAGTAAAAAACATAATCTTGTGCTGTCCTACACCTTTTATGTTTTGAGGACAGCAAGTAACACCATCCCCTTTCAGCCATGGCTGCAGCTGCCTGTGATGGCACCTCTGCTGCAGGCAGGAGGGATTTGTGCTGTACCCATTCTCTCCAGGAACAGAAGGCCTTTGGATGATCTAGTAATTGGGAACTAGCATTGAGTTAATAATTAATTAAACTGAATTCTCTTACAATTGGAGGGAAGGGGAGACGAGGAAGAAAATGAGATGGATCTGGGTAAACATCACACAATAGAATTAATGACAGGCACATTAGGATGCAGCAGAAGCCCAGCCTCCAGATCCCTAATTCATCACATGCTGCTGGAAAACACCAGGCGAGCAGAGGGGAAAGAGGCTGAAGTTACTATCCCATACACATTTCAACAGGAGCATTCAGACCAAATCAGGTAGGCAGTGTAAATGTTTAATTAGAAAAGTTTCTGTGGTAAATCTCCACAGAGAAATCTCTGGAGAAATAGAAATACAGAAATATATAAGGCCTGTATAATTCTAAAAGGAAAATATAAAACCTAATGAAAGTGCTAAGAAATAGAAATACAGAAATATATGTGGCTTGCCTAATTCTAAAAGGAAAATGTAAAAGCTAATGAAAGTGCTAATGTGAAAAGTAAGAAGTAATTTTAGCATTAGGAGATATAAAATCTAGAGCAGCTGTAAGAAGCTGAAGTAATCATATGTAATGAACAGATTCTAAAAGACTTTTCCACACCTGTCAAGTATGTAAAATGTTTGTTGAAGTGCTATTCCATCTAAAACAATTTGTCTTCTCAGTTTCTACCAATAAGGGAAAACAAATGACCTTACAATAAAACAGCACTGGAGTGGAAAGGTTTTAGTATCACATTGAGTCAGAAAGCAAGCCAGCAACATCCCTGAGGCAGGACTGATATGAAACCATAGCCTGCATTATCATGGCTTTATGTTTCCAGAAAATCACAAACCTTTACTGTATATGTATTTGGCTCCCTGCAGCTTGTATAAGAAGATGTGTTAAGCAGTTTATTCTCTTGGCAGAGATTCAAGGTAAGTGGCAGAAAGAAATATACAGTACTGTGCAAAATATTGGGGGAGAAAACCTCTTTTCAGACTGGCTTGTGTTTCAGCACTGAGATTAAAAGTTGGCAGGGGATTGTGGAAATCATTCTGGTTTTCAATGATGACCTTGTGGGGGAGGGTGTGTTTAGTAAAATACAGCTGGGTCAGTGTCAGATGATTTGCAGCTAACAGATAGTGCAAGAACTACAAAGGACCAAAATGGCACAAAGGTATCTTTTTCAGAAGAAAAATCTGGGTAGTCCCCTACATATAACTATTTGTAGCTGTAACTGTGATATGTAGGCACTCACAGCAAGAAGAGAAACATCTTAGAAAAATGCAAAGCACTGCACAAAAGTGGCCCAGATTTGCAATAAGAGGGCTGAGACCATGAAAAGTACCAACAAAGAAATGAGTCATCCTACTCATTCATAGTTTTCCCCTGTAGCAAAGATGCTTGCATTTAAGATGAAATCATGTTAAAGCATTTTCACTTTGCAGCTGGTGAAAGGTTAAAGGAAGTGACAGTGTTGATTACAGAATCTTAGTGATGAGGAATTACTCCATGATCACTGTTGACTCAGTCTCTTTGGACTCTATGTTGGCATGCAGTTTATGAAGAAATCAGAGAAGGAAATACAGTGAGAGATGTATGTAAGGTGATATAGGTTAGGATGGGGTTATTGTAGACAATTTTACTATTCATTATGAATTCAGAGGGTAAGCTTCTTAGTATAAGCACAGAAGGCTTATATAGTATCATTTTCTCTTGAATGTTAGAAGAAAAAGGCTATACTGGCATAAAATACCTTTATTGTGGCACAAACCATATCCACCAATCATCATGGTTGCTGAAAAATTGAATGCCACTAAATGGATAAAATAGGCTGATACAAAAGAGTGCCTGGAACAAAAAGCCACATCTTTAATTTTGCTGCTTAGATGAGATTGTTCCATTTTTTAGTGAACTGGTTTAGCTTCTACCATCTTCAGTTTCCAAGGCTGAGTTTCAATCTCAATCTTCAATTGCCAATGGCACACATCTATTTTCCAATCTGCTTGTTACATATTTGTTAGCTATTTTTGTTGCTCTGAGCATACCCAGTGTGTTAGAAGGTCCTTTTCCATTCACTTGGCAAAGATCCAGAACAAGAATTAAGATTTCTACATTTACAAGCTATGCCTTGCGATTGGACCTGCTCAGTATGAAAAGAACCAATGGGGCAGAGACAAAGCAGATTTCACTGCTCTTTAGGGGCTATGGTTATGGGTGTTAAACAGAGTAAGACATTTCTTTTCTCTCTTGAAGTAGCTTATTTCTGAAGAATGGCATTGAGTGACCTCCTTTACCCAGATAATCCCAAGAGAAAGCAAGAACTGATCCATCTACACCAGGAATTGCTTGACTGTATGTCCACAAATTTCCATGCAACAAACGAGCTGGCTGGAGTGCTGAATGAGCACCTGGGCTGCACTATTACCCCCATTGAGATGAGAGAGAGCAGTACAGTCAAGGAAAACTGTGAGATTATCATCCAAGTGATGAGTGAGATTCAGCACCAGGTGCAGAAGATTGACAGTGACATGAAGGACAAGCTCGAGCCAGTGCTGTACCAGAAGCTATATGATATCAAAGAGCCCGAGCTAGAGAAAATTGCAATAGCCCAGAGAGTTTTTTCCATTATTTTTGGAGAAGCAACTTCAACAGCTGCAATGGTAGCCATCAAACTTCTTGGCTCCGATCATTTAACTCTCACTGTGAGCAAGCTCATCGGTGTCCTTGCGCAGATTGGGGCCTCTGTTCTTGGGGGAGTTAGCATTACCATCATTGGGCTGGGCCTGGAGATGATTCTCCATGCCATCCTGGGAGCTGTGGAGAGAAGCCAGCTTCTGACAGCTGTGAGGAGCTATGAGAAGCACCTGGCTGAGTTTAAAGCAGCCTCAGAAAAGTACCAGCATGCCATACATGAAGTGACTTCTTTGGTGAGACAGCAAGTTCAGTAAATGAAGGTGGAGTTCTCTCTTCTGCTGTCACAGCAGCTACAGCAGCTTATGCCTGCAGAAACCTTTTTGATTTATTATGACAAACAAACTACTAATCGCTTTTTATTTTCTTGTTTGTGGCAGCAGAAGAAGAAAAGTGACAGTTCAGGGAACTGGCACTGAAATACATTAATAGAGAACTGGTTTACAGGTGTTTTGGGGGGCAGTGTTTCAAATACTTTGCACCTTTCCTTAAGCTTATTTTCTGGGAAGAACTGTAGGTAACCTTGAACTGTAATTCATACTGGAGACAATAATACAGACTGCTGGACTGGTAGTGGTGAGAAGGTGTGTTTCTGTATCAAAGATGACAGCACAATGGGAGAAAACAATTTCAACAAGGCAAAGCATCTGGAAGCTTTATGAAGACATCTGTGGTTGCTAAACCCTTACTGTGGTTTAGTGCTTAATCTGATAGACTGAATTCAATTACAAGGACTAGCTGAAGCATATTTAACTGCTATTTTCTGCCCTCCTAAGGAGACAGCAAGAGATCTTCTTTAAATAAACCCTAATCCCAGTAGATTGGCAAGTAAGAGAAGCCTGGGCCTACATGCAAACAGAGACAACCTTGCTGCACCACTGAGAGAAACCAGCTGCTGCCTTCTGGGTATGCCTGGCCATGAATAACCTCTTGTGCTTGTAATGCTCTGCTCCTGCCAACCCACATGTAAAAGTTTCTGTGCAAAGTTGCTCTTTTGTTGATTGGGGTGGGATTACACACATGTACAAGTGCTGTAGGATTGCAGCCCTATTAAACGAAAGTTATTTTCAAGTGCTTTACCTGATCCCACCAATGTGGGACTGCCAAGAATGTGCTCAGATTCTGCATTTCACAATATGCCACCAACTGTCCTTATTTTTCAGATTTTAAAACCAAAGCTGGAAGCAAGAACATTATTTGTAGTGTCTTGCTCTGATTTGCTGTGAATTGTTTTTTCTTGATCTTAGAAAAAAAGGTAATTTAAGAATTAATAAAAATGTACATGAGTATTGGAAGACTTTGCTTTTCTGTACTTGTTTTTGGGTTTTTTTTTGTCTGAGAACCAATCTTAAACCAACTAATAAAGAAGTACTAAAAGCTTAATTATACAAGCAATTAATTTTTTTTTAAATCTGTGATAGACAAACCTAGTACGGTTGTGCATAGGTTCCTCTTTTTAGTACCCACTTTCCCCATACTAAAACCATGTCCCAATTCATACATGTTTGCTAATATTCAATATTAGCAATCTTAATTTATTAATAACTAGATAGTGCCTATGAAATAAAGGAATAGGTGAGATTCACAACCCTTCCAGTCTGGGGTTGGGGGGGTTTATTTGTTTGTTTTGTTGGGTTTTTACTCTCTTCTCTATAATATTTTCTGACTTCTCTTCCCTTTTATGCACAAAAGCCACTAGATGGCAATGAAACTGCTGGTTCCCAACAGCTCTGCTGAGTCATCAGGGAGAAAGCCCAGGGTTCAGGAGCATAGTTTCTCAGCCCAGGGCCTGAGAAACTGGGACCAGCTGCAGACTGGGCTATGTGAGTCCGGAAAGGCACTTCAGTGGTGGCAAAAAGCACTGCCTTGCCTGCACGAGTTATTGTGGTGGATGACGTGCTGACCTGAGGCTTCACTTCTCCAAGATGAAACATCTCTTGTCTCCTGACACAGATGGCGCTCAGTTTAGAGGTACTTCTGCAGAGGCAAGAGACTGTCAGTCAGTAGAACAGCAATATCTGTGTGTTGGAGAGGCAGTTCCCGGCTCCTGTTTTCTATGTGCAAATGCACACTCTAAACTAGGAATTAAAATCAGCTCTTTGAGAGATTGCCCGTCACTGCTGCATGAGAATAGTGGAGTCAAAGAAAAACAAATCTGTTGTATTTTTCAAGTAATTTGCCCACATGTTCTTAAATGCAAATGCAAAGCAGTGTCAGGGGAAGTGAGGTACACAATGAGGAACACAGAGGAATAAAACTGCTCCTCGCCTCTAGGCATATCCTTGTTCCTGGTGGACTTAAAGGAAAGTGGGTTTCCCCTAAACAGATTTAGTTCCTGTTCTCTCTAATGCTCTGGCTAGTCTTATGTTTGGTGCTCCAAAGATGTCATAACCAGTCTGCTGATGTTTCCCCTCCAGACTACTTCAAGCTGCCTCTCAGTGTGACAGAAGTATCAAGTGAAAAACATGAGAGGACTATTGTCCTCCAAATGAGCAGACACTGCTGAGAGAAAGCAGTCAGGGCTGAGGAAGCGCCACTGTCCCCACTGAGCCCAGGACTGCCAGGACAGAAGACCCCAAGCCTTGTGAGGTGCAGTTAACCTTTGAAGACTCAGCCATCCCCCTCTACAGTGGCATGGCACCTGACTGGGATGTCAGGATGGCCACAGCTTTCCATCATATCCTCTTGAGTGTTCTGCTTTCACTCAAGCTGTTCTGGAAAAAGGATTAAGAATTAAAATTGTGATATGTGTTTCAAATAAGAACAGCCTCAAAAAACTGTAAACCAGCCCAAACCAGTGTAAGCTGCTTCCAAACCTACGTGGAAAAACAGTACAGTTGCAACCAAAATCTGCCTGGCTGAACATTTTTTCTGGTGACAAGAATAATACAAAGAGAACATGCCAAAGAGGCACAAGGTGGGGGTGACCACGCTGGGCATGTGGTTAGCAAGACTCTGTAGGCACTGAGAGCCCCTGAAGCCTTGGCTCTGAGGACACTCCTTGATTTTGACTTTGTGCACCTTGTGACTAAATGCTGGCATTAATGGGATGTATAGCTTATAGCCCTTTACCCATCCGGCAATGATCCTTACAAATTAGTCAACTGAGTCTCCATTACTTGAAAAATTATAGCAACATTATGTTGCAGGAGCAGGGAGCCTAGAAATCTTGCTCAGGGATCTGACCACCTCTGCTCCCAGATGCCACCTCTGCAGAGAAGAATTTCCTCCCTACATCTCCTCCCTAACATGCTAGTTCTTTAAGTCTGCACCCGTACTTTATTGCTTGCACATTGATGTTTCGTGCATCTTCATCCTGGTTCTTCACGTGCTGTGGACTTTTGCTGGAAACTGTGCTTCGGGCGATGACACAAAACAGCTCCCACCAGCTGTTCGCCAGTTCACCACAGCGGGGGCTGTAGGAAGAGACAAATAACAGAGTAGCTTGTGTGGTGCCCGACGGCATCAGATTATCTCTGCCGTTCTCTTTGTACAGAGGGGTCCCAGCCCCGTTCGCAGGGGAGCAGCGCTGCTGGGCCGCGAGGCGAAGCTCTCAATAAACCATGGAAGGGCCTGAGGCTGTGAGCAGCCCCTGCCCCCGCAGCGCTCTGCACTTATGGACAGCGTTCTGCACACACGGACAGCAGCTCCCCACAGGTCCCTCGGCTCTGCCTTGTTTCAGGGCACGGGGGCACTTTGAGGGATCCTCCTGGAGAGCGTGAGGGGGCAGAGGCCGCGCTGGCCGCGTTCGCTGCCCTGTTTCCAGCGCTGGCCGTACGGGAGCATCTCTCCCGCACCGCGTGTGTCCACCCGCTCCCAGAGCCCGCCGGGGCCGCCTGGGCGCTGGTCTCTATCGCTACTTCTGTCCCTGTCCCTTTCTCTATCTCTATCCCTGTCTCTGTCCCCACCTGCTCACGTCCCCACTCCCGCCCCGCCTTCCCGCCTCTCCCCAGGTCCAACCATAGAGTTGAGGCCTCCGAGGGGGAGCGAGCGGCGGCGGAACCATCGAGCCGCGGCCGCCGCTTCCGGAGCGCGGCTCCGCGCCGCCACTCGGTGCCGGTGCAAGATGGCGGCGGGGCCGCGGCGGCGGCGGGCGCGGGGCTGAGCGAGGCCGCGGCGGCCCGAGGGAGCCGGAGCCGGGCCCGGCCGGCCCGGGGGTGAGAGGGGCGCGGCGGGGCTGGGCTGCGGGGAGAGGAGAGGCGAGGAGGAGGAGGCGGCAGTTCGCGCTCTCTCATTTTCTTCCTCCTGCCATCGGGCGGGAGTAGGAGGGGGGGCTTTCTGCCCCGTTCCCCTGTGGCCAAAAGAATAATGAATTTAGTGCTTGATTATATATATATTTTTTTTCATCTTCAGCCGTTAACTTGTCGCGTTGGAACTCTTTAGTCTGGGTCCTTAGAAGATGTGAAGTCGAGGTTTCAGAAGTTTGTTCTCTTTCCCTGTAGCCTTTAAATATTAGAAAGATGGGAAATAGAGGGTGTAAGTGTAACTCCTACCTGTGTTTGGTGAGCTTCCCACCTAAGGAAGCGATAGTGTCTTGCAAAAGAGTAAAACAAACCCACCCTAGTGCTTTGGCAGGGAAGTAGTTCTGGAGGAGGAGGGAGAGAAGAAACATCCCTGACTGTAGTTTGGACACTTATGTAGTCATCTGTAAGCTGGAGAAATATCTAAAGACAGGAAATAATTTTTTGCAGAATAATCCTACATTTGCTGATACAGTGGGGGCTGGGGAGAGATACCAGGGGCAGTTAGAAGTCTGAGGAAAGGAGAAGATTTTTGGGGAAACATTTGAAACGGAGGAAGGTGAAAACTGGAGAGCACTTACAAGAGCGAAAGAGAAGATAAACTCTGATACGCTCTTGGAAAAATAAAATACTTGTTTTTCCCTACCCTGCAGCCCTCAGTACTGTAAGCACAAAGCTTATTGGTTTGAGTTGTAATGTGAATAATAACAAACTCATCAATTAGCTTAAAATTATAACCTACTAAAGTAGCAATAAGTAGGTACTTAGTTAAGTAGTAGTACTTTGTTGGAGTAAGGGAGTTTTGATACAGGTTTGAGAACCTTAAAGGTATTTGGCCTCTTTGAGGGAGTAACTTGCTGATAGACAGAAGAGAAACAAGCATCCTCAAGCTACCAGTGTGTAGGACCTGAAACCATGTAATCTTTTCCAGGTCTCTCCCTCCTTTTTAAGTTTCATTTTTTGAGGCAGAAGAAAAAAGATCAAAATGGGGCGGAGATCTACATCGTCCACCAAGAGTGGGAAGTTTATGAATCCCACAGATCAGGCCCGTAAGTATCCATGAAAGCTGAGCAGGGGGGAATGGGGAGTGCCCAGAGGAGAAGGTAAAAAGCTTTCTCTGAGAATAGAATCCTCAGGATAGAACTGAGTTTCTCTAATTTGAAAAGTATTATCTCGGTTTTGTCTGGGAAGGCTGCTTGCTTTCATGCTCTTGCTTCTCTTAAGTATTTACCTCTTGGTTTTCCACTGGTTATCAGTGTTGGAAGGCCTTTGTACTTAGCTGTTGGATAAACTGCAGGCTGCTTCCTGGGACAGAGTTAATCTGTCCCAGGCAGGAATCTGAGGAGCATGTCAAATTTTGCAGATGCTCTGCTTAGATGGGGGAGTTGTCTTACTGTTTTTTTCTATTTTTGGTAACATGCCAGGTGCTATCAATGCTCCCTGAATAAAGAAAATCCGGACTCCCACAGTGAATATGCTTTATTTCAGAGGCATTCTCAAAGCCTACATATTTTTAAAGTGTGTTGTCTGATGACTCTATTTCAGCTTCTGTGCAGCAATCTTTCCATGACTGCACCTATCACTATGACTTCGGTTGCCTATTGTTCTTTTCTGTATGGAAAAAGCCTTGCTTCTGGAGACATGAAGACTGCAGCATCTTTTTTTTTTTTTTCCTTTATAAAAGACAGGAAATATAAATCAATCTCATGCTATATTTCTCTTTCACTGGGAAGCTGAGTTGCAGTAAGTCCTTGTAAAATGAGTGAGCTGTTGAGAAACAGCCCTAGTCTTGATGAAGGAAAGGTTATTCATTAATTTGATTTTATCTTTCAAGTTGTTACTTTCTTTTTCTTTTCCCCTGTAGGGAAGGAAGCTCGGAAAAGGGAACTAAAGAAGGTAAATAAAGAGATTAGGGAATATGTAGTTGTCATTTCCTATACTATGTATTGTGTATGTGATTGTAAAGGGCCATGAATAGACTGTGGATATTTTAATTGATATCCTAAGACTGACTTTGGAAATCCTATCCAAACATGTAGTTCAAAAAAACATAAAAGTCTTGTTTGGAGTAAACATCTCCAGACATTCTTTAACTTGTATTTATTTTTGAAACGTTGCTGGAAGTACTTAGTAATTAAAACCCCCCAAAATGACAAAGCAAAGAAGCAAGCAACAAACCAAATAAAAAAAAAAAAATCCAAGCATCCAAGAGTCACACACTTCTTAGTGTGTCTAATGTATTTTGTCAGTTGGTTATTGTGTTGATTGCATGAGTCTTAGTTGGAGTGAAGGAATGATAGTAGCATTTGCAATTACCAAGACAGTGGAATTAAAATTACTGGAAGTTTTAACTACATTTGCTGCTGATTTGTGCCATGGTGAATGTTTTCAGGGCATTCTGAGGTGTGATTTTTTTTTCTTCAGAGTGGAAATACTGAGAAAGGGGTAACAGATGTTTTGTGTCTTTCTATTGTGAAACTTTTCTGTCTGCTTGATCTCTGATCTTAGAACAAAAAACAACGGATGATGGTCCGAGCAGCTGTATTGAAGATGAAAGATCCAAAGCAGATTATCCGGGACATGGAAAAGTTGGATGAGATGGGTGAGTGAGAGGTACCAGGTGCTGGACTTGAGCCATGCTTTACGTAGATGCACAGTGTAGTTTTGACTGCCAGTGGGGGAGACTGAAATAGAGTAGTTTTTTTTCCTTTCCTGTAAGAAGGGGGGATTCTGTGAATATCTGGGGGTTGATTATTATTTGAGATGTCGTGGTGCCATCAAAGAGGACTTTTTTCCCAGAAGATGATTGATAAGAAAATCAAGTAGTGTGTGTGAGTGCTGCTAATGTAGAATTCAAGAAGGGGATTGTCATAAGGCTGCAGACTTCCTGAAAACAGGGATTGGAACTTGCTTTGAAATAGTTTCATTCATCACAGCTGTGCAGTAGAGTAATTTGCAAATTTTTTTGTCTTTTTTTTTTTTTGCTGTCTTGAATCAGAGTTTAACCCGGTACAGCAGCCACAACTTAATGAAAAAGTGCTGAAGGACAAACGCAAAAAGCTCCGTGAGACTTTTGAGCGTATCTTGCGGCTCTACGAGAAGGAGAATCCTGACATCTACAAAGAGCTGCGCAAGCTGGAAGTGGAGTATGAGCAGAAGAGAGCACAACTCAGCCAGTACTTTGATGCTGTCAAGGTAATGCTTTCTGTATGTCAGTCTTGTAACTGTGGTAGTGTATTCTGTTTGCTCATTAGGTGTGACTGTTACAGAGGAAGGGAGATTTGTATGAGTTCAGCATCATGTGGCCCATATGAAATATTAATTTGCATGGTCAAATTAGAGCATTTTAGTGAGGGCAGTGTGGTGATTGTCAGGTCACTGTTTGTCTCTGATATGCTGATCTCATTCAAAATGAAAGGAGGAAAGGGAAATTTGTGTTGCAAATCAACAATATCAGCCTTTTGTTTTCTGTATTAAAGAGAGAGCATGAGTGTGCAATTGGTATTTCTGTGAATTTCTGCTAAATCTCTTGCTGGAAATAATGAGAATCCTTTGGCATTCCTTTAAAGATCTTTCTCTAATACTCCTCCCTGCTGTGCTGGGAAACATTGTGTTTTGTAAGTGCAAGGATCTGTAAGATTTCTTTTTTTTCCTTTCCTTTGGAACATGCAGCAGTCTGTGACTTGAATACTTAAAAAACACAAAAGCACAGTCTGCAGTCTCTTCATTTTGTAGACTGAAGGTCTAAAAGAAGGTGAAAACCTGACTGAGTTTTGACTGAAATACTAAAGCTTTTCATGGGTGCATTGCAAGTGCTTTACATTGAAAGCTTTTGCTGTTAACACTTTCCCAAATTTCTTTCATGGACTGCTGCAAGGTAACACACCCTAGGAACAGGCACGTTTGACAAGTGGCGCCAGGTTCCATATGTTCTGTACTTTAAAAAGTAATGAGATTGTGCAGTAGCTTCTGTGGAAGTAACTCACTCTCTTTTTCTTTTTTTTCCCCTCCCTTCCAGAATGCTCAGCACGTTGAAGTGGAGAGTATCCCCTTACCAGATATGCCTCATGCTCCCTCCAACATCCTCATACAGGACATTCCCCTTCCAGGGGCTCAACCACCTTCTATCCTCAAGAAGACATCAGCCTATGGGTAAGTGGAAAAATAAACGTACAGGCGAAGTAAAAAGGAAGCATTCATATTATGGGGGAGGAGCTAGGGGTAGAAGTAGAGGAAATATTGACTTGTAGAAGTTGGGAATTCTGTGCAAGTGAATTGTTCTTTCTTTTAACCATAGCCCTTCTTAATCTTTCCCCACAATTAGAGCTTTTTGTTAAAATTTATTTGAGTAATACATTATTCCTTCTAGTTTTTGTCTTTTTCATATCAGGAATGTAGATCAGTAGTAGTAGTATCAGTTCGTAGTAGAGCCCTACTGTTATGAATATAAATGCCCCTTAAATTGCCCTATGTGTGTTCTGTTGTCCTGCTGCCAAATTCAGTGTATATGGATAGTTCATATAAACTCCTAGTTTGCTTGGTTTTGTTTTGGTTGTTTTTTTTTTTTTTCATTCTAGTGCTAATTTTTTTCTATTTCTTTCTGAATAGCCTTCTGTTTTTACCAACTCTGTGATTATTTCATTATTCTTCTGTGGTAGGATTCAGTAGCTGATTTTTTTCAGTATTGTCTTCAGTTGGTTTCTGAGCAGCTTTTGTCTGATCTTCTTCAGTCATGTCTTTGTTTGATGTTGTAAACTCCTTGTGTCAAATACGTACTTTTTAAATGTTCATGTTTCTTTTTAGAAGTCTGCATAAGCAGTGGTGAGAGAAGGCTAAATAATTCTACTAAAGGCATGTTTGCTTTAATTGTGTTCCTACATTTCTCATTTCCTTTCATATTTCCAGGCCACCAGTTCGATCCATTTCTGTGCTCCCTCCTCCGGGGCTCGGTGTTCCGCGTTTACCTCCGGGCAGGAAGCCCCCAGGCCCTCCACCGGGGCCACCCCCTCCTCAGGTCCTGCAGATGTATGGCCGGAAGGTGGGCTTCAACTTGGACGTGGCTCCTCGAAGGCGAGAGGAGGAGATTTCTTACAGTTCTGAAGCAGGTAAGGCCTTCCCTATTCCTCTCTCCGGTTTTCCTTGACCTCTGTTCCACTATGGATGGTCCTGCTGTGAATGCAGTGTGCCCTGGACAAAATGTTCCCTGGCAATATGAATGTTAGCACTATTTGAAGGACTTGTGCTAAGTGATTGCTCTCTGAGGTAATTTAGATATATTCATAATATCTGCAGTTTTGCTACCAGCTGTATTTTTGAATGTTGAGACTTTAAATTACATGTCTCAGATACTTTTTGTTGTTAGGTTTCACAGATTGGATTTTTTTGGATGAACCCTTAACAGTGCCGAAACATTGTTCATATTATCCCTTAAAAAACCTAATCACTCTCAGAGAAACTGTCTCTTTGAAAAACCCATCAAATAAACACCCCCAAACCAAAACTACAACAAAACCCACAATGAGCCCTGGATGTGCATTTGCTAGGAGAACATAGCTCCTATTTTTCATACAGTTGCTGTATCATCCTTATAAACTTTTGTTTCTAAGCTTTAGCTTTATTTCATGCCAGAAGACATCAAAATATGTCAGTGGTGGGCAATTGCTGAATAGAAGTTGATGAATCAGTTGCAGTAGCAGTTGCCTTCACTTTTTTGCTGTGTAAATTAATAAGCAGGTTAATATGAAATCTTACAGATTTTCCAAAATATCCTTTAAAAATATGTGCTAAAAAGTAATGGGATGACAGTTTGTCAGTGCTTTTGCTAAGGGGAATGTTGTGACTGTAAACATACACTGGTGTGAAAGAATATTTTATATTTGGAGTTGATGCATTTCCCAATACTTTGCTTTCTGCAGGACAGCGAGGCCACGATGATGACATGTCCAGCACCAGTGAAGATGAAGGTTATCCTGAGGATATGGATCAAGACAAGCATGATGAGAGCAGCGATGACAGTGACAGCGATAGGTCAGATGCAGACAGTGAAGGAGAGGACTTCCTGCATCGTGATAATGACAAGGAGAGGGAAGGTGGTGAAGAAAAGAAATCAGGTGTGAAGGGGAAATGAGAGACTGGGGGTTGATATTTCAAAAGAAAAATACTACTTGATAGAGCTGAGGGTGTGTGTGCAATTTATTTAGTCAACTAACAATGTTCTAACTCACCTAAATTCCAGCTAAAGGATTTTTATTAATAAATGGGTCAGAAAGAGGCTATCTAGAAGTGAAGCAACTTTCAGATAAACCTGTTTTCTTAAAAGTTGAGTTAGCTTATAGCTCACATGCCATTTTTCATCTGAATCATTGCAAAATTAAGCCTCAATGTAAAATATGCTCACTTGCTTGGGAGAGACCAATTGGTAGAGAATACTAGGTTAGCAAAACTTGAAACAATCAGAAACACCAGTGCAAACTCTTACCTAAGAAGCATCATTATGTTAGACTGATAGGCTGTCCATACCAGGTATCAACATAGCTATCTGATTTTTGTTGTTTTCTCCCCACCTCCTGTCACCCTTACCCTGCTTTTCCCCAGGTCACAGTGTCCGGTTTGCAGACATGCCTGGGAAGTCACGAAAGAAGAAAAAGAACATGAAAGAACTGACTCCACTCCAGGCCATGATGCTACGAATGGCAGGTGAGTAAGGTGGAAATGTGGTGAGATGCCTTTAGGCTTCCAGTTAAGGTTTCACAGTTTTTCTGTGGGCAGCTTACTTTGCACAAGTTTTATTTTACAGAGTAAATATTTTACTGTCATAATGTAGGCTCTGCTGAGAGTAGCAGCTCTCGTTAGATATTTGAGTTATAGTTTGGTTTTTGCTCTTTTTTTCTTTTGTTTGTTTTTTTTTTTTTTTTTTTTTTGTTTTGTATGTTTTTTTTACATTTATTTTTAAGTAATGTGTGTGTTTTGCATAGCAGAGTTGAAGAGTAGCAATTTACTTTTTTTTTCTTCTAAGCCTTTTCTTGCTTAACTTTTAAACAGTTGTTGAAATGAAGTATAAATCTCTTGGTGAAAGAGAAAGGGTAACATTGTCTGTGTGCTCAGCATGTAACCTGTAAAGATTTGTACCTCCTAAAAATACCCTTCTGCTGAGATAAGTTAACCAATAAAACAAACTTTGTTTTAAAAAGAAACTCCAGTATCTTTCAAAGGTGCAGGAGTTTCTTGGACATGGGGATTTTGTTTATTGTGGCATTGTGTCCCCAACCCCCTGTTGCCTTGCCTTCCCACAAACTCCTTTAAGGTAGAGATTAAAAAGCAGAAGTTTGGGCTGGTAGTACAAGTTTCAGATCCCAGAGGAGCACATAACTCTTGTTGTCAGAGCTCTCTCTAGAACAGCAGTGATTTTTCTGTTATTATTTTTATTTGTTTTCATTTTATGTTTACCAGTAAAAAGTGGTCAGATTTCTTCCCTTTGAAGTAAGGTTTATCTTTCTCTTGCTTCTTTTTATTTAGTTCTGTGTACTCCGTTTTCTCTGATGTTCACAAAGATGTTATGCATAGACAGATTTTATAAGGGTATCATCTCCATATCCAGGCCAGGAAATTCCAGAAGAAGGGAGGGAAGTGGAGGAATATTCAGAAGAAGAGGAGGAGGAGGAAGAGGACTCAGAATCTGAAGAGACATCACAGCAACAGCAGCAGCAACAACTCAGTGAGGAGGCGCTTGCAGAGACCGGGTCATCTACTGCAACTTCCCAGGCGCAGCAGCAGCAGCAGAATGCCCAGGCTGTGCCTCCAGCTCAGATACAGGCACCTCCCATGCCTGGGCCTCCTCCTCTGGGACCACCTCCAGCCCCTCCACTGAGGCCCCCAGGCCCACCCACCGGCCTTCCTCCCGGCCCTCCACCTGGTGAGTGCTTGGTTTACCCTGCTCAGAGGGATGCAGGCTCTCAGGTAGTGGTGTCAGTGTGGGACTCTGGAAGCTGCACAGTGTGTTGTAGATGGAGTATATGTACCCACTTGGTGAGACCTGGCTGTCATCAGTCTGCATCATTGTTGCTGTACCTTGCTTTTGAGGCATCAGCCTCCTGTAGCTGTAGCCTTCCTGATGGTTGTCTTTGTTAGAGCCAACACTGGCAGACAGCAGCAGAGACAGTGTATGAAGTGGAGTAAAAGAGCAAAAGTTCTTATTTTTAGTCCAAAAGAAAAATCAAATGCCACAGAGAAAGGTTTTTAGCTGTTTAAATTCTGACAAACTGAGCTTAGAAGCTGTTACCAGTTACAACTTAATTATATGGGGAGGAACCCTTTTTCCATTATACACTTTACCTTCAGAAGGATGCTTTAACAGATTAACTGCTGCCTCTGCTTGAGATTTTTAGAAATTCTATTTAATTGGCACCTGGGTAATACAGCTTTCATTGGTATGTTGAAGATCTTTATCCTTAGCTGATGAGAAAGTTGCTGGGACATGTTTTTAACTGTGAATTAAATTTCTTGTTTGTTACATGAACGCTTTCAGGAGCTCCTCCGTTCCTGAGACCTCCAGGGTTACCAGGGTTGCGTGGGCCTTTGCCTCGACTGCTGCCCCCTGGTCCTCCCCCGGGGAGACCGCCTGGTCCTCCCCCAGGCCCTCCACCAGGCCTGCCCCCGGGTCCTCCTCCACGTGGTCCTCCTCCTCGTCTGCCCCCTCCTGCCCCCCCAGGTAAGGGGTTCTCTTTGTCTCAGTGCCAAATCCTTTCTTGCTTTTCTTTTCGCAGTCTTGGCTGTGGTGATAAAGCCAGTGAGACATAATTGGCTGCCAGTTTGCCTTTGTTCCTGGCGGTGGCTGCATTGTACCGTGTGCTATTACATTATTCTGTGCAGTAATAAGGAAATTCTGTGCATGGTTTGGTAGCAAGAAATCTGCCCTGAAAAAAAGGGAATTTCAGAGTTTAAATTTTTACTCTGCTGGACTCTTTCTGAAGCATTCTTTGGGTGCTGTAATGGTGCTCCACTAAATGAGTTGGAGATCTGAGTATTTATGTTTTGTGCCTGGGTCAGACATTTCTGATGACTCTGAAATTCCAGTGGGATGGATTGTCAAGAAACTTTATTCTCAGATTATAACTTTAAATTTAAAAGGGAGTGATAAAAAGAAAATAATTTTTTAAATTTAAAAGGGAATGATAAAAAGCTCCTGTGGCTTTCAGAGCCCAAAGAACAGCATTTTCAACCCAGCATTTAATGCAGATTTGAAAACCTTTCTTTTTTTTTTAAAGCCAGTGCTGCTGCATCTTGTTGGGGGTTGCTTCGTTTTGCTTTTTGTTCTTGGCATTCTGAGCCTGTGCACATTTTTCCTCAAATATTTTGAAATTTCCAGATGTGGAGACAGCTCACGCTTTCTTTTTTCTTCTTCCAGGTATCCCTCCTCCTCGCCCAGGCATGTTACGGCCGCCTCTGGTGCCTCCCTTAGGACCTGCCCCACCTGGGCTCTTCCCACCAGCTCCCATTCCAAATCCTGGGGTGCTGAGCGCCCCGCCCAGCCTGATCCAGCGGCCCAAGGCGGATGACACCAGCGCGGCCACCATCGAGAAGAAGGCCACGGCCACCATCAGCGCCAAGCCGCAGATCACCAACCCCAAGGCGGAGATCACGCGCTTCGTGCCCACCGCGCTGCGCGTGCGCCGCGAGAACAAAGGGGCCGCCGCCGCCTCCCAGAGGAAGCAGGAGGATGAGCCTGCTCTGCCCTTAACCAAAGCTGCCCCTAAGGCTGGCTCATCTGCCCCTATCTCTGTACAGACAAAGGATGATGTGTATGAAGCCTTCATGAAAGAAATGGAAGGTCTCCTGTGACCTGTTGTAGTCCTGGTCAGCTTTCCTGCCCCTCTGAACACTGTGGAGGGAGAAGAAGGGAAAGTCCTCCTGCAAGCAACGAAAGGGCATGACTGGAAATAGTTCCCTACCCACAGGTTAACTTGCCAGTGTGCTGTGAGCAGAGACCACTGCAGCTGAGGTGTGCCTGGGCACCTCCTTTCAGAGCCACCACGTCCACCTGGGGAAAGGAGATTGCAGTAAAGGAGGCGATGCTGCTCCCCTCAAGTCCTCCCCCTTCCTTAGAGGGAGATAATGGTACTCTGGGGATGGGGGTGACTATTCCCTGCTAAAATCCCCAAAATCCTTACACACCATGAGTGCTCTGGTGAGGGTAGTGGAACAGGTTTTTAACGAGCCAGAAAAGTGTTAGCAGCGTTTCATACACAAATGGTTGTCCAGTTTTTATTTTCTGTACTGTTTTTTTTTTTTCTGTAAATATTTTATAATCATGTTTTTAGTTGCAGTGAGGTTGATCAATCATCTTTCTTCCAGGGTAGTCAGGGAGGTAATTTGTTGTGTATACTGTACACTGGAGTTTTGCATCCTATCCCCTTTATGGTCATCTTGATGGGATTTTGTTGGCTGGGGAAACTTCATTTTTTCTTGTGAAAGACAATAAATGTTCAGTGTATCAAAATACCACTTTCCCTGTGATTTGTGAGAAACTAACAGGCAGGTGGAGAGGGGCGAGGGTTCTTCGCTTGCCTTGGAAGATGATAGAGGCATTCAGAACCTCAGAAAAGAAAAGTAATAATCACATTATAAATAACATATACTTACTTTTTCCCCACTAAGCTTCTGCTATGTTCTTGTTTTTAAGTTCCTAAACATCCCTTGTAGTTTTTATTGGTAGTTAGTATAAACTTAAGTCCTGATATACTAGTAATAATTAAAAAACAATTTATTTTGTATACTCTTGATTGGGAGGCTTGCTTCATATCAAGCCTCAGATAACTACTGGGTGGATCATGGACAGGCTACCTTAAGTAAAAATTAGTAAACAATTTTAATGTTAGAAGATTGACTGACATAATTTTAGTAGTGGCTGATATTAGGATAGCAGACTAACAGATACCTCAAACAATACATTTAGCTGGCTGTAAGTTTCAGGCTTAGCTGAATGTGCCATGTTTTGAGGTAAAATCTGCTTTAAGGAGACAAAGTTATTAGTTGATCAAACTTACACTTGAAAACTTTGAATCTGTTTTCACAAATTCTGGAGACAATCAAAAATGTTTGCACAGCGGTTCTCTATACTGGGAATGTGTAAAATTTACATGAGCCCGCCCACCTAATGCATATTGTGTGATGTAACTTTACACAATTCTTGAAACACGAAATTCTTTCTTTATTAAAAAACTTCTGTTGTGGAATTTAGCTGACAACATCAGTTATGTTTACCAAAGTTGAGAAGATTCAGCCTGGAGGCAGATAATTCAGCTTAAAAACACCAATGTGAGTGATTGCAGCAATACTGAAGTAATTTATCTCTAGAATAAGAGAAACGTCTTGTGTTATGTCTTCCTGCCTAGTTTATACACCTATCAGTAGTGCTGGGGTGTAAATGCTCCCACTGAAAGTAAAGCTTCTCTTTTATCATAACAGTAACACATTTTTAAAGTAGCCCTTTAAAATACAGGATTATTTCTGAACCGACAGCCATGGCACGGAGCGGGGTTCCGGGGAGGCGGCTGGCTGTGCTCCCGTGCTCTCCTGGGCCGGGCGGACGGGAGGCGTTTCCCCGGCGCTGCCCTCGCTCCCGGAGCGGGGCCGGGGCCGGCAGCGGGGGCGGCTCCGCGGGCGCGGCCGCCGGCGGCTCCCATTGGCCGAATTTGGATCCGCGGCGCCATTGGTCGGGGCGAGCCGGAGCGCGCCGCAGCCAATCAGCGAGCCGGCGGGGCGCGCGCAGGAGCTATAAAAGCGGCCGCGCACGGGGCGCGGGGGCACGTGACCGCGTCAGGCGGCTCGGGCGGTGTCCGTGTCGGAGCGGCGGCAGCGGGAGCCATGTCCGGGCGCGGGAAGCAGGGCGGCAAGGCGCGGGCCAAGGCCAAGTCGCGCTCGTCGCGGGCCGGGCTGCAGTTCCCCGTGGGCCGCGTGCACCGGCTGCTGCGCAAGGGCAACTACGCGGAGCGCGTGGGCGCCGGCGCGCCGGTGTACCTGGCGGCCGTGCTGGAGTACCTGACGGCCGAGATCCTGGAGCTGGCGGGCAACGCGGCCCGCGACAACAAGAAGACGCGCATCATCCCCCGCCACCTGCAGCTCGCCATCCGCAACGACGAGGAGCTCAACAAGCTGCTGGGCAAGGTGACGATCGCGCAGGGCGGCGTGCTGCCCAACATCCAGGCCGTGCTGCTGCCCAAGAAGACCGACAGCCACAAGGCGAAAAGCAAGTGAAACAAGTCCGAGGAGCGATCCCAACCTCAAAAGTAACCCAAAGGCTCTTTTCAGAGCCACCCACTTCCTCATAAAAGGAGCTGTACATCCTAGCAAAAAAAAAAAAAAAAAAAAAAAACTAAACATTTCTCCTCCCCCCCCTTCTCAAAACCTAAAATGTAACTGAAACGAGCAATTCCCCCCCCCTCCCCCTTAAACGCCCCAAACCCTTTTAATTCTAGCTCTTGGAAAAAAGTCCCCAACCAAACCGCCCCGAATACTTTGTATCTGAGCTCTTAAATTAATATTAAAACTTTGAAAAATCTACTGTGTAGTAAAATAAATCATTTTGTGCTGATGGGGGTTAGAAAGTTTGTTAAGACTGTAGGAAAGAACCCCCACCCGTATCGTGCCTCTCCTTTTGCAGCTCGACCCTCTGTGAAGTTCAGATAATTCAATGATGTCTTTAAAAACAGCCCTGTCCCCTCCAAACAACTTTTAGACCTACAGATGTTGTTGGAAGTTTTTTGTTATGTTTCGGTTTTTTTTTTTAATTTGGTTTTGCTGTTGTTATTTTGTATTAAAAGGCATTCTGAGTTACTAATCCTTACTTCTTATTAAAAATCTTTGAGCTGCTGACCCCATTTTCTGCTTCAAATCTGAAGGAGTTTGAGAATAATTGTTCATCACAAGACCCAGGCAATCTGAGGTGGAAAGGACTGTTGCCAGTTTTGAGTCTATCTTCTACATAGTGCTAAATATAAACCATAAGTATGTTGAAATAGAAACCAAAAATATGCTATTATTAATCAAAAAACATATTTTAATAATTATCCATTTGAAAGCATAAATTACTTGAAATCGTAACACTGTCCAGAATTTTAGTATCACCAACAGTTACAATATCATGAGGTAAAAAGGAGTTTACAGGCCTCTGTCAAAACAATGGGTTATAGGCATTAATAAACATGTCAGAGAATACTTCTTTTAATGCTTTGTACTCTGAAAAACAATGTGTATTTATTTTTAATTGAAACTTGGTCTTGGAAAAGTGCTTCTGAAGACTGTCCTCCCTCTTGCTTAGCAGCCAGCTGTTCCAGTGTAGCAGATACATCAAGACATGCCATTTTTAGTATTAATTCCAATGTAGGGATCAGACATTGAACAGTAAGAAAATGGAATATTTAGGAAATTGCTGTGAAAGAGGAATCCTAACTGATCACTTGAGCAAGTTTTAATTTGTTCAAGTAATAGGGAAATCAGCTGCAGCAGTGTCTCCTTAAACAATGATGACTCAGATTTTTGCCAATCCAGCTGTATCAAAATATAAAACGGATATACTATGAAATGATAGGGCACTGGTTATTATTATTAACAAAAATTGGCCGTGTTAAGTTTTTATGCCACCTAATTTATTAAGAAAGTGAGTATTTCTGTAGCAGAGGACGAGGGAACCATGTCTGCATTGTGTACACTGAGCAACACAGCACAAACTGCTGTGCTGTAAAAAGTCACCTCCTTCGGTGGGACAAAGAGCCCTTCACGGGACTTTAACCTGCTCCTGGTCTTGCTGCATAACGCACTAATTTAATTTCTCTTAATTATTTTGAAAGAGGTAAATGATTTTGGACAAAGGAGCTAATTTCTAATCCATATTCAGTGCTCAGGATGAGCCTGTGTTACTTACTCCTCTTTGAAATCAAATTGCGACTAAAATATCGATCTAAATCCCTCCTTTTCAGTTCAGATTAAGAGAAGACCCTTTAAAGAACATTAATTAATTACTTTGGAAATCTAGTTCCCGACATCGCGGATTTTATTTAGAAGGAAAAACAAAAGTTTCTGTCTCCGGAGGTCTGTTCAGGTCCAGGACTCAGTGTTTATCGCCTCTTTTTTAGCTCACCCGTTGCCTCTTCGAAAGGAAACTCGGCCGAGGGGAACAAGAGTCTTTCTTCTCCACGCCGCTGCGAACTGGGGGGGGGTCGGTGGCGGAAATTCCTCTAAAAAGGGCCCTTTTTGGCTCCTAAGAAACACAAACCGAGCGGGGCGAAGGCACCTTCCAGCCGGGCGGCGGGGCGGGCCCTGCAGCGCGCCAATCAGCGCGCGGCTCGCTCTATAAAAGCCAGGCCGCCGACTCGCTGCAGGCCCAGTGCTCTGCCCGGCTCCGGACCCGGCCGGCACCATGTCCGAGACCGCGCCCGTCGCCGCTCCCGCCGTCTCCGCTCCCGGCGCCAAGGCCGCCGCCAAGAAGCCGAAGAAGGCGGCGAGCGGCTCCAAAGCCCGCAAGCCCGCGGGGCCCAGCGTCACCGAGCTGATCACCAAGGCCGTGTCCGCCTCCAAGGAGCGCAAGGGGCTCTCGCTCGCCGCGCTCAAGAAGGCGCTGGCCGCCGGCGGCTACGATGTGGAGAAGAACAACAGCCGCATCAAGCTGGGGCTCAAGAGTCTCGTCAGCAAAGGCACCCTGGTGCAGACCAAGGGCACCGGCGCCTCCGGCTCTTTCAAGCTGAACAAGAAGCCAGGGGAGACAAAAGAAAAGGCGACTAAGAAGAAGCCCGCAGCCAAGCCCAAGAAGCCGGCGGCCAAGAAGCCCGCCAGCGCTGCCAAGAAGCCCAAGAAAGCGGCGGCGGTGAAAAAGAGCCCCAAGAAGGCCAAGAAGCCGGCGGCCGCCGCGGCCAAGAAAGCAGCGAAGAGCCCCAAGAAAGCCGCCAAGGCTGGGCGCCCCAAGAAGGCGGCCAAGAGCCCGGCTAAGGCAAAGGCCGTGAAGCCCAAAGCGGCCAAGCCCAAGGCAGCCAAACCCAAAGCGGCCAAGGCGAAGAAGGCGGCGCCCAAAAAGAAGTAAGGTGCCTGAGAGAAATTTGAGAGTCTACTCATCTAAATAAACCCAAAGGCTCTTTTAAGAGCCACCCACTTACTCTTAAAAAGAACTGAAACACTACGGTCTTACACCAGCAACCCCAAATCACTTAAAGATTTTGGTGGGAGTTTACAGGGCGTTAATAAAATTCAGATTTTGGGTACGAGGGCGCTCGGTAGCGCCTGCGTGGGAGATTAGGGCTCCCTTTAAAAGGAAGCGTGTCCCTGGGTGCAGTTTGGGAGCGCTGCGATAACAGCTGTGCCCGCCCCGCCCCTGCTCACTGACCAGCGCCGCCCGGAGCGAAGGGAGGCGGTGTCGGCGGAGCGGCGAGCGCCCTTTGCTCCGGTGCCCGGGGCAGTTTGAAAGTGCCGCGTTGGGCCGCGATTGGGCCCGCGCCGCCTTCCCGCCGCTCCGCCCTCCGGGGCCCTGACCCCCCCGCGGCCGAGCCCCAGCCCGGCCGGACGGTGACGCACGGAGCCGCATCGGCCCTCGCTCCCTCCCTCTTTCCCTCCCAGCCGGGGGAGCTGCGAAAGGCGGGCAGGGGATCGGAGCAAGGACGGGGAACGTGAGGGCCGTGCCACGGCCCCGCCCGGCGACAGCTGCAGCGGAGCTCCGGTGCCGCGGCGGGGCAGGAAGGGCTGCGCCCCACGCTCCGGTTCTCCCCGGCTCCCTTTAAATCCTGCAGTAAATCACTGAGAGCCCTTTTCTCGGCAGTTATCTCCTGCGTGACTCTGGAACATGGGTGTTTTAAGCCCGAAACGCTGCCGTTGAGAAAATCTAATCCTACTACGTAGACAGACCCGCCTCTGAATTAAGCCGCCAAGACAGAAAAACCTTTTTTTTTTTTGTTTTACTGCTTTAGTGCATTTAAAGTATGTGCTACATGTTTTGAGTAAAAGGCATTTAACCCTTAGAAAATTTAAACAATTTCACCTTCCCCACGGGACTTGGAATTGGACAAGTTGTTGCTGCTTCAAAGTCCCTTTTTAGAAGGAACCGGATTAGGAGTTTTGAAAAAGGGAGTTTATAATAACGCGCATAGACAAAGTAAGCTTCTTAAAAATTTAGTAGGTATAATAAAACTTGCTAGAGAACCACATGATCTAGAAATTAACGTGCAAATGTTAAGCTATTTACATACCTCCCCACTAAAAGCACTGATTCAGCCCTTTTATTGAAAATATTGGTGGCTCTGAAAAGAGCCTTTGGGTTGAGAGTGACGGTCCGAGGCGCCCTACTTGGAGCTGGTGTACTTGGTGACAGCCTTGGTGCCCTCGGACACGGCGTGCTTGGCCAGCTCGCCGGGCAGCAGCAGGCGCACGGCCGTCTGGATCTCCCGCGAGGTGATGGTGGAGCGCTTGTTGTAGTGCGCCAGGCGCGAGGCCTCGCCCGCGATGCGCTCGAAGATGTCGTTGACGAAGGAGTTCATGATGCCCATGGCCTTGGACGAGATGCCCGTGTCGGGGTGCACCTGCTTCAGCACCTTGTACACGTAGATGGAGTAGCTCTCCTTGCGGCTCTTCTTGCGCTTCTTGTCGCCCTTCTTCTGCGTCTTGGTGACGGCTTTCTTGGAGCCCTTCTTGGGCGCGGGGGCGGACTTGGCCGGCTCGGGCATGGCTGCTCTCCCAAGGCTGCGCGGTCACAGCGGAGTGCTGGTTAATGCGATTACTGCCGTATTTATAGGGCCCTTATGCAAATCGCTGGTATCAGAAAGCAGCGCTTCCATTGGACAAATGAGATAGTGACGTCAGTCGCAGAACGAAGTGCTCTACCATTGGTCCTTTTTAAACACCACGCTAGGACTGGTCGATGTTTCGAATGCTATCAGCCAATCAGGATGAGCCCTTTCAATCCCAGTCCTGGTGCCGAAGCTCCGCTGCGGCGCGGCCTCTCCCCGGCCCGGGGCCCCCCCAGCAGTCAGCGGGTTCGGAGCAGCAAAACCTCCTTAAGGGCATTTCTAAGGAAGGAAAAAAGCAAAACCAGAAACAAACAACTTGTGAGGGGTTCTGCTACTGTTTTTTTTTTTCCTTTTTTTTCTTTTTTTTTCCTACAAGAAGGAGCATACCTTCATAGAACGATCTGCATTTGTAACAGCCACGAGATAAATGTAAATGAGAAAAAGATGCAACCAGGAAAGATATGGAGTCTGGAATACGAATGCTGTTAATCGTATTTAGAACTAATCCTTTTGGCCCATAGAGTGTGGTTTCTTTTTCTTCAATTTAAATGAGATGGAACCTGTGATTTAATTTGTAACATTAAGTGATTGGATTTCTTCTCAGATGGAATAAATATTGGAAGTATATGTTTAAGCCAAAACCATGATAATCCTAAAAATTAGATGTGGATTTTATTCTGCAGTTTGAAATTATCACAAACCAGAAAGTCAAGCTGTTTTCCTGTTAATATGAATTCATTGTGCAAAAGGAAAACATGATTTTATTTCCTTTTGGAAACTTTAAGGACTGTTCTAAGACTAGACTTACCTGGTATCAGAGGAGAAAGGTTTCTTGTGTAGGCTCATGCCACCTATGTGGAACAAGTGAAAAAAGAGATCTTAGCAAGCTGGTCTTGGTTCTGCTCTTTTTTCCTTTTTACTGTGCTGAGCAGAAGCATAGATCCACAAAGATCTCTGGTCTGTTTGCAAAGTAGTGGAGTCTGAAGGGAAGCAGACAAAGAAAGGGTGGGATATTTTTCCTTCCCATGAGAAAGGCTTGCTTGAAAGTGCTTCTGCTATACCTTTCTCCTAAACTGTGGAGGCAAAGCAGTGTTGAAAAGTGCAGCTCAATGCTACCTTGGTTATCCTGCTGCTCTGCTTTAATACCTGCCCTCTCTCCACAGCCCTGCTGCCTCTCATCCACAACAGGGATATTTGTTGGAGATTTAGATTAATTTCTGAACATAACTTTATTTTAGTGTGGTGTAATTTTCTATGGGGAACACAGAGAAAGGAACCAAGCAGTCCCAGGAAAAGGTAAAGAACAACTTGGCCATCAAGAGGAGACAGCACATAGCAATAAGGAAAATTGAAAATTTACTGATGATGAGACACATCTGTCTTGTGGTTGGGATTATTTGGGAAAATTTTTAAAGTGCATGAGGAATCTTAGAATCACATTTGAGAAGCTGGGTTGCAAGGCTGTGGGCAGCTATTATAGATCTTTCAGTTGTTGAGACTGAAATTTTAGGCATAATTGTATTATTTGCTCCATACTTTGTCACCTGTAGCTGCAAGTTTTCTATTCTAGTTTTGTAAATTGTTGAGTGCTGTTATCATCTGAAGACCCTGTATCTCCCTGGAGAAACATTAAATATATATGTCATTTCAACAGCAATATTTAAGTGTACTAAAAAAGACCAAGGTGAAAAAAAAAAAAAAAGAACCAAGAGGGGAAGGAAGTAAACTATGCATTTTCAAAAAAGAACACCCAAATATATGAACACTTAAAACTACTAAAGGTAACTAAGGTGGTGGAATTCATTAAAAGGAATGCAGCTGTAGGAAAGCAGTAAGGAAAAAATACCGGTTTATGATCAAAAAGTAACATTAAATGAAGAAAAAAAAATACAGTGAAAGGAATGGTTCAATAGCTTCAGTAAAGAGTGAGAGCATGAAAATTACCACCACATGCCACTTTTTAAAAGCACATTAAGTGGTATAGGTTTTTGTCACAGGTATAGCAGAAAGAGGCATAAATCAGTTCCTTCATCAACACATCAGACCAACAAACAAAACAAAGCTATGTGATCATCAAGTCTAGGACATGGGACACAAAAAATAATTCCAACCACGGTGAAATTTTAAAGGGTTGTCCTGACAGGGAATAAAGCAAGCAAACAAATGCGTAGCACATTACTCCCGTTTCTGACCTCTCGGCAGAAAAGGGTTCATTTACCGTAGAAGCGGTACCGCAGCGCCCACTCTCTCCCCTGCCCAGCCGGGCCCTTTTTCGGGCACAGCTCGCTGGCGGCGGCGCAGCGCGGGCGGGACGCGGCTCTGCCGCCATTGGCCGGGCTGAGCTGCAGTCCCGCGGCCGGCGGGGCCCCGCTCCGTACCGGCACCGAGAGCCCTCGGGCGGAGCGCGGCGGGCACGGGGAGAGCCCGGCAGGGATCCGCCCCGGGCCCCGCCGGGTTCGGGCTCCGGGGGCGGGGCCGGGCCCGAGCCGGGAGCGATGGCGGCAAAGGCCCGGCCCGCGGGGGGAGGGGCGCGCACGGAGCCCGGCCCGGCTCGGCCCCTCTGCAGTCCTCAACCAGGTCGGACCGCCGCCCATATAGAGCCGCGCGGGGCCTTCCCCAGCTCATTGGTCTCGCTGTTGTGAGCTTGTGACCATGTCTGGCCGGGGTAAGGGCGGCAAGGGGCTCGGCAAGGGCGGCGCCAAGCGCCACCGTAAGGTGCTGCGCGACAACATCCAGGGCATCACCAAGCCGGCCATCCGCCGCCTGGCTCGGCGCGGCGGCGTCAAGCGCATCTCGGGGCTCATCTACGAGGAGACGCGCGGCGTGCTCAAGGTCTTCCTGGAGAACGTCATCCGCGACGCCGTCACCTACACGGAGCACGCCAAGAGGAAGACGGTCACGGCCATGGACGTGGTCTACGCCCTCAAGCGCCAGGGTCGCACTCTCTACGGCTTTGGCGGCTAAACTTAACGTAGTCCTAACTCACATTGTTTTAAAACACCTAAGGCTCTTTTCAGAGCCACACACAAATTCACGATAAGAGCTGTTAATTACTAATTCGTATACTCGTGTTGATAAGGTTATTCAAAGGTTTAAAAAAGCTAAGAAGGGTAAGAACCTGAAATACAGTTAAATTCTCGGAGGGCTAAAGTCATTGGTGGTGAACACGCTAGTAAATGTCCACCCAGTGCAGTTTGCATCACGCGCTGAATTTTTGTTTTTAGATCCAGGACCTTAACTGCGGAAGGATTGTATAAATGCAGCGCCTGAGCTCTGGCGGTTACAGGACGGAAGTGCCTGACATTACGTTGGTGCTTTCTACTCCAATAGGAATGGAACAATTACGATCCTCTAATTTGCATAACGCCGTTATAAATAGGGGGGGCAGGCGCCATTTTCGATGTTGTTGTGCTACGTGGAAGATCGTGAAAGAAAACATTAAGGATGCCTGAGCCGGCGAAATCTGCTCCAGCACCGAAGAAGGGCTCCAAGAAGGCGGTGACCAAGACACAGAAGAAGGGCGACAAGAAGCGCAAGAGGGCAAGGAAAGAGAGCTACTCCATCTACGTGTACAAGGTGCTGAAGCAGGTGCACCCCGACACGGGCATCTCGTCCAAGGCCATGAGTATCATGAATTCTTTCGTCAACGACATCTTCGAGCGCATCGCGGGCGAGGCCTCGCGCCTGGCGCACTACAACAAGCGCTCCACCATCACCTCGCGGGAGATCCAGACGGCCGTGCGCCTGCTGCTGCCCGGCGAGCTGGCCAAGCACGCCGTGTCCGAGGGCACCAAGGCTGTCACCAAGTACACCAGCTCCAAGTAAAAGGATAGCAAATTATAAACCAAACGGCTCTTTTAAGAGCCACCACACGTTCCTAATAAGAGCTGGGATTGCAAATGCATTTTTTTGTATTGTGGATTATGTACTACGAAATTAAGAACAAACACTACAGATACGAGGCATTACGCAACTTTGCAGGACTCCTTTCTTCTGTATTAGTAACTTAAGTAATTACAAGCTCTATTTGTGAATTTGTGTGTGGCTCTGAAAAGAGCCTTAGGTGTTTTAAAACATTGAGTTAGGACTACGTTAAGTTTAGCCGCCAAAGCCGTAGAGAGTGCGACCCTGGCGCTTGAGGGCGTAGACCACGTCCATGGCCGTGACCGTCTTCCTCTTGGCGTGCTCCGTGTAGGTGACGGCGTCGCGGATGACGTTCTCCAGGAAGACCTTGAGCACGCCGCGCGTCTCCTCGTAGATGAGCCCCGAGATGCGCTTGACGCCGCCGCGCCGAGCCAGGCGGCGGATGGCCGGCTTGGTGATGCCCTGGATGTTGTCGCGCAGCACCTTGCGGTGGCGCTTGGCGCCGCCCTTGCCGAGCCCCTTGCCGCCCTTGCCTCGACCAGACATGGTCACACACTCGTTTCAGTAGCTCACTACACTGTCATCCTTCCCTAGCGCCCCTTTATTACGCGAGAGCCGACCTGGTTGAGGACTGCAGAAAGAGGCGGGTTCTTTCTCCCGGCCCCGCCTCCCCCGCTCGGCGCTGCCGCGGCGCTTTCCCGGCCCCGCTCCCGCTCCCAGCGCTCGCCTCCCTTGGCTGCTCTCCCGTCCCCCCCGGCCGTGCTCCCTTGCGCGGTCGCAGCTCCCCAGAGCTCCGAGTCTCCGCCGGAGCAGGAGCCGGGATTGCCGCACCCTCTTCCGGCGCCCCCTTCGCCTCCCTTCCCCGCTGCCCGCGGGTCTGCGGCAAAATCCTGCCAATGCGGGCCCTCGCCCTGCGCTCCCGCCCCGCCTCTCCGCTGCTCTCGGCCCGCTCATCCCGGCTTCTGCTTCAAGTGTTCCTTTTTGATTTTTTGGTTGTTAGCATTTTCCTGCATAGACACCTTCCTCGGGAGAATTTATATAATCTCTGCCAACCTTGTCCTCTGCGATCTACAGCTTCTTCGTACGTTCTTTTTGTTTAAAACAGCAGGGGAAGGAAATGCTCAAGCCGTGTCATGGCTAGAAGATTTTTCCTTTTTTCCTTTTTTTTTTTAATGTAATGTCGAATTTCCTCAGTGAGGATAAAAACGTGAACAGTTCTGTGGCCTGTGTTTGTTTTACTGGGCTTTGTTTGTTTGTTTCCCTGGAAAAACAAGTGCACACATGCGCTAACACATACATCTTGTCTGCCATACCTTTATCTATCCAGTGTATTTTTCACCATTTCTAGGAAAGCTGAGAGCATAGAGAATTATAAAATAAGAGACCATAAAGAAGAAGCCATTTCTTGCAACATCATTTTCTGGGAATGCTTCTTACTAGGGAAGTAGGAGACCTGTTCTTGTACCACACAATAATGGAAATGAAAGACAATTTCAAGTTTCTCTCACTAATGTTTGGGTTATCCCCTTGCTAAACATGCACTATTTAAAATAGGAATGCTACTCATATTTTTACAGTCAACACTAAAATACAGATGAATGTTCCAGTACTACTAAGTTTCCTGGATTAAGGCAGGATTGCATAAACAAATAAATTTTTCTTTCCTGACATAGATACTATTAAACTAATTTCTATTGAGATTAAAGTCATTTTCACAATTAAAAAACATTTGGGGCTACTTGGCATTTTACTTTTCTAATTTTAACAGCAAAAAATTTTCAGAAATTTCTATTGATTTTGGATAATAATAAATAATCTTTACAGTTACCAGAGGAATATTGACATAGAAAAAAATCTTTAAAAAGTATGAAAATAAGAATTTACCAAAGAACCTTTAGGGATTTTGTTTTGGTGTGATTTCTGTTTTAATTTGCACTTAGTCTTCATATTCTGAGAACTCTTATCATTATAAAACATTTTCACTGGCACGATTTTGTGTAACTTTGAAATAGAGAAGGAAAAAAATGTTCTGCTGTAACAATAATTCTCATTCCCTAGCATCATTCTTTCTAATTAATTACTCACACATTTTAGGGTAAGAAATTTCTTTCTTTACCTGCTCTCATCCCCTCAAAAGTGTAGTAGACACACATTCAAAAAGGAATCTGCTGTCTTTTTATAAGATAGATTTATCCAAACTACTTTTTCCAAACACAGGAACATGATGAAGCAATTCTGGGTTTGGTTGGTTTTGCTGGAGTTCATTTGTTTGCTTGCTTGTTTTAATAGCTGTGGTTATCTTTTAGCCTTTTCTATTTCCCTCTGCAGCAGACAACTTTGTTCAAAACTCTTCAGCCTTCTTTTATGAAACCATAAACTTACTGAGAGAATCTATTCTATAACTCAGGCAACAGCCTGGTTTGGAATTGTGACCCCAGCATTTAGGGATGTATCGTAGTGCATTTGATTTTTATTCTTCCCTAACATGAGGCCCTCTTGGCTTTCCTGCTTGGTCACCTTCTGATAAGCACCACCAGCCAACCTTCTATTTGATTCCTACATTTCAGCTGGAGTCTTCCAGTCACAGGACAGTGATCCATCCATTAGCACCTGTGTGACACCCCCCGTCACATCAGCCTGTTACACTTAAAAAAAACCCCATGAAAAACCCAAAAAACCCCCTCAAAACAACAACAAACCCCCCAAAAACAAAACTAAAAAACCAACAAACCTCACCCTCTAAACTCCTGAGGATAAAGTTTTATTACTTGAAAGTGTTCTTAAAATACAACATACACAGCTGCTTGCAAAATACTGTGTATTATGAAATACCTCTCTGATAAAGTCTTGCTGCCAGGCATTTCAGAGCCTTTAAACTAGATGAATTTTATAAGGATGGTAAGAAACTCCTATTCTTCCCATTTAAAAATCCCAGTTACAGACCTTTGAAAACATATAATGACTGCATGCACGTACGCATACACACACATAACAATTGTAATTCAGTCCTCACAACATGGAATCAGTATTGAATTCACTTTTCATTTTATTTCTGTGTAGAGTGCACTCGTGCTGCTGCTGCTGCTGCTGTGAGGTGAACTCAAACTCTGCATGCACCTGCCTAAACAACCACAAAAAACAGCAAGGACTGGCCTGGAATTGCTGCAGTATCTGTTACAGCTTTCAAGCACTGGATGCAGAGCTGAGGTGATACTTCTGTTCTGGAAATATTTCTGTGTTATATTGGCCTACACTGAGAATACCAAAGGAGCCTGAGAGTGACAGATGTTGGCAACTCCTCCATTTTCCTTTGGTGTCTGTATATTTACTACTCTTAGACTCTTAAATGCATCCCTCCTGGAAGTGAACTAGTCCATATCCATGTAGTGATCTTAATTTTTTCCAAACATGTTCTTTTTCCCTAAAAACAAAACCACAACAACCTGTCAGGTGAGTCTGCCTGGGAGAACTGATGGGAAGTTCAAAACTGGCTGAAATAAAGAGAATAACGTTCAATTTCAGCATCCAACAGAGTAATTCATTTAGAAAAAAGGAGGGGAAGATAACCTTCCTTAATGTTCTGTTTCACAACATAACTAACTTGAATTGCAGCTGGCCCTGTCTGTTGCTTAGAAGTATTTCAATCTCTGTGTGTGTGACAAAGATTTTGACAGAGATAGCTGACTGCAGCAAAGCATTCAGAAATTCTGAAGTGCTACTTATCATTGCATTGGTGCAGTGGAGATCTTAACTGTTTTCCATATATTATCAGTAGTTGGAATTAATTCAGGAAATGTTCAGACCTCAGCACGCTGAATTGGCATCTAAAACACACAGAGATTTCTATTTGACTTTTGGTTGTTCCTGAAAAGCTGTGTCTCAGAAACACTTTTTTGTTTTGTTCATGTGTTTTTTGTGTGTGCTTTTTTTGGTCATGCCTCTCACATCATGCCTTCAGCTCTAGAGCCTTATGTTCATTACAGCATTGGCACACTGTCCTAAAATCCATGGGACCATATGGAACACTTACAGAAAAGTATATCATGTGCCCTCTGGATCAATTACTTTCCTATTGATGGCATCACAAGTGGAAGCTCTTATAGGCCAGAATTTTGTATAGCTTCACAGACCCATCCTGATGGATCAGTGCTGTGCTTGGAATAGCATAATAAATGAAAATCCGTATGCAGAGAGAAAGGGGATACCCATAAATACATCAAATACTCCTGGCACTAGATCTTCAGAAATAGAGAGTGATGAGCAAGAATAAAGTGTTGAGAGAGAAGCAATAAGGACACAGAGGATATATAATCAGTTTTTTTTAACACCTTAACTACAATTAACCTCCACATGAGAACAGATGACAGCACAGCAGGGCACAGACTTGGCTGACGTGTAAAGACAAAAGTGATGAAGCCCATTAAAAAAGCATCTTTATGTTAACAAACTAAAACTTCGCAGTGCTTAAGGGTAAAAGAACATAAAGGATGGGGGAATTGAACATTGTCCATACATGTAAACTGGATAAAGCACCAGAGGTGACCCAGATGAGAGAGATGAGAAGGGAGCAGTGTTGGAGCAGGGCCATGCTGCCCTTATCATGTCCTTTGCCACCCCAGTGTGCCTGCAGGTGTGGGTTTTGTGACTCTGACACGTCACTCTCAGAGCAGGCTTGAGCTGAGGCTGAAGTGCCCAGCACCATGGATGGCCTGGAAGAGAAAGGGGTGGGGAAAGCAGGGCTGGGGCAGTGCCAGGCTCACCCTGGCCTGGTTTGTGTGGCACCAGTGCCCCTGGGGCTCTGGACTTAGGGGATCTTTGAACCTGGAGCCAAACCAAAAAGAACCTTTAGACTGAGATGCAGGGCACCATGGGTGGGACAGATGACAGCAGTATGGAGTGAGCAAGGTTGGGGCATGTCCTTTGCCACTTCAGTATCCCTGGAGCTGCAGGATTTGTTTCTCTGATCCCTATCAGTCATTACAGACTGGGGCTGAGTCCCCCAGCCAGATGGGCTTACCCTGTGTTATGTACAAACAGGTTTAATTCAAACTCAGTTTGCATTGGTTTGATACATTAATGTTCCTTTAGTTTGTTTTCTTTTTATTACTAAACCTTGGTATTGCCATAGCAGCTTCACTGAGAACAGAGCTTTTCATCTTGTATTGCTTCATAGTCTTTTACAGGAAACTTCCATTAACTGCATTCTGCATCCTCTCATGATGTATTAAGTAGTTTAGCAATAGTGGCTGGAGTGGTTGTAGCATTAGGCCACAAGAGCTGACCAAAAGAAAAGGTTTTGTTAAAAGCTCATGCTGCAACAGTACCCAAAGCAGAATGAAAAAGGTAAGGAAGGACCAAGGAAACAACTCCAAGAATTGAGGTAATGTCAGAAGAAAAAAAAAAAAAACCACCCCAAAAACAAAACAACAACAAAAAAAACCCCCACCAAACAACAAAAAAAACAAAAACAAAAAACAACAACAAAAAAAAAAAAACAAAAAAACCCCAAACAAACAAAAAAACAACCAAACCCAAAACCAAACCAAAAAACACCCCAAAAAACCAAAGAAAGAGAACAGACAACTGACCAGAAGCAACTGATGGGCTTGGGAATTGAGTGCTGGGTGCCCTGTGTGGGATTAAAGGTAAATTTTTGGTGTAGTGGTCACTCTTCAGAGCTACCCAATTCAAGCTGTAACCTGAGAACTAATCAAAGACAAATTGGAAACCTTCCCTAACGAGTGCATTAGTCAGCAGGATCCTGGGGTCAGACCCAGTGTAATTAATTCCATAATAGGAGTAGCTGACAAAGTACTTTCTAATATATAATATGAAATTTTTATAAATGTCCATAGTGTTGTGACCATGTTGCTTGCACATCCGCAGTCTGACCCAGGCTGGTGCCCAGGCTGAAGGTAGAATGTGACCTGGAAGTGGGAGAGGAGAGAAAGGCAGTGATGCAGCAGGGCAGTGCTGGCCAGGCCTGTAGAGCTGTGGTTGGCCAAGTTCAAACTTGACTTTGGTGGAATCAACAGGTGATTCAGATTGTGAAGAAGCCCACAAGAGGGACTTGCAGCTTGAAAACATTGCATGTTTAGGACCTGTCTTGCTCACATCCAGCTTTGCCTGGGCAGCATTCTTTTATCTCAGGCTCCCCTGCAAAAAGCAAAGAAATGCAGCTGAACCTTGCTGGCACCAGAAGAACCTCCACTTTTATTCCCACTTGGACTTAGGGAATCTTGCACTACATCACCTGTCTAGATGCCACCCATTTGTTGTGTATTACACCCCAAAACTACTTCAGGCTCAGGCATTATAATTTAGAGTTTATATGAACCCTGAGAAAATAAAGAGCACGGCACATCTTTCTGTCTCAGCTGATGAAGTGTTTAGTGGTTTTTTTACCATTAGAGCATGCAACTCTCTCTGAATGAATCCAAATAATACTTAATTTAGTAAAACAGTTTGAGGTCTTCAAAAGACAAGAGGAAAAAAGAGAAAAGATGAAGGCAAATAAAACCTGTTCTCACTGCTCAAAAATAATTTGTTTCTTGAACATGAAAAAAAAAACCAAAACCAAAAACCCAAAACCCCCATCATTTCTGATGCTACATTTTGTTGAAATGCAATTACTCTGACCAATGGCTTGTGTAAGACATCAAATATCTTCTAAATAAACTGTTAGAAAAAGCAATTTTACTTGATTTATTTTTTTTTCTTATAAGCATATGCAAACAGGTCCAGTTAAACATATCATTGGCCATAGCAGAAAATGAAATGAGTTAACTTACACTACATCTCATTTCTGCAGTCCCAGCGGTAATCTACTGGAATAAAAAAATCTATTTGGAAAAACACAAGTCATATGTCAATGAACAAATCTGGGGGGATGGATGAATAAATCATAGCAGAGACGTCTGAATTCCCAAAGCACTGCTCCCGATGCCTTCCCCCCTCCCTTTTAACCCTCCGAGGTTCAGAAACAGAAAATGGCTGAAAGTGAGAAAAACAGAGGAAAGAAAATGGTGTCGAGGCTCTTGATTGGTCAGATTTTGCTGCAGAGTCCAAGTTTCTCACACAGAGAAGGAAATATTCCTAAAATGAAGTTTTTATCAGCAGTTAAGACTAAACTGAGCCTTGCAATCTTAGGCTTTCTGGGAGAAATGTTTCCTCTAAGCATTTCTCAGTGGCTCCTTATTTCCTGGTTTAAACGAAGGCTGTGTCTAACTCAATCCAGCAGCTTCGTAAAGCCACCGGTACTCATTTGTAGCATCAAAACACCAAAGGGACATAATTTCCAATAATTCAATGGAACAGCAGGCTCCCCAGATTACCTAAATCTACCTGTAGCATTAATATAGATAAAGGTGCCGTAAAGTCTGAAATAATTTCAGAAATGTACATTTTTCAGGCAACTACACATCTATTGACTAGGAGAGCAGGGGTGTGTGTGTGACTGAATTTACAGTCAGGGAGAAATCCGTGTTCTAGGTAGGTTCACAAATATCACTGAACACGACAAATAGGGAAGAGCCTCCGTTTAGAAATTATTCTAGACTTGCTAAGTTTTCAAGCACAGATGTTTCTTGGAAAACACTTGGTCTGCGGTAACTTCAAGAAACCTTTTTGGGAGCCGCAATAAGGACAGAAAAGATGGATGCAGCCAAAAATCTCCAACCATTAAAGATGTCACACGTGTGGTCCTAGACAAGACATTAGCAAGGAGCACGCACACGACTTGGGAAAAGGACTCTGAAAACATCCTCGCATCCACCTTGTATCCCACCCACCTCCCCACTCTTGGAAATATTGTATCTCGGGAATAAACTGTAGCGCTTGAACTGGGCTGAAAATGCCCGCGGGACGTCGCTCACGACCAGGAGTGATTGAGCACTGAGGAAAGCACTGATGGAGAGTCCTTCCAGGGAAGGCGGGAAATGAGTTTTTGCTCTTTCAGAAACAAAGCGAGTCCCACAGGCCCTCCCAACAACAAAACAAAAATAAGCGCGGGGGTGGGGGGGGCGAGATACAATATTGCTGCTGAAAAACGGTGAGGGTAAATGGGGGACATAAAAGCAGCACATTTACAATAGACAGGACACGTATAGAGTGCATTTAACCTCCCCAGTCGGGAAAGCAGGATTCTATAAAAGTTCCCCTCTTTGCAAATTCGAAATGATTTCAAGACATGCTAAAAGATAAAATCCACTTATCTTCTATGCGGGTATCTTCCCATTACGAACAGTAAAGACTGCTTTCTATGTGCTGAAATGACCCTCAAAAAACCACATAGAGAGCAGTTTTTAACCCCAAACGAAAAATTTGGTTTAGCAAAATCTCTTTAGAAGAACTAACTGCATAACAGTTTTGCAGAACTCAGTATCTGACTCCTACCAGTTACGATTTATGCATTGTTTTGTACTTACTTGACAAGCAAGATCCTCTTGCAAGATCCTCTCGACTATAACCCACCCAAAAAACATCACTTAACCCACCCAAAAAACATCACTTCTTACGCAAAATTAGGATTTTACAGCTCCTTAATGACGTTGTGGTGGCTCTTAAAAGAGCCTTTGGGTTTTCGATGGTCTGAATCCCGTCTGCCGGCAGCTCAGGCGCGCTCTCCGCGGATGCGTCGGGCCAGCTGGATGTCCTTGGGCATGATGGTGACGCGCTTGGCGTGGATGGCGCACAGGTTGGTGTCCTCGAAGAGCCCCACCAGGTAGGCCTCGCTGGCCTCCTGCAGCGCCATGACGGCCGAGCTCTGGAAGCGCAGGTCGGTCTTGAAGTCCTGCGCGATCTCGCGCACCAGCCGCTGGAAGGGCAGCTTGCGGATCAGCAGCTCCGTGGACTTCTGGTAGCGCCGGATCTCGCGCAGCGCCACCGTGCCGGGCCGGTAGCGGTGCGGCTTCTTGACGCCGCCCGTGGCCGGCGCGCTCTTGCGGGCAGCCTTGGTGGCCAGCTGCTTACGGGGCGCCTTGCCGCCCGTCGACTTCCGCGCCGTCTGCTTCGTACGCGCCATCGCTGCACGCCGAGGATCCCGAACCGCGCAGGGAGCGGACACTGAGCGGGCAGCAGCCACTGGGGCCACTATTTATGGACAGCAGCGCTCTGTGATTGGTCAGCGCGCAGAGCCGGGCTGCCATTGGACAAACGCCGAGTTTGAAAATCCCGCGCGGGGCGGGCGGTGGGGGGGGTAGGCGGGAGCCGCCATCGCCGCCGCTCCCCGTCCCCCCCCTCCCTGCCCCGGAGCAGCCGCGCTCCCTTCTCTCTTCTCCCTCAGCTCCGCCCTGCCGAGCGGGACTGGCGGCGGCCCGGAGTGCTCGCGCAGCTGCAGCCCGCAGCAGACGTGGAGTTTTTACTCTGTCTCTGCGGTGGGTTTCTCGCAGCCTCTGCCCGGGACCTTCTGGATTTAAGCCCCTTCTAAAAGGCGTTTACCCAAATACAGCCTTCCTTGCGCATCCCGAGCTACCTAAGGTTCGTTAAAGCGCTCATCCTCGGTTTTCTATTTTTTTCCTTTTTTTTTTTTTTTCTTTCCCTCAGGTCTCTTATATTTCCTTCTTATTTCCTACTGTCTTGTCACTTACGGATTTCTTAATTCTGCCGCGTTTCCACTGCACGGTGGCGTATTTTACTAATGTCTCAGACTTTAATAAAGTACACCACTTCCTTGTGAAATCTCTAGGACTAGTAAAGTTATGCTGTTCTCTATACCTTTATGCACCTGCTGTGCCTGTCGCTATTGGTTTCAGTAAACACCGTCTTTAAATCATTACAGGCTAATCCCTAGTTTCCCGGTAAACAAGCCACTTTGGCTTATGGCCAAGTCACTCCAAAATGACATATTTAAAGGGGACAACAAACTGTCTTTGTGAATAACTAGTATGAATAAATAATCTGAAATTAAGAAAGAAACCTTTAATAGCTTTAAAACTCTTTAGGGGCTTAACATGCTTTTTATAGACCTGTGGGACCAACTGACAGAACAGAACAGACAAGACGACCTAAATCTTTTTAGATACCTAAACAGGATAAACATTTTTCCCTCATCTTCCGACAGCATGTTCTAACCCAGCGACTAAAACAGTACAAACACCACTCACCGATAAAAAACTGTGACCGACTCTTTTACTGATTATATGGGTGGCTCTGAAAAGAGCCTTTGGGTTAAAATTGACGGTCCGAGGCGCCCTACTTGGAGCTGGTGTACTTGGTGACAGCCTTGGTGCCCTCGGACACGGCGTGCTTGGCCAGCTCGCCGGGCAGCAGCAGGCGCACGGCCGTCTGGATCTCCCGCGAGGTGATGGTGGAGCGCTTGTTGTAGTGCGCCAGGCGCGAGGCCTCGCCCGCGATGCGCTCGAAGATGTCGTTGACGAAGGAGTTCATGATGCCCATGGCCTTGGACGAGATGCCCGTGTCGGGGTGCACCTGCTTCAGCACCTTGTACACGTAGATGGAGTAGCTCTCTTTCCTAGTCTTTCTACGCTTCTTGTCACCTTTCTTTTGAGTCTTGGTGACAGCTTTCTTAGAGCCTTTCTTGGGAGCGGGAGCAGATTTAGCTGGTTCCGGCATTTTACGGGTCTGTCTACACCTGGCAACCGCAGGAACGACGTAGGTACAAAAGCGGAGCCCCCCCCGTATTTATAGAAACGGTATGCAAATGAGATGACTCAACACTGTCCTTCGCTATTGGACAACTCGGCTCCGTGACGTCAAATACATTGCATCTTCCATTGGTCGACTTTCTCATCTGCATTCCCATTGGCTAAATTCACAATCCCTGTCTCCTCCAATCAGAAGTCCAAGCGACCCTCAGAAGGAAGGTATAAAAAGGCAGCGTTTAAGCTCTCTATGCATTTACTCATTTTCGCGGCGTTTTTTTCCTCTGTTACGCAGCTTTTCCGCGAACTCGGCTCTTTTTTTTTTTATCCAGCTCCGTGAGCCATGTCCGGGCGCGGGAAGCAGGGCGGCAAGGCGCGGGCCAAGGCCAAGTCGCGCTCGTCGCGGGCCGGGCTGCAGTTCCCCGTGGGCCGCGTGCACCGGCTGCTGCGCAAGGGCAACTACGCGGAGCGCGTGGGCGCCGGCGCGCCGGTGTACCTGGCGGCCGTGCTGGAGTACCTGACGGCCGAGATCCTGGAGCTGGCGGGCAACGCGGCCCGCGACAACAAGAAGACGCGCATCATCCCCCGCCACCTGCAGCTCGCCATCCGCAACGACGAGGAGCTCAACAAGCTGCTGGGCAAGGTGACGATCGCGCAGGGCGGCGTGCTGCCCAACATCCAGGCCGTGCTGCTGCCCAAGAAGACCGACAGCCACAAGGCGAAAGCCAAGTAAATCTCATCTGACTAACAACCCAAAGGCTCTTTTCAGAGCCACCCACATCTTCCTCGAAAGAGCAGGAACGCTTGACCCCTGGAATACATGCTGTGTTAATATACCTGAAAACTTGGAATTTTAAGGGGTGGCGTCTAAATGTTATGTATCTGGGCTCTGCCTTCGTATTCTGTAGCTTTCTCCCTTTTTTCTTTATCCTAGAAGTTACTTATGTAAGCGTGAGTCAGTTAACCTTTTTGAAAAGAGTCAATAAAAGGTAGCGGTTGCCACGGATGAAATCGGTCACCGCTGTATGGTTTGAGAAGAGATACGGACTCTGCAAGGCTGCGCTCGCTGCCTCCCAGCCGGTGGGTTCCGTGGGGGTGCAGCGCCGCTCCCCCGGGGCAGGAAGGGCGGGGCGGGTCCGGGGCCGCCGCGGCCAATGCGGGCGGAGCGCGGGGCTTTCAAACCGCGGGGAGCGGGGCCCTCCCCTGCCCTGGGCCGGGCTGGAAGGGGGGCTCCAGCGCCTCCTACGTAGGGGTATCTGCCCCTTGCTGCTTTCTGTGCTTCTCTTTTCTCTTATTTGCAGCTTAAACCTTTCAGGCTTTAAGATAACCGTAAGTACTTTCCTGGGGCGCAGTCCAGGAGGGTTTCCAAAAGGTGGCATCAGGTATTTGGAATTAAGAATTCGTTATTCTGATGATTGATGGTGACAGCTGCAAATTAGGCTTGCGTGTCATTTCGGGTAGGAAAGTCACATATGCCCAGGAAGGGAGTCATGATGTGCTAGTCTGGCCCTGAACTGCTGTTTTAATTCTTTCTCCTTCATCCTGACAGCATGAGTGGTGTTTAAAAGTGCTCTTGGCATTTTTCTGCAAAAGTTTCCTTTACTTCTAAATTATGTTCTCCTGGCTCCTGCTGCCTTTGCCTTCTCTGAGCTCTTAAGTACCACTTTTGGGGATTTGGTAGCCTTCGTTGTCTTTTTTGGGGCCCTTGGTTGCTGCGGCTGCCTGGGCCTGCTTGGCTGTGGGAGCCCCTGGCACCCCGAGAAGAGGGCACGGCCTTGGCGATGTGAAAGCTGTGGTCCTTGGAGCTGCCAGCCTCTGCCTCGCTCTTCTCGGGGTGCCAGGGGCTGCTAAATCCCGGTAAGAGGCGAGGAGGGATCGGGATTCGCAGGGAGGAGCTTCCGCGCCATTGGTGCCTCCGGGTGGCCGCGCTGCTGGGGTCGGCGGCAGCTCCTCTCTCCTCTGAACAGGGTAATTTTGGGGGTTTTACCTTTGTTTGGTTTTTTATAATTATTTTTAACTTTGTCCCCACTGTAAAGAACAAGGTGTTCCCTCTTTTGTTAGAAAAGGTGTAGATAAATGACGCTTTAGTTTGTTTTTTATTATGTTTTATGCAGCCCAAAGGGAGGGCAGGAATGCCGCGCCGGGAGCCTCTGAATGAGGCTGCTCAGGGCCTGGGGAGGGGGTTTTCTTTGTTCTTTGTTCTTTAAATCGTCCCTTGAGAAGTAGGGCGAGGAAAACTCTGCTTTTTTTTTTTTTTTTTTTTTTTTTTTTTTTTTTTTTTCCCTCGGTGTTGTGCCTCAGGAGGCGGAGGAGTGAGTCACTGGGGCGTTGTGTTAATGGAAAATGTTTTTCAGGCAGAGGGAGATAACGTGGGAGTGCCCGGCTGAAATCTTGCTTAGAAACAAGATAAGAATCGTGGGTCTGTTTCTAAGCGGTATATGATTCTTAAACAATTTTCAAAGGTTGAGTTATTTTCCTTTGTTTGGTGTTTTTTTTTGTTGTTGTTGTTGTTGTTGTTCTTGTTTTGGTTGTTTTTTTTCTTTTTTAAAATTTTTTTTGGTGTTTTTTTCCATGTTTGTTATTTTGGATTTTTTTTTTTTCCCAAAATAGACAGAAGACTTTTTTTTCCCCTCCTCTTTTTTAAAATCATCTTTGTTCTGCTGGAAGAAATTGCATTAGATATTAATAATCTACCATTCAGAGCTGGACTTTGACACAGCAGGAACTGCAGGACTTTATTGGTAACCATTCTGAAATTTGAGGCTAGAATTAGGCTAGAATTAAGTTTAAAACGTTTCAGGATTTTTTTTTTGCTTGTTTCACAATTGCAATTCTGCTCTATTTTGCATATTTGGCAAAATAAGCTTCCATTGGTGTACATTTAGTAGAGAAGGAAGAGATTACGTGGGCCTAGAGAAGGGAATTGATTTGTACAAGGTTCTGATTGGGCCATTTGAAAATCCTGAAACAGAGGCCTCCCGGGTTTCATTTTTGCCCTTGAACACAGGGTGTGAGGAGGGAGCATTTCTTTTCAAGAGCAATATTCATATTTCCTTCTCAGACACTTCAGTATTTATGTTTTGCTTCTCTTGGAAATTGCATGTTTTGGTTTTGTTTGGTTTATTTCTTATTTCCTCTCTCCCTCCCCCCCGCTGATGTTTTCAAAATAATTAGAAAAATGTATTTTAATAGTTTTCAAATAAGATATGGGTAGGTTGTATTCTAGCATGAAGTGTTTGTTTTGTTTTTTTTTATCATGTTCCTCACTAGACAATTGTTAAGTCAGTATTGTAACCCATTAAGTTCACAATTTTCTAGCCATGTTTCCTCCTTGAGACAGCTCATGTAATGGGCTGGCTTTCCTTGTACAGAGATTTTAAAATATCATGGCATTCTCTATGCCACCAACAGGATTTTCATGATGGGTTTAAGTATACTTTTGTTAGTAGAGGAGATTTGATGAGTTCTGTATGCTAACTCCTCCTTTTCTTCAGCTAAATTATGCCTGGAATGTTTTCATACAATTGCTGCATATTTGAGTTTCTCCTGATCAATAATTCACAACTAATGTAGAAGGGCAATATGTTCTTCTGCCTCGGGTAACTGCTTGTTATAAATGCACACAATTTCTGTCTGCATACCACAGTTAAATGAAAGGCTATTTCAATATATAAAAGGTTTTTATATATTGAAGTAGAGGAGAGAAATGTATTATATGACCTCTTTGAGTATGGGACAAATGGGAGTTAAAAGTAGTGGTTTTTTTAAAAGCACAATATTTTATTTTATTGCAGATGTGGAATTTCCCTTCACAAATATCGTTTCATCTATCCAGCCAACCTAAATTCTCAAAAAGGAGGAAGGCTTTGGATTTAAGAACAGTGCATCACAGATGCTTTTGATCATGAAATAAACAATTAATATCATATGACCCTAATTTACTTTTGAACTTTAGGTCCACACAATATATCCTTATGCTGTAAAGTGCTAACCATAACATAGGTAGGGCAATCTCTCTGATTGCTTGCTCCCACGTAAATGTTACTTAACTTGTAGTTATCCAATAGTTTCTTGTTTTTCCATAAAGCAGGGAGAGATAATGTGCAGGACAATACTAAAAAGAAATTAAAAAACCCCAACAAAATGAAACTATGCTCAGTTGCATAAACATTTAAAAGGATGCTGAGAATAATATTTTAAAAATGTGATGCTATAAAAGAACATTTACTTTTTGGCTTTGTCTTAGTAACCATAGAGTGCCAGAAAAAGTCCTTGGATATTAATTTCCTTCCAAAAATCTTATCCACATTGTTTTGGTCTTGTTTTTTGGTTTGGTTTTGAGGCTTTTTGTTTGGGTTTTTTAATTTGTTTTATAAAAAGACTGTCAATGCTTGATTTTTGTATAGAGACCTGATTGAGGACAGGGTAGGAATAGTGTTCCAACTCCCTTGATAGTAAGCAGTCTTCCAAAGTCTTAGTGGATGATCTGATTTTAATTTTTTGTTTGTTTGTTTGTTTCATGAGAATTTGCTTTAGGTGAGAAATTTTATCAATAATGTAGGCAAGCTAGAGTGTTTATCTAGACCAAACGTGAATGGACTGGAATTAATTATCTGATACCAAGGCTATCCCCACGATGCTCTGGGCTCTTCCTTGTGAAACTTAAATGAACATTTGCATCACATAGTCTATGCAATGGTTAAGCTTTTATAAGGTTTTATTAAATTGCTCTCAAATTCCTTCACTGAAATTTTTAGTTTCTTTAGTATCTTTCTGCAATCTTATATAGCAAACCAAATTAAAATACAGTTGGAACATCTTACAAATCTGGTGGTATTCTGTATAAATAATTTGAATAATACCATTAGTAATTTACTTTTCTTAAACTCAGACCTGCTTAGACACCAAAAGTATTTTTTAAAGAATAAGTTACTGTTTATTTCTCTAAAATGCATAGTACAAGATCAGTCTAGACTTTGGAAAACATGTAAGAAATTCGCATTTCTCCATACACACATTTTGGAAGTCATTGATGCTGACGGTCAGGACGTTTGTGTGGAAGTGGAAGCCACCTGCAGCTTCTACTGCTGTAGACACGCAGTGGCAGCAAACTGCGTCTGCAGGTCACAGAAATGCTTCGAGTCTGTATGTGTGTCTGGGTATATATATAAATATATATATATAGTATATATTTTAGATATGTATATATAATATATATATAAAATATAGATGTCAGATACAATATATCTGATACCAACAGGAAAGCGGATTGCCGTGAGGCTGACCCATGTGCGCCTTTCCCTTTGCCTCAGTGACATGCCCGTCGTTCCCGTGGCACGGCTCAGGGAAGGGGAGGCTCCATGGCTCTGGGGCGCTCCCCCGGGGCCGTGTCCCGGCTCGGCTCGGCTGGGCCCGGCTGGGTTGAGCTGAGCTCGGCCCGGCTCGGCAGCCTGGCGGGAGCGGGGGCCGCAGGCACCACCCGCCTGGGCTGCAGCAATTTCCAGCCAATCCTGCCCGGGAAGAAGCTTCCCTCCCTCCCTCCCTCCCTCCCTCCCTCGCTCCTCCTCCCCTCCCTCCGCCATCCCTCCCCTCCATTCCCTGCGCTGCCTTCCCTGCCCCCGCCGCGCCCCCGAGTCCTTTTCCTTTCCTTAATCCGCAGCCAGTGACGATGGATCCGCCAGAGGACACCGCGATGAGTGACGAGCATCTCGCCCTGCCTGCTGGTAAAACCAGCCTGTGTTTTGAATGCTTCTAGGGCTCCTTTTGTCAACCTGTACTCTGCGGTTTTTGACTGCCGTTTATTTATACCGTGGCTGCTGCCCGGCCTAAGGGGGGAAAAAAACCCAACAAACAAACAGAAACAAACAAATAAAACCCTAAACAACCCACCACAAAACCAAAACAACCCAAGGAGCAGGTGGGATGTTCCAGCTTGCTGTGTTAGAAAATATTATTTTGGCTCTGCAGGCTTCAAAGCTGAGAGCAATGGACCATCCTACATGATAAAATACTTCTATCAGGAGCTCCTGATCATTGCATCCTTCCCCTTGCTCATTCTGTCCTAGAACACTCAATGCATGGCTGCAGGTACAGAAACAACCCTGCCGTGGTAACAGGGCTGATGCAAACAAACCTTTTTTCCTCTCCAGGAGGCACCTCTGCGTATCACATCTTGGAGAGGTTGATTGTTTCAGGCCTCTGCACTCTGCATGCAAATGATCCCTCTTTTCTCTTTTCAAATAGAAAGCAAGTCCTCTTCCTGTAGAAGCTACAGGTTTTTCCTGTCATGGGATTCCTCTACTGCCTTCACAAGTATTTTCTGAGGGACTCATGGGAATACCAGCACAAACCAGGGTGCTAGCAGCCTGGAAGCCCAAGGAAAAGCAGTAGTTAAGCACTCAAATAGGAGCTTTTTGGAGGGTGAGTTTTTTGTTTGTTGGTTTGGTTTTGTGTTTTGGCCAGGGTTGGGGAGGGAGCAGGAAAGGGTAGAATCAGTTTTTTGTTTGGGACTGGTATTTTTTGGGGGAGGGGATTTGTTTTTGGTTTTGGTTTTTTACCTTATGGAAAAATAAAACTTGATCCTAAGGACATGCATGTAATTAAATGGATCAGTTTATGAGCTATTTACCACCAGTGTTAAGGCTTGTGCAAGCAGCTGTGTAATGCAGAATTGATTTCTGTAAGGAGAGAGATGGTACCAATTTCTTCTTTCCACACATCATCTTTCTCTCTTCTCTCTGATTTGAAAAAAGCCTATAGAGTAAGGATCTATTTACTTTTAAGAAAAAAACCCTCCTATGAAATTTAGACAGCATTTCTGATATCAGTAACCCTTTGGTTGTAACTAAGTTTATTATTAGATTAGACTTCACTAAGTTTGATAGATTTAACCATTGACCTCCTAGGTAGTAAACATAAGCAAGAACATCTTCAGTCAGTGGTGATTGTTCTGAAGGTGTCCTAGTATGCTTAGTAGAAAAGCCATTTTAAGCATTGAATCAGCTTTATCACTTTTCTCAGAAATTTCTTTACCTCTTACAATAGTTTATTTATTTAGAGGCCAGAAATGTGCACACTGTGCTGGGTGAAACTATTTCACACAATGCTACAATGGTACAAAGATTAAAAATTCTGTTTTATTCTCTTTTCCTTTTCTGCTGATTCTAGACATTCAGGTAACTTTCATTGTAGTGCTTCTGAGCATTGAACACATTTGTTTAATTTATTTGTGGTTCTCAAATATGGGAGGATTTTTTTTATTAGGATCAAACTGGAAGGTGCAGTAAAGGTGGAAAATGGTGGTGAGACAGCTCTGAAGAGTGAGTTAGGAATCAGGCACAAGGGGAGGACAGGCCGTGAAATTGGAAACTATAGTTGGAAAAAAGTAAATAAATGAAAATTCTGAAGTCTATTGTTATTTAATGACACCCAAAACACCTGGAGAGCCCAAGATATTAATGCTATACAGGTCATGGCAAGTTCCCTGTTGCACATCAGGAAAACAAAGGTTTATTTTGTTCTTCACTAAAAGAATGGTTGGATTTGCCATTTGATCACCCAAACCATTATGATCCAGAAGTCCAAGTCCCTGTCTATAGGCAGTGAAGCTCCCATTAGTTTCTAATCCCCATGTGTGTGTAGACTGCTGATTGCCAAAGGACCTTGTAGCCACAAGGAGTTCATACAGAATAGAATGAGCAGTGGATAGTGTTAATAAGATCAATATTTAATTACTATACCGACATAGAAAAATGAACAAGAGTAAAAAATGTTATTGCCTTGTAATATGTAAAACCCACATGTATTATTTAAATGTAAATTTTAATGCTCTGTCAGAGATGGACTCCACTGTGGGTGGACAGGAGCTGCCATGATCCATGCTGGTGTCCAGCTTCCAGCTGGAGGAGTGCAGCTCTGGGTGTATCAGCTCTGGCCTTGGGCACACACCTGCAGGTAACCGGGGTAGCCTGAGGCACAGCCAGGAGGAAATCCTCTGTGCCCCCAGCAGACAGACAGACAGACCCACAGGGGCACTCAGTCCCTTCTCAGGGCGGCTGTCTGTCTCTGCCCGAGATGCGTGGGATGGTTCTGAGGCAGCCCGTGCTCCGAAGAATGAGTCTGGACTCTTCACTTTTCAGTCTTCAGGTTGTTTATTATTTCTTATCTACAAAATTTTCTTTCTGCCCAGCCGAGATCTGAACAGCAAGGCAGCCAAAGGCACTCTGACTGCCCCTGAGGTGGTGTCATCTTTATATACTACAAACTACATATATCATATTTACTTTTAATTCCCAATTCCCATCACCTGTGTTAGACAGTGCACTTTTACTCTAAACCAATCCCCAAGTGCCAACATCACAGCAGAAAATGGATGACAAGAAGAAGAAAGAAGGACGAGACACGCCCTGATTCCTCCATCTTGTCTCCATAGCCCCTATACCAAAAACCCCAAAATCTATATTTTCACCCTGTAAATACATCATTCCTGCACCATTCAAACTCGTGTGGCTCTCATGTCCTCATACACAGGTGGAAAATCTCTAGAAAGATCAAAGTCAAGCCGCCAGGCACTCCTGGCAACATTCCAGGACTTCCGAGCCCCCCAAGAGGGTTCTCAGCAACTCTGGACATCCGGAGGGATGTGTCCCTGACCCAGGCTCATCAGATTAGCCCAGGTGAATGAGAAGGAAAATTAGGATGGAGCTGACCAAGCTTCAGAGAGTCTGGCAGTAATTCAGGCACACTGAGGTGTAAAAGGTGTGATTCCCCTTTATTGTGTGGGGTTAACCACAGGGGCTGTGCAGGGATTGCCAGCTTGGAGTCTCCATGGCAGTAGAGTGCACAAAGCCTTAATTTTGCTTGTGCTGCAGCTTTCAAAATTATTTTCTTTTCTTCTCAGTGGAATTAGACAAGTTCTGTAATATCCAGTCCTGTTGATCATCACTCTCAGCAAAAAAATCCATCTCTATTTTTAGCTGGGCTTGTACATTTCATATGATAGTGCTTTGGGATGCTCATCTCCCTAGGAAGATGATGCAAAAAAAGATTATTCCTTTCCCTCAGAAATGTTTCATCTAAATAAAGTATTACTATCGTAAGCTTTTGCTTTAGGGGATGAACCAAATCTGTATCTCTGATTTTCAGTATTTCCATCAGGATACTTTTAGCTGATTTAAAAAACATAGCACAGAGACTTTCTAAGTTAATATTAATTCTCCTAAGGACGTGAAACTACATGTGCTGGCTGATCCACTCAGAGATCAGTAACTCCTTCAGCTCAGCTAACAGCTTTCCTGAAAAGAAAAGCAGATCATTAAAGAGAAAACAAATTTGAAAATCACATTGTTTCAACAGCCTCCTCAAGGGGATGGTTGTCTTTTGGGATGGACAGGAGTGTTGGGAGGAATGTCAGGATGAGAGATTGAAAGCAGATGCAGAGGGGAAGAGAAGTGCTGAATTGCTGACACTCCTAGAGTGAGCAAAGAAGTGGAGTCACTCTCTCAGTAATTCCTGCCATCCCCAACCTGTCCTGCACTGCAGCGTGCCCTGCCTGCCTGCCCATACCACGGGACACAACTCAGGCTCTTCCACCTCGCTCTGCCTGATCAGGAAAAGATTTTGCCTGTGCTCTTCTCCTATTGTCCTGATTAACAAGAAAAGAGATAGATAGATAGATAGATAGATAGATAGATAGATAGATAGATAGATAGATAGATAGATAGATAGAAATTCGTAGTGCATATACTCACCTGTTGGTTTTGACTAAAAAAATAATCCATGTTGATGGACCACCAGGAGTGAAGGATGAACACTGGCCATTAAACATGAGACTGGCCATAAAGTAAAAGATGTCATATAGGAAATGAAGTGATATTTCAGAATTCAGTGAATTCAGATTGCTTAGAACTCCTTTTTTCTTTTTCATAACATTAAAATAAACAGGTTATTTGCTCCTCCTTTCAGTTTAATTTGGCTATCTTCGGAAGTGTCCTAATACTTCAATACTTCAATACTTCACAGACTTACTTTATACCCACAGATGCTGGCATGAAGTTTAGAAAAGTAACACACAAATAAAGTATGTTAAAATAAAAACAAGAAAATTAAGCTACATGGTGTGGAAAAGATAAATTTGGGTAAGCATTGCATGGACAACCTTGAAATATAGAATATTTCCTCAAATAACCCAAGCACACTGTAATGCATGAATCTATTCTATGTACTTTTATATTGCTGTCACATCCACAAGGACTATATGTAAAATTTGCCATAATAAAAAATTACTCAATAATCTGTGGAGTTTATTCATTTGAAACTAAGGTATTGCTTAGGAACAAATTACACTGATAGCTGTTGTAGTTCTTCAGAGTTTTTCTTAAGAATGCTTAGAAAGTAATGGTCCCTGGATAACGATAAAAAGTTGATTATTTAAGGTGGTCTAGTACAGAGAAGATCAAGAAAATATTACTTCAAAGTAAGCAAAGGCTTATTAATATTAATATAAATATTAACTGCACAATAAGCACCACACAAAGAGATCTAGTGAACTAAAAAGCATAAAGAAATGGATTCTAAAAGAGATTGCAACTTTAAACAAAATGCCAATTAACACTGGGCAACGGAGGTGAACTGGGCATTTTGCAAGGCAGAATAACTATGCTCATTAAACCACATAAATAAAATTAAATTTTTATTTGAATAATTTGCAAGAATATCAGCACCTATACATTTGAAATGAAATTAAAGAAAAGCTACAGAGAAGATGTACCAAAAAAAACCTGATTAAAAACCAAATGTGCCACATGAAAAGGGAAAAGTAATTCTTACAGGAGTCCTGAAGAGACCAAAATAGGTCATCTGAATATAGATAAATAGAGAGAAAGGCACACTCACCACTGCCAAGGAAAAGGTATGTGATATCAAATACTGAGAGCAGGAATAGCCAGGGAAGAGTATGTTTTATAGTTATGGAGAAGTTTTACTGAGTTCTATCTATGTTGTAGCCCATAAATGCAGTGACAGCAGGAGAAAATGCGTATAAATAATTGGGTTTTTTTCCTTGAGTAAGTGTAATGATAAATACTGTGCAAAGACAGTGATTCTAAATGTGTTGGTTTTGGCTGGGTTGGAGTTAATTTTCTTTGCAGTGGTTTGTATGGGGCTATGTTTAGCATTTGTGCTGAGCACCAGGTTGATAATATAGTGATGATTCTGTTGTTGCTGAGCAGGGCTCACACAGAGCCAAGGCCTTTTGTGCTTTTCATGCTGCCACAACGGGTGAGGAGTTGGGGATGCCTGGGAGATTGTAACAAGATACAGCCAGGACAGGTAATGCCAGCTGCCCAAAGGGATGTTCCAGACCTTATCATTTGATGCTCAGAATGTAAAGCTGGGGGAGGAAGAAGGAAGGGCAAGGCATTTGAAGTGATGGCATTTATCTTCTCAAATAAGCATTTCAGTGATCAGTGCTCTCCCAGAGATGGCTGAACACCTCCCTGCCCATGGGAAGGGTCAATTAATTCTTTGGTTTGGTTTGGTTTTCTTGTGTGTGAATGCAGCTTTTGCTTTCCCTATTAAACTGTCAACCCATGAGTTTTCTTGCTTTTACTCTTTTGATTCTCTCCCCAGTCCCGCTGGTGGAGGAATGAGCGAGCGCCTGCATTGCTCTTGCTTGCTTCCACGACAACTGGAAGAGTTTCATCTGTCCTACAAGCATCATCAATGTTGATATTCAAGGATAAATATGTATTTCCTATATCTGTAGAACAAATAATTTTACATTAATAGGTATAAACAGATGTAAACACTGTCTGGCTATCTGTAAATGAAAATACATATCAGGGTGGTGGCCAAGCATAATCTGTATTAAATAACATACATACAAAAGGTCTACAGAGAGAGAAAAGTCCCCATTGTCATCTCTCCTGAGAAAGAGAATTTTTGAGAAAAGGTGGTGAAAAAGGACAAACAAAACCAACAAAATAGTGATGGCTCAAATGCAAAAATGTGCAAAATTACCAAGCAAAACCTTTTCACATTCAAGAAGCATTGTTTAGTAATAGGCACCCATTGGAAATAGGGAGAAGAGGGTGAGGATTAAACAAGTTGAGAAATAGCTGACCAGTGAAAAACCCACAAACCTGTGCACTGCACACAGGTATAATTCCCACAGGATAACTCCTGCCAAGAAAGATGGTATATAGACACTGAATGGGATAGCATTTATTTGACAATCCTTCCAGAACAAAGTAAAAATACCTCAAATATATATGCATAGTAAATTTAAATAATATTTTAGAAAAAGTAAAAGTAGGTGTGTACATGCAAAGCTTGAAGCCTTTTAAGAGTCACTTCAGCAGAATGGACTCGTGCAGCCAACAGACAAACCAGCAAAGAATAACACCTCCAGACCGCTTTTTGTGTTCAAAAAGTAATAAATTGTGATGAAGGAAATTAAAAAAGTAATGCTTTATTATGTTTCAATTAAGAATAGGACCATGACAATTATCCAACACTTAAGACATCTTTAAAAGCACAGACATAATGCAGATTTTTTTCATGGGTACCTCAGTAAGAGACAAAAATCAGTTCCTTCATTAGCTCGTCAGTCCCATAAACACAACAAAGCCATGCGATTATTAAGTCAGAGCTGTGGGACACGCAAGGCTTCCTTACAAGGCACCAAAAACAAAAGTCTCACTCAAAGGGGGAAAAAAAGAAAAATTGCAGCAAATTACCCAGTCTTCGGCAGAAAAGGGTTCATTTACCGTAGAAGCGGTACCGCAGCGCCCACTCTCTCCCCTGCCTGGCCGGGCCCTTTTTCGGGCACGGCTCGCTGGCGGCGGCGCAGCGCGGGCGGGACGCGGCTCTGCCGCCATTGGCCGGGCTGAGCTGCAGTCCCGCGGCCGGCGGGGCCCCGCTCCGTACCGGCACCGAGAGCCCTCGGGCGGAGCGCGGCGGGCACGGGGAGAGCCCGGCAGGGATCCGCCCCGGGCCCCGCCGGGTTCGGGCTCCGGGGGCGGGGCCGGGCCCGAGCCGGGAGCGATGGCGGCAAAGGCCCGGCCCGCGGGGGGAGGGGCGCGCACGGAGCCCGGCCCGGCTCGGCCCCTCTGCAGTCCTCAACCAGGTCGGACCGCCGCCCATATAGAGCCGCGCGGGGCCGTCCCCAGCTCATTGCTTTCGCTGTTGTGAGCGTGTGACCATGTCTGGTCGAGGCAAGGGCGGCAAGGGGCTCGGCAAGGGCGGCGCTAAGCGCCACCGCAAGGTGCTGCGCGACAACATCCAGGGCATCACCAAGCCGGCCATCCGCCGCCTGGCTCGGCGCGGCGGCGTCAAGCGCATCTCGGGGCTCATCTACGAGGAGACGCGCGGTGTGCTCAAGGTGTTCCTGGAGAACGTCATCCGCGACGCCGTCACCTACACGGAGCACGCCAAGAGGAAGACGGTCACGGCCATGGACGTGGTCTACGCTCTCAAGCGCCAGGGTCGCACTCTCTACGGCTTCGGCGGCTAAACTCGCTTCCTGTAATAGCTTAGCGCTTCTACAACACAAAGGCTCTTTTCAGAGCCACCCACAAATCTCAGAAAAAGAGCTTTAAATCGCTTCTTCAATAGCGTTACGTTAGTTGTGGGGTTGGAGGGAACGGGGGAATGGGGTTTTGTTTTTCTCGGCTTCTCCACTTCCCACAATTGCTTAGCTTACTTTTCTGCTGTCTTGGGGGCAAAGTCTCGTAGTCGAGTAGGCGGGAATATCCTGATCGTTACTCGGGGAACGAAACGAGCGCCCAATGGGTCTTAGTACTTGGCTGAGGGCGCTCACTGCTGTAAGAAAATAACCTTCTGCAACTTGCATCCTTTTATTTCCCCCATTCTCTTACACGCCGACCACCACCCGCTCAACCCGCTCCCTCTTTCCAAAGGACAAGGGAAGCGACACACAGCCGAGAAAAAACAAAGTCGGGGGAAGGTCGGGGCCGGCCGCTGTTCCCATAGCCGCTGGCGCGGCACCGCTTTTATCGCCACCGCCTGCAAGGGCAAGGGAGGGAGCTCCTGAAATGGCGGCGCTCCTCTCTCTGCCATTCGGTGGGCGGGACGGAGCGGGAAGAAGAAACAGCCAAGAGCACCCCTTAGCGCCCTCCGGACTGCGCACCAAAGACGGGGCTGCGAGCCCCGTGCTCTAAAGCCCCCCCGCCCCGCTCCTGAGGCTGCCCCTTCTCTGGGCACCGCTCTCGCCTACACCCAGCACAGCACAGCCCCTCACAGCCCTCTCAGCCCCGCCGGCTTTAGACGGTCAACCCCACCATGACCGAAACACACGGGGCACAAGGGGAGGGCAGGGATGGACACTACGGAATGCTCCCACTCCCCCAGTTACCCCTTAATTGCCACTACACCCTGAGCAATAAAAAGCGCTTGGCACGGGCTGCCCCTGCCTGCACCGTAACACAGAGACAACAGCTCTCTCCAGTGGCCTTGTGGTGGCTCTTAAAAGAGCCTTTCGGTTTGAGGGAGAAGGGCAGGGAGCTCAGGCGCGCTCTCCGCGGATGCGGCGGGCCAGCTGGATGTCCTTGGGCATGATGGTGACGCGCTTGGCGTGGATGGCGCACAGGTTGGTGTCCTCGAAGAGACCCACCAGGTAGGCCTCGCTGGCCTCCTGCAGCGCCATGACGGCCGAGCTCTGGAAGCGCAGGTCGGTCTTGAAGTCCTGCGCGATCTCGCGCACCAGCCGCTGGAAGGGCAGCTTGCGGATCAGCAGCTCCGTGGACTTCTGGTAGCGCCGGATCTCGCGCAGCGCCACCGTGCCGGGCCGGTAGCGGTGCGGCTTCTTGACGCCGCCCGTGGCCGGCGCGCTCTTGCGGGCAGCCTTGGTGGCCAGCTGCTTGCGGGGCGCCTTGCCGCCCGTCGACTTCCGCGCCGTCTGCTTCGTGCGCGCCATCGCAGCAACGCTCAGAGATCAATCTGAAACGGTCACAAATCGCTCTCCTGTCTCTTTTATAGTGCACGACGGCCCCGCCTCCCCGCCTTGATTGGTCAAATAGCGGGGAATTTAATTGGGTTACAACAGAAGCCGCTCCGAGCCTCAGAAGTTCCTAACAAATCTTCTATTGTTTCCTTTTTGCTAGAAAAGCATTAACATCTATCGATGTTATACTTGCTTTATGTCTATTTCTAATATTTTTCCCGAAATTTTTTTCCGAATAGTACTTACGGCTTTGCGTTTTATAAAATGTAGGTATTTGTAAAGCTTTACCTGAAGAGAACTACAATCCCCCCAAACCACACACCAAACAAAACAAACTTATAAGCAAGTAAACGAAACAGAAAAAACCTCCCAAAACAAAAATTAAAAAACCCAAGCAAACAAACAAATAAATAAAAAATAATCAGAACGAAAAAAAATCCACCAGGAGAGTATTAGATTCAGAATACATGCAAAGCACCTGATACCTTTGTTACTACTTGCAAAGGAATATGGGATGACAAAATGTAAGCAATCAGTTTAAATAGAGAATAAAATATGAGTAAGGAAACCTGATCACAAACAAGGTTTTGGCAATTGTTGGGAAAGAGGTATTTTATCTTTACCCACTTGAGGTGGCAGAATAATTTAATTAATTAAAGGAAGTGGTTAAAAAGCACCATGCCGTCTCGGAAGAAAGGGAAGACTACGGAAAAAGGCAGTTTTGGGTTTGGTATTTGAGAGCAAGGCTCAGCACAGGAAGGGGTTAACGCGGGATTTTCAAACCTTCCCCCTGAGCGCGGCTGTTTCCATCGCCCAATCAACAGGCAGCGCTCGTATATAAATACGAGCTGGGAGCGCTCTTTCATGCATTGTTCGATTATCTGCCGCTCTTGCTGCACAGTGTCGAGTCGGTAGCGATGGCGCGCACGAAGCAGACGGCGCGGAAGTCGACGGGCGGCAAGGCGCCCCGCAAGCAGCTGGCCACCAAGGCTGCCCGCAAGAGCGCGCCGGCCACGGGCGGCGTCAAGAAGCCGCACCGCTACCGGCCCGGCACGGTGGCGCTGCGCGAGATCCGGCGCTACCAGAAGTCCACGGAGCTGCTGATCCGCAAGCTGCCCTTCCAGCGGCTGGTGCGCGAGATCGCGCAGGACTTCAAGACCGACCTGCGCTTCCAGAGCTCGGCCGTCATGGCGCTGCAGGAGGCCAGCGAGGCCTACCTGGTGGGTCTCTTCGAGGACACCAACCTGTGCGCCATCCACGCCAAGCGCGTCACCATCATGCCCAAGGACATCCAGCTGGCCCGCCGCATCCGCGGAGAGCGCGCCTGAGCTCCCTGCCCTTCTCCCTCAAACCGAAAGGCTCTTTTAAGAGCCACCACAAGGTCACTGGAGAGAGCTGTTGTCTCTGTGTTACGGTGCAGGCAGGGGCAGCCCGTGCCAAGCGCTTTTTATTGCTCAGGGTGTAGTGGCAATTAAGGGGTAACTGGGGGAGTGGGAGCATTCCGTAGTGTCCATCCCTGCCCTCCCCTTGTGCCCCGTGTGTTTCGGTCATGGTGGGGTTGACCGTCTAAAGCCGGCGGGGCTGAGAGGGCTGTGAGGGGCTGTGCTGTGCTGGGTGTAGGCGAGAGCGGTGCCCAGAGAAGGGGCAGCCTCAGGAGCGGGGCGGGGGGGCTTTAGAGCACGGGGCTCGCAGCCCCGTCTTTGGTGCGCAGTCCGGAGGGCGCTAAGGGGTGCTCTTGGCTGTTTCTTCTTCCCGCTCCGTCCCGCCCACCGAATGGCAGAGAGAGGAGCGCCGCCATTTCAGGAGCTCCCTCCCTTGCCCTTGCAGGCGGTGGCGATAAAAGCGGTGCCGCGCCAGCGGCTATGGGAACAGCGGCCGGCCCCGACCTTCCCCCGACTTTGTTTTTTCTCGGCTGTGTGTCGCTTCCCTTGTCCTTTGGAAAGAGGGAGCGGGTTGAGCGGGTGGTGGTCGGCGTGTAAGAGAATGGGGGAAATAAAAGGATGCAAGTTGCAGAAGGTTATTTTTCTATCAGTAGTGAGCGCCCTCAGTCAAGCACTAGACCCATTGGGCGCTCGTTTCGTTCCTCGAGTAACGATCAGGATATTCCCGCCTACTCGACTACGAGACTTTGCCCCCAAGACAGCAGAAAAGTAAGCTAAGCAATTGTAGGAATTGGAGAAGCCGAGAAAAACAAAACCCCATTCCCCCGTTCCCTCCAACCCCACAACTAACGTAACGCTATTGAAGAAGCGATTTAAAGCTCTTTTTCTGAGATTTGTGGGTGGCTCTGAAAAGAGCCTTTGTGTTGTAGAAGCGCTAGGCTATTACAGGAAGCGAGTTTAGCCGCCGAAGCCGTAGAGAGTACGACCCTGGCGCTTGAGGGCGTAGACCACATCCATGGCCGTGACCGTCTTCCTCTTGGCGTGCTCCGTGTAGGTGACGGCGTCGCGGATGACGTTCTCCAGGAACACCTTGAGCACACCGCGCGTCTCCTCGTAGATGAGCCCCGAGATGCGCTTGACGCCGCCGCGCCGAGCCAGGCGGCGGATGGCCGGCTTGGTGATGCCCTGGATGTTGTCGCGCAGCACCTTGCGGTGGCGCTTGGCGCCGCCCTTGCCGAGCCCCTTACCGCCCTTGCCCCGGCCAGACATGGTCACAAGCTCACAACAGCGAGAGCAATGAGCTGGGGAAGGCCCCGCGCGGCTCTATATGGGCGGCGGTCCGACCTGGTTGAGGACTGCAGAGAGGGAGGCGTGGTCTGCTGCCCAGTCCCCGCCCCACGCCTCTCTTCTCCCCCCTCCCCGCGCGGCTCCGCTCGGGCCCGCCGCGCGACGCGGCCGCAGCGCTTTGGGGGCCGCGTCCCTCGGCTGCGCGCGGCTCCGCCTCTCCTGAGCGGGCCCGGCCTCGTCCCGTGCTTTCAGCAGCCCGGGAATCACGGAATACTCTGAGAGGGGAAGGGACCCACAAAGATCATCCAGCCCGACTCTTAAGCCGGTGGCTCATACAGGGATTGAACGTACAATATTCCCCTTTTTAGCACGGAGTTCTAACGAGCCGAGTCAATGTCGGGCCGCACTTCATTGTCTCTGCCCACCGGCAGCCCCCGCGTCCCTCTGCTGCTCTCCCGTCCCGCCGCGCTGCCCCCTGAGCTGCTGGCAGTTCCACGGCACCTCTGCCTCTCCCTCAGCAGCAGGAGCGGGGCCTGCCACCCCCGGCCCGCATTTCGGGCTGCGGCGCCCCTTCCCCGTCCGTCCCCGCGGGTCTGCGGCAAAATCCGACCAATGCGGGGCCTCGCCCGGCGCTCCCGCCTCCCCCCGCCGCTCCTCCGCCTCCCGCTCGCGGGGAGCCCCACGGAGCCGCCTTCCCGGGCCGCGCTGTCTTTGTTCGGCTCGGCCATGGCGGCTTCCCGGTTGTTTTGTCTCCCCGGACACTCCCACAGCCGCCCCCTGCTCCGTGCGGGGCTGGGCGCGGAGCCACCGCCAGTCGGTGCGAGGGGAGCCGGGAGCGAGCCCCTGGCCGGCCTCGGGAGGAAGGGTCAGCGAGGGACTGCAGCGGGAGCGTTTAGAGCAGGGACTCCCCGGAGGCAGCTCGGAGGGGCTGTTTGAGGGAGGGACCGTCCTTCCTGCCCGGCCCAGCCCCCGCAGCGCTGGCCGCAGGCTCCGCGCTCGCCCCCGGCAGCCGCTGGCCTCGGGAAGGAGCATTCTCTGCCGTACACCGAGACCTCGCAAGCGAAAGAGAGCATTACGGACATCACAAACAACTGTCTGTATGACATCTGCAGGATGAACACTAGCCAAGCAATTTTAATTTCAATGTGGAATCCGGATTTTTTTTCCCATGTGTTTCACGCTTTTGCAGAAAACAGGTCATACATGCTGCTGACTGTATGTTGGACTGTATTTGTGAAGTGAATGAATAAATACCGAGAGAGTTATGAGACTGTATTTCTAAATTAAATCTTAAGATTTAAAATATTACAGTCATGAGACTGTATTTCTAAATTAAGTCTGTAAAGATTTTAAATATTACTCGCACAGAACTGATATGCCCAAGGTGCTTGCCAATTCTTACATCTTTAGTATTTTATGTCCTTTAAACATGCCTACTGCTATAAAAATTTTCATATCTTTAGAAATGGTGCAGTTATTTATTTACGTTTATTCCTTAACATAATGTAGAGAACCTCAGCAACGTCTCCAAAATATTTCTGGGAATCAAATATTCCCTAAATTCAGGGGGAAATGCAATTGAGATAGTCATGCATTCAGTTACAGGTGACAAAAAGGTACAAATCTTTTTATAAGTATCACCATGAGTTCCTTTTTCTTTCAAATTTAAAGATTTGCTACTGATATATACAGTATAAGGAGGAAAATATATCTTTAATTGGGATTAGGTTTGCTTTTTTGGCTCAACAGAATGAAGTTAGACCCTTTATAGACTAACTGGGAGATTTGTCAGTAGTGGCCCTGCCAGGCTGGTGCCCAACATTCCCGTTTGGCTCCACAAAGTCTGCGTTGTTCTTTATATCTGAAAATCTGTGCCTAGCTATGTTTCCTGAGGCAATTAGAAACAGCTTTCTGACTACTTAAGAAACCTGAAAGAAATTATGCAAAATCTTTTGGTATGTCAAAATAATAATTTATTCCTAAAGCTTCCTAAATGCAGAGTAAGGATCCCAGCATAACTTTTCCTTCCAGCAATATAACCATTGCAAGACTTGGAAAATCCCCTTTCATCTCTGCCAGAGATGGGTGGTGGAGAGGCTGAGACCAGCAGTCTAAAGTAAATAAAACAGCTGCAAACCCCTTTCCTCAGTAAGTGTAGCACATTAGATACAATTTAACACCATACCTTCTGGAAGGCTGCCTTGCCTATGCGTTGCTGCAAGTGTGCACAGACTCATTTCACAGGTGTGTCTGTTAGGGATATATTCAGTTCTTTTATGGATCAGAGCATTTTCTCAGGCAAAAATAATTTTGAAAGAGAAAAAAGACATTTTTGCTGCTCGATAAAATTTCTAATAAAGTTATTTCTACTGTTTATTTGAGATAATTTTTTTTAAAATCAAAGTTTAGTGTCCAATCCGCATGTTATAGATACAATATTTTCCTCATGAATTTGGGCACATGGCACCAGGGGTTAAATGAGAAGGGAAACCTTTGCAAAACTCAGCCTGGTTAAAAAAAAATTAAAAATCTTTAGCTTTTCAAGTGTGCATTAATTAGGACAGTTGCCCTAGCTCCTCATTAAAATATAATGAGGAAATTGCATTTGTTTATTACAATAAGGCAACATCTCACCATGACTGCACAAGAGGGTACATAGTTATTAAAAAAAGTCATTGCATCAGTGGATTATAACCAACTTCAAAGCTGCTAATAATTTTCTAGAGAGCTTTAGTGGCAATTTAATTCCATATCTGTATCTGCTGCAACTGCCATAATAGGTGCAATAATATGCACCCTAAAGAAATGTAAGAGCTGCTTAATAGGTACCTTTTTCCTAGCATTGCAAGCAATATAGATGAAAAGGGCTAGAAAAGCTCTTTGAATATTTCACCATGCAGTTTTAAGTCTTTTGATCCAGACTGACATCACTGAGTTATCCCCAAACATAACTGTGATCCATAGCATTTAAGTAACCTTGGTTGGGCTTCAGATTTTTATTTTTTTACCAGGCTCTTTAGAATGTGAAGGTGCATTGCAACCCAATGATGCAGCTAAGGTACCATGTGATACGGATGTCCTCTTTCCTACTGCTTATTGCATATGCAAATGAGATAAATTCATTTATTTAAACTTGCTTAGCTGCATTCCTTCATCCACTGGAATTTGCCTGAAAGCTGTCTTTAACACTAAGAGATTTTCCAGCCCTCCTACCATTTAACCCATCTGATTTACTGGATTTTTACACTGGAGACCTCATCACTGGTGGAGCCGCTGCTGGCAAAGACAAACCCAGGGAGTGTTCAGGGGTGGATCTGAGCATCACAGAGGATAAAACTCCAGGTACTGAGCTGAGAAGACAAATGAGTGTAAATAAGTGTTTGGAATGAAATTCTGAAGCAAATAATGAATTCCTGGTCAGACAACAGGAAGAATTTGGAGGGATACACTGGGCTTAGCTCCACACTGAGAGGATGGGGCCCTCTCTTGTGCTGCCAGCTCTGACCTCCACATACAGGAGTTTGTCCACAGAGAAAGCCAATTCATATCTCTACCCTACAGCCTTTTTTTTCCCTGTAATCCCAGTGCTTTGACTTAGAGATACACACTTGAGGCCCAAAAGCCCAGCCTAACGAGGGCTGCAACAAAAGCAGCCCGAACTGAAGGTGGAGGCAGGTGATTCTCCTGTTCTACTCAGCTCTCCTGAGCCCCCACCTGGAGTGCTGCATGCAGCTCTGTGATCCTCTGGCAGAAGAAAAGATAGGAATTTGTCAGAGCATGTCCAGAGAGGGCCACAGAAATTATCAGAGGGCTAAGTCATGTCTCCCATGAAGAAAAGCTGAGAGCTGTGGTTGTCTGGCCAGGGGAAAATCAGGTTCTGAGGAAACCCTATACCAGTCTTTCAATACAGAAAGGCTTCTTTTCAGGCCTGTAGGGACAGGAAGAATGACAATGATTTTAAACTGAAAGAGGCCACATTTAGAGTGCACATAAGTAAGGATTTTTTGCAAGGAGGCTTGTGGGACACTGAACAAGGCTGTCCAAGGAAAATGGGGATGCCCTGTCCCTAGAGGATGCCATCCCCAGAGTCAGGCAGGATGGGGCTTTGAATAGCCTGGGCTGGTGAAAGGTGACCCTGCCCACGAGCAGGGGTTTGGATGAGATAACCTTTAATGGTCCCTTCCAACCCAAACCATTCTGGGATTGGAATTTTCTGACAAACGTGTGTGCAGAAGTCTCCTCTGGAAACTAAGTGTAGAAGGCTCATGCGTGTTAAAATGAAATTTTAATTACCATTGCAGTTTTTAAAGAAGAGAAGTGTAAGGGCCAGGAGATATTTAGCTGTAGCAAATGATCAATAAAACAGCATACTAAAACCACTTGAACCCTAAACATGTCCACTTAAAAACAAAATCTTTAGACACAGATACCATCTGTGGATACCAGATTAGTCTGGTGCTCCAGCAGCTCTCTTTATGTTTCTCTCCACGAATGATCCCTGATGCCCTGCTTTGGCCATGGAACAATGCTGCCTAAAAAACCTCTCAGCTGCAGCTTGGGGACAACGAGGAGGCACAGTGGGAGAATCGCCTTCCCCCAAGCCCAGTGCACTCCTCCTCCTCCTCTCCAGGGGATGGAAGTAGCAGAGGTGCAGCAAAGATGAGAGCAATCACCTCAGTGCAGTGTGCTACAGACCATCAGATGAGGCTTCTGGGAATGTCCTGGCAAGAAGAATCAGCCATACGGTTTTCCTCATAATTTATAATAATGAATATGAAGAGATTTAAGATTGTGCTCTGGGGTGATATTTGTGCCAACAATATAGAAAACTCAATATTGCCCACTGTTAATTGATGCAACAAGAGTAGCAGCAATAAACAGTGAAAGAATTTATGAGTGGAAAGTTTGAAAATGCCCCTTAAAATGGAAGTATACTACCATTATAAGGTTCTCCTGAATGGAAGTGTTACACTGTTTCTTTAGAGGGCAGGTCTGACAAGGTAGAGGTGTAGATCAAATACCATTTTTGCTAAGGCATTCCTCATTTTATATTATAGACATTTAACATATATGTTACAATATAATACATATATTTAACATATATGTAATATATTTATAGATAGGAATTACATTTAACACATAGGGAACTTAGCATCTTTTAAAGAACAAAGGCCTTCAAAGGGAATGAAGAAAGCCTTTTTTCATGGTTAGATGTAGCTATATCTGGGCTTTACGACAGTCTATTTATCTTCATGCTGCACAGCATTTGCCACTCCCACCCGTGCTGTAGTCACCATGCTGCGTTCTACACCCTAGTAAGCTGTGGAACCGTGAAAGGTGAGCAGAATCCTGAAGTTCTTTACTGAATGTAACAATAAACAAATGAAACAATTACAAAATATTAACATTGATTTAGAAACGTGGGTTAGAAAGCGAACGTATCAGCCCTCTTCTGTAGAAACAAATTTTTAAAAAGACTGAAAACAAGTTTGAGTTAAATTGAGTACTATTGAAGACTCAGCGCCAGAGCACCTTTTTAAAGAAAGCAAAACAACTCTTTTCTGACTACGTGGGTGGCTCTGAAAAGAGCCTTTTGTTTAAAATGTTATGTCGTGCAAAGTCTGAGTGGCTTTGCTCGCCAAATTTACTTGCTCTTGGCTTTGTGACTCTCCGTCTTCTTGGGCAGCAGCACGGCCTGGATGTTGGGCAGCACGCCGCCCTGCGCGATCGTCACCTTGCCCAGCAGCTTGTTGAGCTCCTCGTCGTTGCGGATGGCGAGCTGCAGGTGGCGGGGGATGATGCGCGTCTTCTTGTTGTCGCGGGCCGCGTTGCCCGCCAGCTCCAGGATCTCGGCCGTCAGGTACTCCAGCACGGCCGCCATGTAGACGGGAGCTCCAGCGCCCACCCGCTCCGCGTAGTTACCTTTCCGGAGAAGCCGATGGACACGGCCGACAGGGAACTGCAGCCCAGCCCGCGACGAGCGCGACTTGGCCTTGGCTCGGACCTTACCCCCCTGTTTTCCGCGGCCGGACATGGTGGCTGGAAGGGCTGACGGAGCGAGGCCGGGTAAGGAGTGAACCGGAACAATCCTCCTGACGCAACCGGCGCGGCCCTTTTATCCTCTCCCTGGGCGGGACGCGATCGCGGCCATTGGCTGTAACCGGGCTCTGCCGAAAGAACCAATCAGCGGACGGATCCTGTTGAGACCAATCGCCGGCAGGGACACGCTCGGCACGGTAAGGGCCAATCGCATTGCGCAGTGCTGATACCGGATATTTGCATACACGTCTGTATAAATAGCGGGCGCTGCGGCCATTTTGTATGCTGAGCTTCCTCTGAGTAGAGCAGCGCTGCCAAAATGCCCGAGCCGGCCAAGTCCGCCCCCGCGCCCAAGAAGGGCTCCAAGAAAGCCGTCACCAAGACGCAGAAGAAGGGCGACAAGAAGCGTAAGAAGAGCCGCAAGGAGAGCTACTCCATCTACGTGTACAAGGTGCTGAAGCAGGTGCACCCCGACACGGGCATCTCGTCCAAGGCCATGGGCATCATGAACTCCTTCGTCAACGACATCTTCGAGCGCATCGCGGGCGAGGCCTCGCGCCTGGCGCACTACAACAAGCGCTCCACCATCACCTCGCGGGAGATCCAGACGGCCGTGCGCCTGCTGCTGCCCGGCGAGCTGGCCAAGCACGCCGTGTCCGAGGGCACCAAGGCTGTCACCAAGTACACCAGCTCCAAGTAGGGCGCCTCGGACCGTCACTCTCAACCCAAAGGCTCTTTTAAGAGCCACCCACATACTCCATAAAAGAGCTTTAATACACTAGTGCCTCGATCTTAGTTGGTATAGAAATCTAACTAAAAAAAGTAGATAAAATTTTAAGCAAAAGTTTAGTCAGTAACTTAATCTTGCAATAGTAATTACGAAGTTCTTGAATATTTTTTCTAATTGGAAGTAATTTAAATGTACTCTTCTTAAATGTAAACCTTTAAACAGCTTTTCAATAAATGGAAACTATTTTTTTACAGTAAAAATAAGAGACAATACTTTATAATTTGTTGTATCCAAATTAAAGTTTCACAGTTAAATTAGCAAACATGCTTCACGAAGATAGAAACAATGTTTAATAACTGCTATGAAAAGGCGGAGGGACAAATACTCGATCGTCTTTACCTTTAGTATTGATGTTTCATAATTTTCTTAGGCTGAAACATTTTGCCTTGTGTATGAGACGACAAGGACTACAGGACTGGGGGAAGGGAGAGCAACCCTGAAACGGGGCATATGCTTTAGAGGGCTGAGATCTCCTTGAACGCGGGCCCCGGGAGCACGGGTGGGCTCTAGACAGGGAGGGGGGCACGGAGCGCTGCCCGCGCTTTCTCCCTTTTCCCCCCCATCCCCTCCCCCTTCTCCAGCAGCGCGGGCTTTTCCAAATTTCCCCGCGGCCCAATGAGCGGCTGCGGCTCCTCCCAGCAGCCAATCACAGGCGGCCCCGGTGTTGCGCCGAGCCGCGCGCAGCCGCTCCGCCCCCGCCCGCGGCGCTGCTGTCCGGCCCGGCCCGGCCCGGCCGAGCTGAGCCAAGCCGAGCCGAGCCGAGCCGAGCCGAGCCGAGCCGAGTCCCGCCGCCGGCCCGGCAGGGAGCGGGACAGGAACGCTGCCGGCTCCAACCCGCCTCCCGCCCCGACAGGCGCCTCCTCGGGAAAGTAGGTCGGTGAAATCACGCAGAAATCGAGACCTGCCCCAGGCCGGCGCTGGCAAGCGGAAAGGTCACTGCCACGGAAGCGGAGGAACCGTGCTGACAGCAGTTCCCTGCTGCGGTCACTAAGAGGTGTGGCGGTCGCATCCGTGCTGTTAGGAATCGCGCTGATTTAGAGCAACGAAAGGAACCTCCACGCCCCAGAAAGGTACCCGCCCTTAGCAGTCCCTTTAACATAAACACCCACTTGCGGTGCTCCGAAAAAAAAAAAAAAAAAAAGAAAAAGCAACCTTTAGAAAGCGTTTTCGCCGGGAATGTAAACTTTTATTTTTCCAAGTCTTAGTGTAAAACCAGGACCGGAAGTTTAGCGTCCCATCCACTCCACAGATGAACGTCCCACACGGATAGTGGCGAATAGTTGGCTCTGCTGCAGGCACGGAGCTCAGTGACGGAGTGTATCAGCCCTTTTGGGGACAATAGTGGGTGGCTCTTAAAAGAGCCGTTGGGTTTAAAAGTATTTCCACTTCAACACTTCATTTCTTCGGCGCTGCCTTCTTCGCCTTGGCCGCTTTCGGCTTGGCCGCCTTGGGCTTGGCTGCTTTGGGCTTCACCGCTTTCGCTTTAGCCGGGCTCTTGGCTGCTGCCGCCGCTTTTTTAGGCTTGGCAGCCTTTGTCGCCTTCTTGGGGCTCTTCGCTGCTTTCTTGGCCGCGGCGGCCGCCGGCTTCTTGGCTTTCTTGGGGCTCTTTTTCACCGCCGCCGCTTTCTTGGGCTTCTTGGCGGCGCTGGCGGGCTTTTTCGCCGCCGGCTTCTTGGGCTTGGCCGCAGCTGCTCTCTTCTTCGGGGCTTTCTCCTTCACTTCCCCGGGTTTCTTGCTGAGGCGGAAGGAGCCGGAGGCGCCGGTGCCCTTGGTCTGCACCAGGGTGCCCTTGCTGACGAGGCTCTTGAGCCCCAGCTTGATGCGGCTGTTGTTCTTCTCCACATCGTAGCCGCCGGCGGCCAGCGCCTTCTTGAGCGCGGCGAGCGAGAGCCCCTTGCGCTCCTTGGAGGCGGACACGGCCTTGGTGATCAGCTCGGTGACGCTGGGCCCCGCGGGCTTGCGGGCTTTGGAGCCGCTCGCCGCCTTCTTCGGCTTCTTGGCGGCGGCCTTGGCGGCGGGGGCCGCGACGGCGGGAGCGGCGGCGGGAGCGGTCTCCGACATCGCTGCAGAGACTTCTTCCTAATCAAAAGAAAGTAATTGGGCTACAGTAACCCCGATGCCTGAATTTATAGCGAAGCGGTGATCTGTGATTGGTGCTTTGCAGAGCCCGCCTAACTGTTAGCCAGGAAGAGCTTTTCCTCCTCCGAGTCTGTGTTTCTTCGGAGTTATAAATTCATATTTTTCGTAAAACGAGTGCTGCCAAATCACCCCAGTTTCTTCGGAGAGTGAAGAGAAGACGGTGGACTTTCATTCGGGCAAGTTTCTTGCCGTTTGGACCTCAGATGGGAGAGAAAAGCTGTTTTAAACCCCGCGTAGTGAAGCCAGAAAGACCCCGGGAACGGCAAACTTTTGTTTTTCCTTCTAAATTAAAATAAAACACGTAGATAAAAAGTCTCCCCCGTAATGCAGGCTTACTCTTTGGGGGGTTTTCTTCAGATTAGGGCAGAAACCGAGCGAGCAGCTTGAGTATTTTCGTCGTAAATTGATTTCAAAGACAAGGAAGTAACACAATTTCATGGCTAAGCTTTGAATATGGATAAAGATTCGGCTCTCTTAACCATATCTTTAACTATTAAGGATACGGTATTTCAACATATTTTCTTGTTTGGGGAAAGGAAGAGACCTTCAGAGGAATATATTTACTGTTGAAAAGTATTTGGAACTTGCCAGGGCTATGCGTTTTGTTGTTGGGGTTTTTTTTTTGTGTTGTTTTGTTTTGTTTTTTGTCTGGTGCTTTATAAGTGGATAGAAAGATTTTGATATTTTTACAAATAGTCTGTTAGTAAAATGAAGCTGTTAATGCCTAGTTGATGGCTAGAAATCCCAGAAAAACGGCTAGTTTACCATTTTCTCTGTTACAATAGTGGATGCTATTCTTTATGACTTACAAACATCTTGGAGAGGAAAAATGTCTAACAAGTATAGATACACTAATATGCATTATATGCTACTTAAACTATTGTGGAGCCAGATGAAGCATCAGTTATCACCCAATAAATTAAATACTGTGGAAATCTGGCCTTCATGAATCAAATGCTTCAGTTTCAGTATAACTTACAAATATTTGGACACTGCCTGTTGTGGTTTTGTGAGGGTTTTTTTGTTTGTTTTGTTGTTTTTTTTTTCTACATAGGTTTCATATTCCTACAATTCTTTTCTTTAAAGGAAAAGGAAAAATCTCACTATTGAGGTTTCCATCCCAAGCCTAAGAATACTGAAATAACCTTCAGACATTCCTCATAAATCAGAATCAGTTTTAATTATCATAATCCTTCTTAATTATCGAGTTTCATAAAATGACCATAGAAATTAATTAAAACTTTTAAGGATAGCAATGAATTGTTTAGGCTAATTTTTTTATTAAGTAAGAAGACAAAAACCTCAACTGGTTTCTAATTAAAAAACAGCCAGAATTTTTTTCCCTTGGTTTAAATGAACAAGTTAAGATCAAACTTAATATTTTACCACATTGTACTTACTAAAAAATTGTCATGCAAAATGTCAGTGGGCTATTTCAATAAAGGAACATCTTTTCTAGCCTGGATAAATTGAGATTCAAGATGAAATGAGGTATGTTACAAAGGGGCCTGACATGCATTTTGATACATTGAATGCTGAAGACACAAAGTAATACTTGATAGCAAGAAGTTTTAATTTAAATGAGACAGATTAAAAGGATAATGATGCAGTAGATACATAAAAATTACAAGTCAAAACAATAAACTGTGGCGCTTCCATATTCTCTTTTATTTCTATTTTTATTCTGTTGTGCTTGCATGCAGGTGAGGTAATAAATACTCTGAAGGAGGGGAATGGTAAGTGGACATTGTCAAAAATTAAGCTTGTCAGTACAAGTTTGCACGGACTGAAAGGGATTTTGAGGTGGGCTCTGAGATCTGCTATGCCTCTCGTGAACGTGACATTGGTCCCACATCAACAACCAGACTGACTCCACAGGAGCCATAGATTTTGAAAATCCAGTGTGGCAAGTCGTGTGAGCAGTATGAACACGTTTGAGAGGTAAAAAAGTGTTTGGTTAGGTAGGATGAGGGCATTGTGCATATTTTCCAGTCTAGATGAACAAAGATAAAGCAGAATCTGACTGTAAGTGATACAAAGGGAGCGGGGACTGTTGTCATCTCTCCGGGCCTGTTGAATGTGATGTACATTCTTCAGAGAATAAAGGCTGCAGGACGATTAATGTGCTTTAATCCCTGCAGCTTTGACAGCTGGGTGTTAGAGCTCCCTGACTGCTTTATTACACTTGAAACTAGTCAGGAACCTGGGAGGGACAGGGAGTTGACAATAGCTGCTCCTACAAGAATGCAGCTGCAGCCCCAGGGGTGCATCCTCCTTGCACCTCCCTCACATTCTCACCTTTGAGATTCAGGCTTGCTTTTGGTAAACCTGTTCCCAGCCCACCAGGAGAGGAGAGGTTTCCTTCCCTTGCTCCGTAAACAGACTGGAGGTTAGAGATAAAGACAAGATAGAAAGTGGTGGGAGATCTCAGATCTTCCTTGATGAGCAGCGCAGGCATTAGAATTCCACGTGCACCAGGTAAGGATTGCTCTGATAAATTTATCTACTCTTTAAAATTTCTCTACTCTGTGATGAATTTTAAAGGCACAGGAACGTTTCTGGGTGGTTTAGCAGTTTCTTTGTTTGGTTCCTTCTGTTTTGTTTTTGTAAGGAAAGCATATGAAGAGGATTGTAAGGGTTGCATGTAAGGTATTTCAAGGGTAGAATGTAGGACTTCTCTCACTTTTGGTTCTGGGCGTATCCCTGTAAATCCCTCGTGTTCCCTGCTCCCTATTTGGAGTTGCACTTCTGAAGTCCTTTGCTTTTTCCTAGTAGCCTGAGACACTGGAAGTCTTGGCAGCTGGCCTCCGGCATTGTGTGTCAGCATCCTTTATTGTATCTTCTCCTTAACCATCGCACTGGCTCTTATCTGCAGAGAATTATCCCTGGCCTACTTCTGAGAAGACAAAATGTTCCTGGTCTCACCATCCATTGCTGGGGAAGGCGATTTTATTTTCTCTTTTTTCTCTCTCTCTCTTTTTTTTTTTTTTTTTTTTTTTGTGTGTGTGTGTGTTAATAAAGAGAGGGGATTTAGAGAGGGGATTTAGAAATGAGAGGTGGTGTGAGAAGGGGAAGCTTTTTTTTTTAGGGGTTATTCCTGCACTCTGCCCAAGCAACGACATTTTCTACTTAATTGTGTTAAAAAAACTTGTCAATTGATTTGAGCAATTTTCAGGTTTGCACTGCTGGATATAGCTGTTAAATGAAACACTGAACCACAATGAAAATTCTCATATTTTTGAGACTGATCTTTACAAATAGCATTGACATTGCCTTGGGTGTTTTACTGATAAGAGAAAAAACACAAAGCAAAGCAAGCATCTCAGCACATAATTTATCAAATCAGTGGTAGATTAGGGAACAGTTTTTTAACCAGACAGAGAATTTTTCTTTGTGTCGAACAAAATTACTTGAAAATAAAAAAAGTTTTGAGAGTGAGCTGGTAATAAAAATTGTTTGCAGCTTCCATGTGAAGACATGATATTTAAATGTGACTCATTTAATAAGTCACAGCAACATTTTAATTAATTAAACAGCAAACATTTTTCAGTATTCTCCCTGGTTTCCTTTCCAAGCACCCTGTACAATTGTTGTCTCTTTGTCTCTTACCGAGGAAATCAAACAGATTTTTTTCCCTCTTTAAACGTGCACCCAAAACACGACCTCACTCCCTTGCACCATCACACTCATGCCTGGATTTTCTTGCTCAGCTGTGTAGGTGCTAGTGCAGGTTACAGAGGAACCTACAAAATGACAAAGTATTTTCTAATGCAGGGATCTTCAAAACAAAAATAATTCATATATATTGTAAGAATTCCCGAGACTGTATAGTAGACAAAAAACTTCTTTTCAAGAGAGAAGCTTCTCAAGGAAGAAAAACATTAGACAAATAAAGGCAAATAAGACATTCAGACTGCAGGAGGAGAGCAATCCAGGTAAGCTGATTAGACAAATTTAGCTGAAAGCCTACACTCACTTAATTACAATTACTATAGTTAGGACAGTGAAGATACAGAGAAATTGACAACTTTATACTGAAGCATGATGTCTTCTTTATAAATAGTAATTTTGCAGTTGCTCAAGTAATCACCCTCAATATTATTAATAAAAACACCATAACAAGATCAAAAGACATTAGTCAGGTTTCTGCCATGCTGAAAATATATTGACAATACTGATTCAGCAACTGCCAAGTTTATATGTAGGGAAGATTAAGATTCAAGTTGTCAAAGGTTTTCCACAGTAAAGAAGCCTACATCCTTTTAGTTATATTTCACCCAAACTAATAAAAATATATGGATGGTTATTTCAGTGTTAGGACAATCACATCTCCTAAAAAAAGTATCTCATCTTTTAATCTAACACCTGATGCAGTAGGGCCTGGCCACACTCAAAGAAGGATCAGCTAGAGCAGGGGGACACTAAATCCTCTATGGGGAGCATGCTCCAAAAAATTATTTCTTGCATTTAAATAGAATTTCCTGTGTTTCAGTTTGTGGTCATTGCCTCCTTTCCTGGGCAGCACTAAGAAGACTGGACTTTTGTCCTCTGTTCCCCCCACAGGATATCTGAACACATTGGTAAGGCACTCCTCACCTGAGAGATGCTCCAGTCCCTTGATCCCTTTGTGGCCCTTCACTGGTCCCACTCCAGTTCTGTTCTTGTTTCTGTTGAGCTGGGAAGGCCAGAGCTGGACACAGCTCTCTGGTTTCTCTCACCAGTGCTGAGTAGAGGGAAACAATTTTTTCCCTCAGTACCATTTTCCACATTGTCCTTCTCCATGTTGATTTGTGAAGGCCAAGTATAGATTAACCCTGAATGACACTCCCACAACATTTTAAATTTTGGTAGTTCAATTCAAAAATTAGAATTTACAGTACTCAAAACAGATATAAAGGAAGAAATGAAAACCATGTTTAATAGGCTTTTTCCAAAAACCACTTCAACCTCTCACACAGTCCTTAGTTTCAAGGCTTGTCAAGATGAGTTTGGGCAACTCTGATTTGACTTGGTGCTCACACAGTATGTGACTGAAGGATTTGTTAAGGCCAGTTAGAGTCCCAGCAAAACTTAAATTCCTTCAGTCTGGAGTGATCAAAAGGTGACTGACTGATCAAAGAAGTGACTCTTCTGCCATAACTGCTAAATGTTTGCCAGTCAGCAAAAAAGGGCTGTGCATTTTAATGAATGACCTCCTGAATCTTCTCTTTTCCCCCATATAATGAGAGCTTAAAGCAGCAAAATATTCCTCCTGAAAGCTTCTGAAAGCCTTTGGTTTAGAGATCCTTTTCTAACCAAATTTTACTTCATCCATCCATGGGACTGAGAATTATTGCTCGTAGTAGTAACATTGTTGTTAAGCTTAGGAACCTCAGTAACGAGCAGGATTCTGTGTTACCCTGCTCCACAGACCAACTAATATTGTATGGATTTCAGCTGAAGAAAAGAAGAAGAAGGTAAGTACAGAAAGATGAAGAAATATTGGGATCTACATGCAAAAATATGGAAATGTAACCCCACCTTTAACTTTTACAGAGTGCCCTGGAAAGAACTGGAATGTGGTATTTGAAACTGTGACATGCTGTCTATCCTCCCAGGGGTCCACAACAGAGTAAATTTTAAATTTTTTTGTGATGGATATTGTGAATCCTGATTCAGCCAGAAGTGCAAATAGAAAGTGCACCATCCATATAGAATAGCTTTGTCCCAGCCCTTCAGTGAGGCCCAGGATGTGCTCGTTGTCAGATGCCATTTTCTAAAATATCAAAGGTAATTCCAGCCATTATTTCTGAGGGGAGGGAAAGAGGATGATGAAAGTTTTCCTGGGATAATATGCTGCAGGCCCAGCTATGCACCCAGACTGTGCAGCCTCTCTTACTCTTTAGGAATCTGAAGAGTATGGCCAAAACCTAAGTACAAATCAGTCATTTTGGGTTACAGATTAATGCATTTCTCAGGTTACAGACTCCGCACACACCGAGGAAGGGATAACTCATTGGTGTTGAGTTGTAGTAATTACAAGGTCAAAGAGTTTCTAATTTTTATTCATTTTATATGAATAAAAATTAGAATTTACAGTACTCAAAACAGATATAAAGGAAGAAATGAAAACCATGTTTAATAGGCTTTTGCCAAAATTTACTTTAGGAAGAGTATCGGTACAAGGTGCAATGTTTCTCTAGAACTTGCTGATGCACTACAGATTTGTTTCTCTGTTTCATTTTGTTTCATTTTAGAAAAGTATTAGAAATGAAATTAATAACCAGGAAACAGCAACACTTCTAGGGCAGAAATTTATATTTAAATGTTTATGTTTGTCAACTATGAAATTAAACTGCAGTCTCAAACAGCCTAGGACTGCAGGGATCAGTCCTTGTTCTGGTATAATTTTATTTATGATTTGAATTAAAGTCTGCAGAGCTTGTATATAAATACTGTGAGTATCAACTAGGAAAAATAATTAAAATGGTTGAGGACATTTTATGTATTGAAAAATGCTGGATAAGAGACACTGCCTTCAAAGATATGTTAGATTCTTCATCTGGAATAAACTGTATCAGCTTTACAAATACTAGGAAATATTGCAGAACTTTTGCAGAAATATTGCAGAAATATTGCAGAATATTGTCAGCAGGAGCTGACAGACACCTCAGTAAATCTGGATCTTCAGATTGTAGTTCTGTGCTGATAATGAATCAAGAGCAGTATGTTGGTAGAAAAGGATCACATTGACTGCTTCCCTGAGACAGGTGAAGAAGATCTTCATCTATAGACAGGAATGGTATACTCCTATTTGTAGTTTTAGGCCTAGTTTTTAGTTCCAAATTTCAGGCGATGAGAAGTGAACAATAGGTCAGTACACAGAAGGGAGAAATAGCAAATGTCAGATGTCCAAAAATTCTCCCCTGATGAAAAGACAAGTGTTATTGAAGTACCCTGACTGAAGGAAAATGCCGAAAAACTAAAGTTTCTTCTTAAAACATGATGAGAAAGGAAGTGATTTTTCTTTAATATACATTGTTGAAAGTAAAGGAACTGATGTTCTTTGCAACAAGTTAGCAATATGGTTTCTAATATGGAGTAGAAAATGTAGCAGGGAATGCCAGCAGTGTCCAAGAAGCAGAGTGTCAAAGTCTCAGAAATAAAACGGGTTCTGTTGACTTGATAGTGGGTAGAGTGCAACAAAAACTGCTCATATCTAGGTATGGGTAATTATCACAGAGCTGTTGATTAAAGAGCATCTGTGTGGACAAAGGAGGAATGTTGTATGCAATATACTTGACATTTCATGATTTTTTTGGAGCCATCTCCCAGGTGTTGTTGTTTGGGTTCAGAGGGACTACAGGCAGGATCAGCAGGCTCTTAGATATTTGAAAATTGTCTGTAGCACAGGGCCAAGGGGCTGTAGTCAACAACTTAGTGTCTGCAGACAACTGGTAATGAAAACAATTCTCTAGGGTTGGTATTATTTAGTGTTTTCTGGAACAACCTGGGTGCTGCCACAGAATGTACGCTGGGCTAGTGTGGATAGCACAAAGTGAAGAAGGCTAGACAGGGCCAAAAGCAATATTATCAGACATAAGAGATGTTAATAAACCTGAGGTATGGGCTGACAGAAATTTTGTGCAGTTTGTTGAAGAGAAGTGCCAAGTTGAGCACATGAAGGCACTTGGATGCCATTGCCTCAGCATATCCAGGTGATGGCTGGTCTGACCTGGGCAGGACCTGGACAATGTGGTGGATTCTTTAACTGCTGTATCCTCCAGGACAAGCTGCTTTGTCCAGTGTGGAAACCCAGAGCACTGGGAATATTTCTCTGTCTTCTCTGGGGTGCCCTGACCCCCAGGGGAGCACTGACCTTGACCCTCATCCATGGAGAAAGCTTCCTAGACTTCAAGACAGACTAGAATCCACAAAAGTGTGGAATAGATTATAGAGAGCAGTGTAAGTATATCACTGGTGAGAAACTTAGGTTTTGGGATTTTTAGTATGTTGTGGATGGAAGCAAGATGGAGGGTACAGGGTGTCATCCTGGGTTTCTCCTTCATGCTTCTTCTTCATCCTTCTTCATGGGTTTGGGTGGCATTTTGTAATTGGGCAGAAAAGTCCCCATTGCAGCTCTTTGGGATCAGTTATTGGGTTTAAAGGGAAAATAATCTGGGTGTCAGTTCTCAATTGGATAGTTTAGTTTTAATAGACCTTGTAACAAGAGATAGCCATTTTGTGCCTTTTAATGAAAAGCTGCCAAACTCACAGTGGTGAGCCTGTTTTACTGATAAAAAAATAATAAAAACCCGAGTCCAAACATGAACTGCTGTCTCAAGTGCCTTCAGTCCAGCCCCAGAGAAACCAACAACTGGTACTGCCACGGTCCAGAGCATGACCATGAATAAATCCCTGTAAGTGCGTGGGGTTCCCAACTGGAATTTTTCTGTTTTCCAACCAAATATTGCTGTAACAAGAACAGAGCACAGCAGCAGTGTCTGGAGTCCCTAACAAAAGGCAGATAGCCATTTTTCAGAGCTGGCTTCCTCCAGAAACACATAGCCCAAGACAATATTCAATAAATTCCTACAAGGATGCTCACACTAGGTTTGCACTTGGAAAATTATGCCCCAGAGAGACAATTTGGACAAGGCAGCGCTTCAGCTGCTTTTAAGTACTAGCAGCCCTGTAAGGGTTGGCAGAGTTCAGATGAAAACCTAGTGCCCAGCCCAGCCCTGCACGAGCCCAGGCAACCAGAGGAGCTCCTCAGCCTCAGCTGTGCAAAAAATGTGGGGCTCACAATTCTTCCTGGATTCCTCTTTCTAGCTTAATCAAGGGACAGTGCATCATGAGATCTGCGCTGCTTCAATCAAATGCCAGTTTAGAAAGAGGAGAAAGGATTTGAGAGTAGCAAAGCTCCTGAGCATCCTGCAGGCTGGGGGTGCTGAGTAGCTGGTTTGCTGTTTACTGTGTCTCTACCAGAATGCAGGAGCAGATTTGCATGGAGTGCTGCTGAGCTCAGAGCTCCACAGGCCACCCTGGAACACTTGTTTGTTAGAGCACTCTTTTGTGTTTTCCTCAGAGAAGCCAGAAATGCTGCAGCCATGGCCAGAATGCTCAACATGGTTGCCCTTGCCCCCCTTACAGGTTATCGACCCTGTCCCTTTTCTCCCATATCCTATAAAAGCTTCATGTGAAGAACTTGGTTATTTCATTAGCTTCCCAACACCCCAAACCTGATCTAGGAGTTCCTCCAGCCTTTTTTTCCTGAACCTATTCAGCTATACCAGCTGTCCCAGCTGTGCAGCAAGCCTGCAAGACTTCAGCTCGTGCATGGAGTGATGGGGATGAGGCCAGGTGAGCCTTCCTCCCAGCAGAGACTCGGACAACATACCTACAAGACAATTTTTGGAAGATTTTGCCTCTCCATGGATCATCTGATGTGTAAGCCACTCTGTGTGAGTGGCAAACTGCATCCTCAAAGGGCAGCCTAAGATGCTGGACCATGACAGAGGTCTTTTCTTGATTTATCAGTCCCTGTGTATTTTCCAAATTTGGCAGCAAGAAGGAAGCTGGAAACAGCCCAAGCCAGGGCAACAGCCCAAACTCTTATCTCTGACCAGCTGCAGTGGTTAAATCAAAAGATGAGAATGGGTCTCTCCACCTCTAACTCTCTGAATTAGCAGGGAAAGGCAGGGAAAATACTAAATTAGTTATCAGTGCATCAGTCATTAAACAAAATTTGTGGTATTTACTAATTTTCCTTGGAGAGCATAAAGCATTTCTGCACTTATGCTACTGCCAGAAGATTCCGTCCAAATGGTAAATCCACACATGCAAATATTGATTTTTGTGCCTCAGTCTCAAAACCAGAGCTTTCTGTGATTAAAACATTTCTTACCAAAATGGTGTGTGCTATTTTACTATAATGGTGTGGTCTATTTCAGTAAGCACAGCTTCCTAGCATGGCCTAGGTGCTGAACTGAAGGTGTGGTGTGTGGGCATGGGGGGACAGGGAACAAAGACCACTGGGGTGGATTTAGCAGCTCAAGGCCTGCCAAAGAAGTCAGATCTTGTGCAGTTTACAGTCCTAGCTGGAGGCAGGTCCCAGCTGATCCCATCTCCATGCTGTGGGAGTTGAGTACTCTCCATCCAGGTTCTTTCAGATATTACATGAGGAGGGTTTAATGTTTAATTTCAAATTTTCCTAATGAGCGTATTTGATGTTAGATTGTGGTTTTAATTAGCAGAAGGATACTGTACTGAAATTTCAGCCAAGCATAATAAAGCATTTGCAACAGACAGTTGAATCACTATAGAAACAAAATTCTCAGTACTGGTGTTTATATGCTCAATAGCAATGCTGCTGCCCCTGCCCAGTCCTTGGGAGGGAATAGGTTGGTTGAAATCATCTCTAGCCTGTTACTATCTCCAAACTTTTCCATTTATTTTCCAGTTTTCACAAGTTATATTGGGCTGGTTCACGTGTACATGGCCCATCCTCCCCACCCCTCATTTTCATCTAGCTTGCTCAGGAAGAAGTCAGTTTTTGCTGATCCTCTGAGGAAATCTGATGACCCACTGCAGCTCTCTTGTCTGAAGCCATGGTAACGCCTCCATCTCCCTGATGTTGAAATAAGCACAGTTTTCTTTTCAGTGCCTTATTCCTCCAGCTCCTGATGGTTCTGCCCTTCTCCTCCGAGCTCTCCTCTCCTGTGGGAATATGCTGCTCCATCAAAAGTGCTCAGGTTTTCAGTGCAAGGGAAGATTTTATTTCTTTCCTCCAGATGAGATCAGTGTTTTCAGCATGGCAGATGACCAGGGCATGAATACAGAGCAAAGCAGGATCTGTACACCCTGCCTCATCCGCAGAGGGCTTGGGGAGTTTCCATTCTGCCCTGGAGAGTGACACAGAACATTTTGAAGGGGGGAAGAAGCACCAGCTGCCAGTGGGTGGAAAATAAGGAAAACGAAAACTTGTACAATACTTAAATTCAAAATTATTAGTTTGAAAGTACAAACATACTTCCAGAATTTTATTCGTGTATATCCTTAAAATATGATGTCTGGCAATATATTTTTTTGACTAATATAGACCTAAATTCAAAGTAGCATATAATGAATGATTTTTTTAAATTTTAACACTTTAAGGAGTACACAGAAATTATGTTTTCCTTTAATACATAAAAGGATAAGAGAAGAACAACATTATTTCGAGATCAATATTTCAGCTGTGCCAGCTCAGGATGTTATTACATGATGACATTTGGAATGTCCTAAGACCACCCCTGACATCCACAGAAGATGATCCAGAATATCTTTTGTTTCCAATATTGATATACATATACACACACACACACACACAAAAGAAGGAAGAAAGCAGAAAGCCTAATCTATAGTAAAAAGCAGAGTGATTTTTCTTTTTTTGCTAATCAAGGGGCAGAAATTTCAGTCTATAGTTATACTAAAGGTCATTTTGCAAAAAATTAAAACCCAAAAATTACCCCACTGCAGTAGCTCAAAATGAGCAAAATTAGCAGAAGTCACATACTAATATAACATTAATAATATTTTAAAAATTCTATTCCACCTTCTGGTTAATATGTGATTACAGGCAAAAGGTTGCTGATGTAAAACTGGAATATTTAAGGAATGGGAGGTGAAGATCAAAATAAAGAAACCAATAAAATTAATATTATTATGAAAAATTATTTAAAGTTGGTAAGAGATCTGAAATCGTTAAAAATCGTGAAACAAAGTTTATAGCACTTTGAATACAAATTAACCAAGAGTATTAATAAAAGACATAATGAAAATAGTGAGAATTTGAAGTAATTCACACCAACCCCTGCCAGTGCTACAAAATATAACACGCGCAGATATGCAAATGGTTTATACAAATCTGAGGGGGGGAAGCTTTCCGACTGTATGAACACGTACATCGATGGAATTTTTTTCCTGGAGGAGGTTTATTCCTTGCTTTGCTTGCCGGACTTTACAGCGCCCTAAACGGGTAACAGCGAGCGATGCTCCAGCATCGGTGACGCAGCGGGGAAAAGGGGCGGGAACCCCACCCCTCCCTCTGCAGTCCTCAACCAGGTCGGACCAAACCCCATAAAAGCCGCGGCGCGGGCGGTGCCGGCCCATACCGGCGGTGTCGGCAGCAGCAGCGGGACTCTCGTCATGTCTGGCCGGGGCAAGGGCGGCAAGGGGCTCGGCAAGGGCGGCGCTAAGCGCCACCGCAAGGTGCTGCGCGACAACATCCAGGGCATCACCAAGCCGGCCATCCGCCGCCTGGCTCGGCGCGGCGGCGTCAAGCGCATCTCGGGGCTCATCTACGAGGAGACGCGTGGCGTGCTCAAGGTCTTCCTGGAGAACGTCATCCGCGACGCCGTCACCTACACGGAGCACGCCAAGAGGAAGACAGTCACGGCCATGGACGTGGTCTACGCCCTCAAGCGCCAGGGTCGCACTCTCTACGGCTTCGGCGGCTAAAGCCTCGCCTTTCTGTCTGACCGCTACCAAAAAAATCAAAAAGGCTCTTTTAAGAGCCGCACACCTGAACAGAAAAAGAGCTGTGTTGCTTTAGAAGTGGCGTGTTAAAGTCTTCCAAATTTTTAAGATTTTTAACTCATTAGTATGTTATAAGATCGTGTGACTTTTAACCCCTTATCAAGAGAGTATTCTCGCTGCTAATAGACAGAAAGCCGTCTTAGTGATTTAAACGTCCTATATTTAGGGCAATGTACTTGAAAAGAAAGCTAAAAAATTCGCAAAGCAACCTAAGCGCGTAGCCCCCTGTTTTGTGCAGACGGCTGTAGGGTACCTATGGAGGCGTCTCATCTGAGAGACGATTTTCCCCCTCATTGTGTAAACAGTAGAAGTGGATACCTATTTATATTTAAATAACGTCGATTGTAATGCAACATTAGAGGTATCACCTCCCTAAGTCCCCTCTCAATGTTCAAAAAAGGGCCCCTTTGTTCTCAGAATGACGTGTGTAGGAAATTACCATTCATTTTTTGTGCTTTCGCTGTGTTTACGGTTAGGAATACACTTTTAATTCAGGGTGCCAGAGGTGTGACAGTTTCTGCCTTTCACCTGGGAGCTCTTCTGCGATCGGGCTCCAACGACAGCGCACCCGAGTAGGGAAATATTGCACATATGTACAGTGAGGAAAAAGGAAAATCACCTGACAGCACATTGTGATTCAGCAGCAACCTAAGGATGCTTTGCATGCTGAAAGATCCGGTCATTTGAAACCACTCTCCTTTGGATTAGAAAACTTACATTTGCAATTCATGTTGATCTCCAAAACATTTACCCTGCCAGATGAAAGTTACACAAAGTGGAACCCAACCTCTCCCACCAAAACTCCCTCACAATACACAACTCCACGCACCCCATAGTAACGAAAATCCAAGGCCCAAAAATACTGGTAGGATTCCTATTTAAGAAAAAAAAAATCAATTAGAGAAAAAAAAAACATGAATTTTTTATGCATTAAGATCAGCATAATTTGCGATTTCTCTTTTCCCGTTAGAACATTTCTCGGAAAAGGGCTCATTTTTGAGGGAGTCCGTACAAACTGCGATAGCGAACCGCCCACCCTTGGAACAGGAGCGGCGGGGCCGAGACCCGGGGGGGGTTGGGGGGGTTTGAGCGCGGGCAGCCGTTGGTGAAGGCGCGCTCGCGGCGGGCTTTTCGAAATTGAAAGCACCCAATGGCAGCGCCGCATTCCTGGCAGCCAATCAGGGAGCGGTGCAGGCTATAAAAGCGGCTGCGGCAGCGCCCTGAGTTCATTCAATTTCTTCCTTTCAGCTCCCGCGGGTCTTGTTGTGTCCCGGCAGCCATGGCGCGCACGAAGCAGACGGCGCGGAAGTCGACGGGCGGCAAGGCGCCCCGCAAGCAGCTGGCCACCAAGGCTGCCCGCAAGAGCGCGCCGGCCACGGGCGGCGTCAAGAAGCCGCACCGCTACCGGCCCGGCACGGTGGCGCTGCGCGAGATCCGGCGCTACCAGAAGTCCACGGAGCTGCTGATCCGCAAGCTGCCCTTCCAGCGGCTGGTGCGCGAGATCGCGCAGGACTTCAAGACCGACCTGCGCTTCCAGAGCTCGGCCGTCATGGCGCTGCAGGAGGCCAGCGAGGCCTACCTGGTGGGGCTCTTCGAGGACACCAACCTGTGCGCCATCCACGCCAAGCGCGTCACCATCATGCCCAAGGACATCCAGCTGGCCCGCCGCATCCGCGGAGAGCGCGCCTGAGCTCCCTGCCCCGGCTGCACTCGCTGTGGTCCTGAATTATTCCTCCCACGCCCTAAAGGCTCTTTTAAGAGCCACTACATTGCACAAGAGAGTTGAAGCACTGCCTTCCTTATACTTAAGAGACAGCGTTTCGGAAGTTTTCAAAAGTTATTGCAATTCCAATGTAAGCATCCCAGTAATTTTAAGTACTTAAGCTGCTTTCCTGTTTTTGTAGGGTTGCATGCTGTTCTAGTGAGGTGCTTCCTAAGCCCATTCAACTGCACAGAATAAGGAAATTGCACAAAGCAAATGACTGTTAAATTCAACAAATGGAAAATATACTAGGTCAGACAGCTGGCACCTATTTTTCCCTGCCCCTTTTCCCTCTCCCCCCACTCCCAACTTGATACTTTCTGTAAAAACTATTTGGAATAATTTAGCTTTACTTTAAACCATACTGGAAGGTATAACCTGTGTTAGCATTGGAAGAAAGACATTATCAAGTTTCAAACAGCTTTTTATTAAGTATTATGGTATTTATTAAGTATATATATATATTTTTACATAGTTTATATATAAATATGTATAGTTTTATAAAGTTTATATATAGTTTTATTAAGTATTATACACAGATACGCTTTTACTGTGATTGTACTTGTGAAATTTTAACTGGATATCTCAACTCTCCCTCTATCATGCGACTAAAAGAGGAGTGCTAAGATTATAAACTCAATGATAGGATTAAAAATTGAGAAATTCAATAATTTAGTCTAATTGCTTTTTTTCTTTTGGGTGGGGGGCGTGGGTGAGTTTATGTGTGTTAAGTCTGAAGATAGGCTGGAGAAGATGACAATGAGTATCTGGAAAGGCAAAGAGAATCTGGTGGCTGGTTGTTTCTGATGTCTCCTCTCCTATTTTCCCAACACATGGAGACCAGTGGTGCAGAGAAAGTTTTGTGGCTTCTGCTTGGGGCCCCATCAGCTGAGGAAAAGAAAGCAGCTGTCAGGCTTGGCAGATTCAGCCAAGGGGAGGCCTGTGGGAAATAGGCTCATGCAGCTCTGAGCGTGGTTAAAGACAAGGGGTTTGTATTTGATGACAAGAAAACTGAGTCAGAAGAGGAACGTGCACAGGGACATCAAAGGCCAACACTTAGCAGAATTCAGTTGATTCAATAAAACTTTGTAGTCAGGAAGTTACAGTTGGCCTTTAGTTCAATTTCTGGTTGTGCCAAGTCTTACAGACTGTCACTCTTTTAGTATTTTAGAGAGGTCAACTTTTCTACAAATTCACAAATAAAGCACTGAGATTTCTATTGATTTTGCTTCTTTGCTGTCACATCTTTTTCCTCTGTCCTTGACAATGGACTCCAGCCTCTCCAAAACCCTTCTGTAAATGTTACCAGCCAAATTATTCTGAAATTAAAATTCAAGTATTTGAGTATGGCATGTGGGGAACCCTGTAAGTGGATTCATATGGTATTTTTCTGAAACAATACCCACGAGGCAACCAAGGTATATACAAGAAATACTCATAGCATAGTGATGTAGGTATGAAAGTAAATATAAATGAATTTTTGTAAATGTTATATAACTGTATGAACACCTTCATATTTTCTTTTTCCATTCATAAATTTCAGATCCATCCATCTCTTTCTCATCCCCCTCTGCCTCAGCACCATCTGGAATGTTTCCCTGCAGTTCCAATATTATATGGTGTATTAAATAATAGAAACTGTTTCACAGCTGGTACTAAATGATCACTCTGAGTCTCCTTTAGTTGAAATGGTTTTATTATCTTTTATTCTTTTGTTTGTGTGTCACCACTTGGAGAGTTGGGTGAGAATTTACATATGGCAGTGCTCCTACTGGAAAAGTACAGAGACTGTCCCTAAGTGTAGCTTAAAAGGAATTCTATTATTGTAATATTAAAATTAACAATTTATCTGCCTACTCTCTAAGACTTCAGTAGCCTCCATCCTGATACTAGTTGTTGCTACAAACTTGCAATTCATAACTGACTCAAACTTCGTGACCTGGCCCAACTTCGAGGGTAGCACAGGTTAAAAAGGCTAAAACCTTAGAAGTGTTACAACTGTAAATAAAGAGGCAGGGGTCACTGGTGCCTGCTTATAGTGCACACCCAGGCTCTATAAAGAGCCTTCCCTGATTCCAGTCTATGGAAACTGCTCCCAGAAGTGAATGAGGAAATTATTCATTATGACTGGGATGTTGTTAATATGTTCTCAGTGACCTCCAGTAAAATTGCTAAAAGGGACTGGTAGGATCTTAGAGCATTAACATGGTGCTGCTTGTTGGAAATAATAGAGTTCATTGATTTATTTATTTTTCCTAGTTAGTGTTAACATGCTCTGTTTCAACTGAAGCAGAAGGAAGAAAGAAAGGCTGAGGTTATCCTTTCGTATATTCTTTTCTCTGACTTTTAAAAGAACATGGAACTTTTATGGCCTACTGAAACATTTCCTTCTCTCTCCAGGTTTTTAGTTACAATTTTCTCATCACTTCATGTGGTTTAATCAAGATAAGGAGAAGTCTTCATCATGCTTCACGATACAACTCTCCTTCCATTCCAACCTTGTTCCAAAACCAGGCCATGATGATCAATAAATTCATTCAGGGGGCTTTATGTGGGAGGAAGAAAAAAGAAGGGAGAAAATTAAAAAGGCATAAGAGGCAGAGCCCCCCAAACAAATCTTTATCCTATCTGACTGACAAACTCAGCAAGTCTTTCTGCTTTCTTTTCCCAGCCACCCAAGTGCTGTCTGTGGCAGACAGGGTCTGTAGCTCAGCATCTCTGAGCAGGCAAACGGGGCCCAGAAGCCTCTAAAGAGAGCAGGTGGCCACTCTGGCTTCTAACAGCTGCCTTCAAGTGCTCCCCAGTCCTCAGGACTGTGGCATCCCAAGTACCAGATGTGATTTTTTTGCAGATGGAGAGAAGAAAGGGAGATTATTCCAAAAATAACTGGAGAAGCATCAGCTATTAATGAATCTGAAGTTTAATTTTAAACTCCTCCTTTTGATTTTCAGACTCTTCTTAGACTGACTTTGCCTCATAGTAAGAATTTGAACAGAGATGGGTCCTTAGAAGGCAGAAAAGTGCAGGTGTATATATCTGTCCTTCCAGAAACTCATGAAGAATGCTGAAGGACTGGCTGCAGAAATGACAACTCAGCACACATCATATATGGTGATCACTACTGGAGAAATGCAAGTTAAAAGACAAATACATTAACTCTCATAAGGGCAAGAATATATGAATTTTCACACCATGATTTTTATAAAACTTATTAAAAAACACCCTCCACAAAAAACAAACAAACAAACAAACAAACAAAAACCCAAACCAAACCAAACGAAACCCCACAACCTTCCTCTCCCCCCCCCGTCCACCAGTTCTGTATTATTATGGTAGCAAATCTGGAAATGTTTGGTAAGTTATTCCTGTCTACAGTACTTTTTTATCAGTTTCTTGGCCTTTTCACTTTTCTGTCCTCATGAATCCTGGGCCATCAGTATGGTGATCAATTATTTAACACCTGTAAAACGATATTTATCAAATATGACATAATCAAAACAGACTAATTGTGATGGATACTCTTGTTCCCGGTTTTAAGAATTGCTGGAGCAAGGTGGCAGCCCCCTTAAGGCAATCTGTTAAGTTTGACAGCGACACAGGACAGTAACACAGGATGTTTCTGCCCTTGCCTTGAACCAGCCAGGCAGGGTTCAGGGTGCAATTTCCTTAGCACGGGTCGACTCCAGACACAGGGGTGTCCCTGTCAGGCCCCTCCATCCCCCCTTTTCTCTTTAAAGCTGTGTCACATCACTCACTCACATGAATGTAAACCCCTCCATCCTGAGGCTCCCGAATCGCCCTCCTTGAACTGACATTTCTCACACTTCCCCTAACAAGTGTTCTTAAAGCACTTGCTAGTTTGCTGTTTCGCATAGTATCCCGGGTGACTTTCAAGGGAATTTTTAGGCAGCGCTACAGCTCTTTTAATTGTGCATGTAGTGGCTCTTAAAAGAGCCTTTGGGTCTGCGTGGGTTACGGCAGCGAATTACGCGCGCTCTCCGCGGATGCGTCGGGCCAGCTGGATGTCCTTGGGCATGATGGTGACGCGCTTGGCGTGGATGGCGCACAGGTTGGTGTCCTCGAAGAGCCCCACCAGGTAGGCCTCGCTGGCCTCCTGCAGCGCCATGACGGCCGAGCTCTGGAAGCGCAGGTCGGTCTTGAAGTCCTGCGCGATCTCGCGCACCAGCCGCTGGAAGGGCAGCTTGCGGATCAGCAGCTCCGTGGACTTCTGGTAGCGCCGGATCTCGCGCAGCGCCACCGTGCCGGGCCGGTAGCGGTGCGGCTTCTTGACGCCGCCCGTGGCCGGCGCGCTCTTGCGGGCAGCCTTGGTGGCCAGCTGCTTGCGGGGCGCCTTGCCGCCCGTCGACTTCCGCGCCGTCTGCTTCGTACGCGCCATGGCTCCAGGAACAAATCCTCTGAGGCAGAGAGAGAAATGTACACAGCAGCGCTTCCAACGCCGCAATTTATAGCGCGGCCCCGTCTGTGATTGGTCGCAAGAGGCGCGCTCCCATTGGATGCCGTGCGATCCCAGCCCGGCGCTGAAGCTCGGCCGGAGCTCCCCGGCCCCGCTCCCTCCGCAACGCGCTCGGTGCGGGCCAGGGGCGGGCCGTGAGTATCAGACACTGTGCTCGTATCCCTGCTGCTACTCCCGCTCTGCATCTCTGCCGATCCTCCTGACAGATGGGAAAGAGCGGAGAGGCCAAAACTCTGCACGTTACTTGCACTTGTATCTTTTCTTTCTTTGTGTCTTTGTTTTGGTTTGCTATTTTTAATGATGGGCTGGTTACAAAAGAAGGAAAATGTTCTTTCAGTGTGGTACACAGCTCCTTACGTGAATAGGCACGTTATTCCCTAAGACACAAAGCACAGATAGGCTGGTACCTGAAAACAGAGGCACTAAAAAAAATCCAGTAACACACGTTTGTAGCTATGACATGTAACAACCTGCAGTGATGGAGATGATTTTTAAGCTACTATTTTTATGTTTTTCATGTTTTAATTTCACTGGGCAATTCTGAAGGAAAAGCTTTACATATCATCAGACAACATTGTGATAATGATAATACTTAGGCCATTGACTTTTTTTTTTTCTGACATTAATTGAAAAGAAAGATGGTGTTGGTCTCCCACTTAATTTTCCGCTAATCATGAAGGTGTGAGAAAACCAGAATAGACCACAAATCCACAAATCCATATTGATATCATTGTTTGCAGGTGCCAAATAATTTTCAAAGGTTTCATATAAAATTAAAATGTTTTTTATTTTTATTTTTTTTTTCCTTTTGGTCGTGATTTTGGGATTCTTTTTTGTGTTTTTTAAATGTTGTTTGTGTTGACAAAATATCAACACCAAGTTTCTTATGATACATTAAAAAGAAAATATTTCTAGGTTCATCATTTGCATTTACTGTCCATTCCCCTCCCATCCCTTCCCTCTCTCCTCCCAATTATGCCCCAAATGATCACGAGAAAACAGTATTGGATTTACTCTTTTATTTTAAAAGTAAATGTATCATAGACAAGAACTAAAGGAGGGGGAGGAGGGAAATAGAAATACTAGAGAGAAAACATTCACCTCAGGGCAACTTTCCGATTCTTCCGAAGTCGAAGCATTCATTTTAATTGCTTAATACTTAGTCCAATACAAAATTTAAAAACAAGACATTGAATAACATTTTACATAATTGTTTAAATCGGTGGACATTGCGAAAATACACATTCAAATTTTATCAAAGAGCAAACTGACACATTTGAGAGCTCTCATAAACATTAGTAGCATTACGTTAACAGCTTTGGAGAGATTTAATAGCATCCTTTTTGTATTTAGAACTTGCAACATCGTAATACAGCTCTTTTCAAGGAATAGGTGGGTGGCTCTTAAAAGAGCCTTTGGGGTTTTTGTGGCGGCGGTCCGGCAAGTAAGCAAGGATTTAGCCGCCGAAGCCGTAGAGAGTGCGACCCTGGCGCTTGAGGGCGTAGACCACGTCCATGGCCGTGACCGTCTTCCTCTTGGCGTGCTCCGTGTAGGTGACGGCGTCGCGGATGACGTTCTCCAGGAAGACCTTGAGCACGCCGCGCGTCTCCTCGTAGATGAGCCCCGAGATGCGCTTGACGCCGCCGCGCCGAGCCAGGCGGCGGATGGCCGGCTTGGTGATGCCCTGGATGTTGTCGCGCAGCACCTTGCGGTGGCGCTTGGCGCCGCCCTTGCCGAGCCCCTTGCCGCCCTTGCCTCGGCCAGACATGACGAGAGTCCCGCTGCTGCTGCCGACACTGCCGGTGTGGGCCAGCACCGCCCGCGCCGCGGCTTTTATGGGGTTTGGTCCGACCTGGTTGAGGACTGCAGAGAAGGGGGCGGGGCTTGCTCCTGGCTCCCGCCACCTCCCCGCTTTCTCTGCGGCGCGGCCCGCGAGCGGAAAATTTCGGGATTTGTGTGAATTTCCCTTCCCCGAGGCACAACGGGTTTGGTGTTACTGTCGCTTTTCGGTGCGTTTCTTGTGTTTCAGGTAGCAAGGACAGCGTGTCTGGTTTTTTATGATGATTCATGTATTTTTTAAAGCTTTGATATGAGTGATAGCTTAGAAGAAAAAGCTCGTTCATAGAAAGTTGCCCCACTTATTGATTCACTTTAATTATGCTCCAATTTGTTATTTTCAAAGATTCATGTCTTATGTATTTCGGCTTCACCTGCTTGTACGGATTCTCCTGAGCGGCTTCTTGGTTTATACAGTTACTTCGCTTTTTTATTAATGGATAATCTTGCAGCAAATTCTGTCCAATCGTGTTCCTAAGAAATTCTACCCATCCTCATTTTTTTTTTCACATCTTCATTTCCCACCATCTCTGAATGTTATCTCAAGGTGAATTTACCAGTACTGGTATGCTAACCAAGATTTTACAGGTTTCAGATTAATATTTTAAGGTAAAAGTATTCTTTTGGATGACTATTTTTACAGTATTTTCCAGTGTGGTGGTGTCATAAACAGGAGCATATCTATTTTTAGAGCAATTGAAAATCAAATACTCAAAAGAAAGGTAGTTTTGCATTTTTCAGGTATTTATTAATTCTGGGTTTGGTCTCATTAGTGGAGGAAAATGTTCTGAGATTTTGCTGCTGAAATCAAGCTGTATTTAGCAAAAGTTATTCAGTAAATCATTTTTGACCTGAAAATTTTCTGGAAGGATAAAAGAAGTTTCCTGTATTGGGTGTTTGCTGCCCTCCCATGGATGTTTTTTGATTGCTTGATAGTGTTTTTCTTCTTACTGGCCGGGCAGCTTTACATAATGTGTCCTTTCATGAAGATCCAAAGAAAGATTGAACAATCATCAATCCATCTTCCCACAGACCACAGACAGAGAAGTTGCACCCGTTAGCAGAGAAATCACTGTTCAGTGGCCCCTCCTGCTTTGGGAAATTAAAATAACAGGATCTGTCACACATTCATGCACCATCTTTTCAGCACGGGCCCAGAGGAAACCCAAATGGGGCAAGGCAAATATCAAAACTTTGAAAGAGACATGCTGAAATTTCAAACCTCTGACAAAGTCTCTGTTCCACAAGGAACTTGACAGTATTCTCATCTGGGCTGTGGAGATACTTCTGGAATGCAGGGGGAATGCCACAGCTCAGGTCATGGTGCTGTCTTTCCAGTTTGCTCCTTTCAGGGAGGAAATTTCAGGGACCATGCCTGGACTGCTGAGGGAGATCAGGACATCAGGAGAAACTGGGCACTCTGCAGTCAGCTCTTCTGTCACTTCCAGGAGATTGTGGGAGTAAGGTAGGTGTGTCCTGCCCTGGTAAGGATACACTTGGTGTCATGCTTGCAGCAGGTGTTTCACTGTCTGAGTTCCCAGGGTGTCACCAACAGGGCAGTTTAGCACTACCTGCTGCAGAACTCCCTGAACTACTCTGCTCTGAAAATCCAGACCTTCAGGCTGTTCAAGCAGACTTCAGGGACTCTGACTCCATCACAGGTCCTTGCTAGGAATTCTTGGCACTTTCTTTTTCTTTTTCTTTTTCTTTTTCTTTTTCTTTTTCTTTTTCTTTTTCTTTTTCTTTTTCTTTTTCTTTTTCTTTTTCTTTTTCTTTCCAATGGAATAAAATGAATGTACAGCCTCATAACGTAAATCCTGCTCCATAATGAGCTGCTTCTGCCCAAGGATCTGTGACTACCTATAACATTTTCCTCTGTCTCTTGCTGTCTGTTTGCTTTGCAAAAGGTCAGAAACCATTTGGAAAAGGAGGTTTTTATTTAAAAAAAGAGATACATGCTTGTTCATAGCCTTAGTCTTTTAACTCATGACAGAAATTCACAACTAATAAAAGGGAGCAAGTTTTGAGCTGAGTTCCTGCTCTTCTTCACTCACAGCTGATTCTAAATTATACATCAAATATCATCTGTTCTGTGAGGTATCTTTGATAAAATTAAACAGTAACTTAGGATCCATTGAATCATTTCCTATGGAAGAGACATTCAAAGATCATAAAACTGACCTCTGTGCGGCATTAGGAGTACAGAAACTTGGCAGAAAATGAACACTTGCATTCCAGCTGGTCCTCACACATCAGAGGCGCTGGGTGCAGCTGGCCTTAATTTCTGATTCCTGAAAATTCAGCCTGGTAAGCCTGGTAGTGTCAAATAAGAAGCATGAGCACAGATTCACAAATAGTGCAGTTTCACAATTCAGCTCTATAGATGTGGTTGCATTCAATAAGAACTGCTGCAATCACAGACTGGAGAACAGAGTAGTTTCCTGAAGAAACAGAACTAAAACCTCAGAATTGCCAGGGTTAAATGCACTATAATAGACCTTCAACAAGAACAATAATGTCGTGTGAACCCAGACATTACTACTACTACTATTATTATTATTATTATTATTATTATTATTATTATTATTACTATTACTATTGCTATTATTATGTGATCAAGCTTACCAGGAAGGCCTGCCCAGCTGTGAGTAGAGAGAGGAGAGTAGCTTGGGTACTGGCTCCAAGGTCTTTTTGTCTTCCCCCCAAACAGGTTAAATTTCTACCCTCCTTATCTAAAACATAATCTTATCCCACTCTCCCTCTTACGTGTGGCATGATCTAGGTGAAGAACTGAGTAATACAGTCACATATGTGGTAGCACATACTTTGTACAAGTTATTAGCATATGCAGTAGCATGCAATTTAACATATAAGTTACTTTATCAGGCAAAAGTTACTTTTTTGGCCATGTGTCCTTCAAAGTTCAGATCATGACTTTGCTCCATTTTTTCTGTTCCTCAGAGCCAAATTGTGACCATCCTATCTTCACCTCCAGCCCAATCATTCTCCCTTGGGATCAAGGATGCATCTCCCAATGTGCACAGGTAACAGGAGGTGAGGTGCAGGCATGGGCAGTGAGCTACAGCCCTTGCCTTGGCCCTTGGTTGTCATCCCACACCTCTGTGCTGTAGGCAAGGACTTCTTTTATTAGATCAAATTTCAATGTTTGATGTAGGCTATAATCCTATTATTATTTTTTTTTTTTTTACATTTCAATTCTTCCATAGCTGCTTGCAGCCCAATTCTTAAATCATTGAAAAAAGGATCCTGCAGTCACTTGAGTTTTTCATGATGTCTCAGCAGTTCATGCAGGACTGATGAACAAAACTCATGTGGGAATGGAAGTGCAAAGAGATCGACAAAACACTGTGTGCAAAATCAAAGTCAGAATGCAACATAACTCCAAATCTGGAAATAATTGTCCAAAATTCAGTATGGAGAGTGAATGGGGATCCCAGGAGGAGTCACACTGGTGACTTCATTATGCTTTGACAACGTGTTATGTAGAGGAGAGATCTCAAATTACCACAGAAAAAAGTGCTTGATGACCCTGTGTCCAGCAGAACACTGGGTGCATTGTTATCTAGATGGTAAAAAATAAACTTGTGGAAGGAAAACTCAGTTGTGTAATCTTACTATGTCAAAGGTGTCTAAGTTGAAAAGTGGTTCCATGCCCAAATTCAAGCTGGTTCAAATCTGTACTGACATGCAAGCAGCAGAGACCAGGTCTGGTATTAATGCTATTTATGTTGCCCTCTTCCAGACTCCACATCTGGCTGTCCCCACCTTTGTGCCCATACACATTGTAGGTGTTTCACAACTGAAAACAGCTCCTTCCTTTTGAGAACCTGTAAACTTAGTCTTGAAATGTACATAACTTACATTTTACAACTTATTTAGCCGAGGTTAATAGGAAGAACTTTTTCCCTTCTTTATTCAGCTGTCATGGTTTAACCCCAGCCAACAACTCAGCACTGTGCAGCTGCTCCCTCACTCATTCCCAGAGATGGGGGAGAAAATCAGAAAAGTGAAAAAACTTTGTGGCTTGAGATAAAGACAGTTTAATTGGTGAAGCAAAAGCCATGCATGCAAACAAAGGAAAACAAGGAATTAATTCATCACTTCCCATGGGCGGGCAGGTGTTCAGCCACCTCCAGGAGAGCAGGGCTCTGTCAGGCCTAATGGTGATTTGGGAAGAGGAAAGCCATCACTGGAATACTCCTCTCCCTTCTTCTTCCCCACAACTTTACCTGCTGTGCATGAACCTGTATGATTTGGAACATCCCTTTGGTCAGTTGGGATCAGCTATCCTGGCTGTGTCCCCCCCACCTCCCTGTGCACCCCCAGACTCCTCATGGGTGAGGGGAGAAGCAGAAAAGGCCTTGGATCTGTGTAAGCACTGCTCAGCAGTAACTAAAACATCCCTGCCTTATCAACACTATTCCCAGGACAAATTTTAAACAACTTTGTGCCTGAACTAACACAGTTTGCTTTTTATGGAAGTCTAGCTTCTAATTTTCTTTACCAAACATTTCTTAATAAATTAGTAGAATAGTTTCACTAGCAATAAAACTGCACTTTTGATGTTTTTCAGAATAAAGCCCTTAAAGGAGACTTTTTAATTGTTTTTCAAAGACATGATGAGGCCAGGCAGAATAAACTCTTTCACCTGACAACAGCTGCCATTAAATATATAGACATACACAAGCAGTACAGGAATAACATAACCCACTAAGAGAGAATGAAAACATAGAGAAACATATGTTTGAAAATTACCTGTTTTTGTGGTAATCTGACAGGCCATTTGGCTTTGTGGTGACTAATGCTGATGAAAAACTCTGTAGCCCCATCACAAAAAAGGGCATCAGTAGAAAATTATTTGTTATTCTTGGGGGGAGGGGGAGGGGGGGTACCTTAAACAGAATTCTTGATTTGGCACTTTTGGAACATCACAGACTTTTGATATTACATTTATTAAGTACATCTGTGAAATAAACAGCTGACCCTATGGAAGATAAAATGTGGAAACCCAGAGCACTGGGAATATTTCTCTGTCTGCTCTGGGGTGCCCTGACCCCCAGGGGAGCACTGACCTTGACCCTCATTCATGGAGAAAGTTTCCTAGACTTCAAGATAGCCTAGAATCCACAGAAGTGTGAAAGAGATTATAGAGAGCAGTGTAGATGCATCACTTGGTGAGAAATTTAGGTTTTTGGATTTTTAGTATGTTGTGGATGGAAGCAAGATGGAGGGCACAGGGTGTTGTCCTGGGTTTCTCCTTCATGCTTCTTCTTCATCCTTCTTCATGGGTTTGGGTGGCATTTTGTGATTGGGCAGAAAAGTCCCCATTGCAGCTCTTTGGGATCAGTTATTGGATTAAAAGGGAAAATAATTTAGGTGTCAGTTCTCAATTGGATAGTTTAGTTTTAATAGACCTTGTAACAAGAGGTTGTTAGCCATTTTGTGCCTTCCAATGAAAAGCTGCTGAACTCAGCTTTTCAGCAAACAGTGGTGAAAAGTGGTGAGCCTGTTTTACTGATAAGAAATAATAAACACTTGAGTCCAAACACGAACTACTGTCTCAAGTGCCTTCAATGCAGACCCAGAGAAACCAACAGCTGGTACTGCCACAAGAAAACAAATCAAACCAGGTCTTCCTTGTAATAAACTGCAATACTGAACGCTTGGTTTTTGGCTTTTTTTTTTTTTTTACCTTTATTCTAATTTTGGGGCAGTTTAACATTTAATCATAAGGTATATCCTTTTGGTTTTTGTTGAAGTTATGACCAGACACTAGACACCAGCATGCAGCACACCTTAGAAAATACTGAGCAGAGCTCATATATTTTCTTTCTTTTGGCAGTATCATAAAGTAATCTTAACATTTTAATGAAAAAAATTAATGACCATATGTCAAAAAAAGTGTCAGAAGAGTGAGATGTGTTCCCCCTCTTCACTGCAATAATGAATCACACAACTGAACCTCAGTCCAGTAGGTTAGCAAGAAATTTGAGCCATGACAGCAAAACAGTAACCCCTGAGTTTTTCTTAGGATATCAGCTTTTCTTATGTCCAGAATAGGAATCTGCTTATTAGCTAGAGGAACCTGCTGAGGGTGGTGTGGGGTCCTGAGGGAGAGACAGTGATCAGACACCGTGTTAGTGACTTGGTGATTTTAAAAAAGCTATTTCTGAGGGAGAATCAGTCTGGAGCTGTGCACAGCTCTCCCAGCTGGGCTCAGATGGCATCTACAGGGCCTGTAGTGCCCAAGCTGAGGGGAAAGTGGCTAAGAAATGATTAATTTGGGTTACTGACTGATATGCCAGTGGTGCAACTGGCATAAAAATGACATTGCACTTATCCCTGCAGGATGAGTTTTCCCAGGCCACTCTTGCTCTTTGCCACTGCAGTCCCTTTTCCCAGTAGGTGTCTGTGCTGTGCTGCCCAACTCAGCTTCACAAATTTAACAGGAATTTTTGGTTTGATGGTTATTTTGCTCCTGTAATTGACAGTATAACCACTGGAGCTTATATAAACAGTGCATTCCATGTTCCTGCACACATACACCCCTTCTTGTTGTGTGGAACGATTTCTCACAATATTTGAGTCATCTCTCAAGTGAAGGATCAGCTTTGCTCGATCTTTGTGCTCATTAACAAAGTAAATCCCCACCCGTAGGCTATGATCACCTCGTACTCCCTGCAAGCCGCTTCCTCGCAGAGCAGTCGCAGTGAAAGGAGGCGTGCACCGCGTCTTTAAACCGAGACAGGAGAATCGCCAGTGACCACAGCCATAGGCCGGTTTGTGTGCAGAAAATATCTAGTTTGTATGGTTCGATTTGTGCAAAAATGAACACCCGGGAAAGAACTGAGCGCGGCAGCACCCATGAGTGGATTTCGAGCTCCGAAGCGGAGGACTGCGCTGAGGCAGCTCAAAACTTGGAGCTCCCGGGATCGCCGGGACCCTACGGCTCCCAAAGCAGGCACGGGACTGGACGGGAATGAAAAAGGCCGAGGGGATGAGGGAGGTGGGAGAGGCGGTACCAACCTAGCAGGGAACTCGTAAGCCTCTTCCGCCAAGTGTATGCAGGGAGAAAGGGGGAGCGCCTTTTTAACCCGAAAATTGCCGGGCACTAGAAAAGCCCAAGAGCGAGGGCCAATGTTTGCGTAGCGCGGGCTTTTCGAAAAGTTCCGGGCTCGGGGGGCGGTGCGAGCGGCGCTTCCCTGCCCAGCTCGGCGCCTCCCGCCTGAGGAGAGATAAACCATGGGGAGCCGCAGCATTCCCATCCCGATCCCCATCCCCGGAGCGCACCGAGCGGTGTCCTCGCTCCTACCTCGAGGAACTCTGCTTAACCCGATTTCCTGCACCGAACGGGAAGGTGTTTGCTCAAGGATTATTTATTTAAATGAGATGTGCCGCCGTGAGCTCCGCTCCGGTGCCGCTCTGCACCGGCAAAGAACAAGAGCGCAAGGAAGTTATCGGGTCCACCCAAAAGCGACAGCAACGGAGAAAACAACAAAAGAGCTTTTAATTGCGCACGGATAACACGAAAAGAAACTTTAAAAAATTATTTAAGAGTTCCAGCTCTTTCTGTGAAAACTTGGGTGGCTCTTAAAAGAGCCGTTGGGTTTATCTGCAAGGCAGATGGGGTTTTTACAGCACCATTTATTTTTTCTTAGGTGCCGCCTTCTTCGCCTTGGCCGCTTTCGGCTTGGCCGCCTTAGGCTTGGCTGCTTTGGGCTTCACCGCTTTCGCTTTAGCCGGGCTCTTGGCTGCTGCCGCCGCTTTTTTGGGCTTGGCAGCCTTTGTCACCTTCTTGGGGCTCTTCGCTGCTTTCTTGGCCGCGGCGGCCGCAGGCTTCTTGGCTTTCTTGGGGCTCTTTTTGGCCGTCACCGGCTTCTTGGGCTTCTTGGCGGCACTGGCAGGCTTCTTGGCCGCCGGCTTCTTGGGCTTGGCTGCGGCACTTTTTTTCTTCGGGGCTTTCTCCTTCCCTTCTCCGGGTTTCTTGTTGAGGCGGAAGGAGCCGGAGGCGCCGGTGCCCTTGGTCTGCACCAGGACACCCTTGCTGACGAGGCTCTTGATACCTAGTTTAATGCGGCTGTTACTTTTCTCCACATCGTAGCCGCCGGCGGCCAGCGCCTTCTTGAGCGCGGCGAGCGAGAGCCCCTTGCGCTCCTTGGAGGCGGACACGGCCTTGGTGATCAGCTCGGTGACGCTGGGCCCCGCGGGCTTGCGGGCTTTGGAGCCGCTCGCCGCCTTCTTCGGCTTCTTGGCGGCGGGGGCTTTGGCCGGTGCCGGGGCGGCGGCGGCGACGTCGGGCGCGGCGACGGGAGCGGTCTCGGCCATGTCGGCTCGGGGCGATCCGGGCGAACAATGGAGGCGCCGCCGCCGCCGCCCCTTTTATAGCAGCGCCGCGCGCGCTGATTGGTGCGCGGCCCCGCGCCCCGCCGCCCGCCGCCGCGCCCGCTGTGTTTCTTCAAGGTCCAAAAATGACTTTTTCTGCACGAAATTTGCCGCCTGTGCGCCCCGTTTTTTGCCGGGAGGGAAGGGGGGAGTCCGTCCTACAGGCTAGTG